>NC_056748.1:106298437-106385937 GCF_019279795.1 Protopterus annectens
TAGGAGAGGTGTGTTGCAATTGACAGAGCAGGATGAGCATGTCTGTACTGAGTGAGAGGATATTCATTAATAATACTCCCTTAGGGGAGGTGTGTTCCAAATGACAGAGAGGGATGAACATGCCTGGCCTGGGTACATGGACATTCATTGGAAATACTCCCTTAGGGGAGGTGTGTTCCAAATGGCAGAGAGGGATGGACATGCCTGTCTTGGGTGGGAGTACACTCATTGGTAATATTCCCTTAGAGGAGGTGTGTTTCAAATGACAGGGAGGGATGGACATGCCTGCCCTGGGTGGGAAGACATTTAATGGTAATACTTCCTTAGAAGAGGTGTGTTCCAAATGAAAGAGAAGGATGGGCATACCTGTCCTGGGTGCGAGGAGATTCATTAATAATACTCCCTTGGGGAAGGTGTCTTACAAATGACAGAGAGGGATTGGCATGTCTTTCCTGGGTGAGAGGACAATCATTAATAACACTCCCTTAGGGGAGGTGTGTTCCAAATGACAGGGAGGGATGAACATGCCTGTCCTGAGTGGGTGGACATTCGCTGGCAATACTCTCTTAATGGAGATGTATTCCAAATGACAGGGGAGGGATGGACATGCCTGTCCTGGGTGGGAGGGTATTCACTGGTAATACTCCCTTAGGGGAGGTCTGTTCCAAATGACAGGAAGGGATGGGCATGCCTTCCCCCGGTGAGAGGACACTGATTGGTAATACTTCGTTAGAGGAGGTATGTTCCAAATGACAGGGGGGGATGGGCATGTCTTTCCTGGGTGACAGGACATTCATTAATAACACTGCCTTAGGGAGTTATGTTCCAGATGACAGGGAGGGATGAACATAACTGTCCTGAGTGGGTGGACATTCATTGGTAATACTCCCTTAGGGGAGATGTGTTCTAAATGACAGGGGAGGCATGGACATGCCTGTACTGGGTGGGAGGGTATCACTGGTAATACTCCATTAGGGGAGGTGTGTTCCAAATGACAGACAGGGATGGGCATGCCTGCCCTGGGTGGGTGGCATTCATTGGTAATCCTCCCTTAAGGGAGATGTGTTGCAAATAACAGGGGAGGGATGGACAGGCCTGTCCTGGGTGGGAGGAAATTCATGGGTAAAACTCCCTTAGGGGAGGTCTGTTCCAAATGACAGGGAGGGATAGGCATGCCTGCCCTGGGTGGAAGGACATTGACTGGTAATATTTCCTTAAGGTAGGTGTGTTCAAAATGACAGGGTGGGATGAGCATGCCTGTCCTGGGTGAGAGGGCATTCATTACTAACACTCCCTTTGTGTGTTCCAAATGATAGGGTGGGAAGGGCATGCCTGCCCTGGGTTGAAGGACATTCATTGGTAATACTCCCTTAGGGAAGGTGTGTTCCAAATTACAGGTAGTGATGGAATTGCCTGTCCTGGGTGGGAAGTCATTCATTGGTAATACGCCCTTAGGGAAGCTGTGTTCCAAATGACAGAGAGGGTGGGCATACCTGTTCTGGGTGAGAGCAGATTCATTAATAATATTCCCTTGGGGGAGGTGTGTTCCAAATGACAGGGAGGGATGAACATGCCTGTCCTGGGTGGGAGGGTATTCATGGGTAATACTCCCTTAGGGGTGGTCTGTTCCAAATGACAGGGAGGGATGGGCATGCCTGCCTTGGGTGGGAGGACATTGATTGGTAATACTTCCTTAGTGGAGGTGTGTTCCCAATGACAGGGAGGGATGGTTGTGCCTGTCCTGGTTGAGAAGACATTCATTAATAATACTCCCATTTGGGAAGATGTGTTCCAAATGACAGGGAGGGATGGGCATGTCTGTCCTGGGTGAGAGGACATTCATTAATAACACTCCCTTAGGGGAGGTGTGTTCCAAATTACAGCAAGGAATGAGCATGCTTTTCCTGAGTGGATGGACATTCATTGTTAATACTTCCTTAGGGGAGATGTATTCCAAATGATAGGGGAGGGATGAACATGCCTGTCTTGGGTGGGAGGGTATTCACGGGTAATACTCCCTTGTGGGTGGTCTGTTATAAATGACAGGGAGGGATGGGCATGCCTGCCTTGGGCGGGAGGACATTGATTGGTAATACTTCTTTAGGGGAGGTGTGTTCCCAATGACAGGGAGGGATGGGTGTGCCTGTACTGGGTGAGAGGACATTCATTAATAATACTCCCATTTGGGGAGGTGTGTTCCAAATGACAGGGAGAGATGGGCCTGTCTGTCCTGGGTGAGAGGAGATTCATTAATAACACTCCCTTAGGAGAGTTGTGTTCTAAATGACAGGGAGGGATAAAAATTTCTGTCCTGAGTGGGTGAACATTCATTGGTAATACTCAGTTAAAGGAGATGTGTTCTAAATGACAGGGGAGGGATGGACATGCCTATCCTGGGTGGGAGGGTATTCACTGGTAATACTCCCTTAGGGGAGGTCCGTTCCAAATGACAGGGAGGAATGAACATGCCTGTACGGAGAGGGTGGACATTCATTGGTAATACTCCCTTAAGGGAGATGTGTTCCAAATGACAGGGATGAATGGGCATGCCAGCCTTAGGTGGCAGGACATTGATTGGTAATACTTCCTTAAGGGAGGTGTGTTCCAAATGACACAGATGGATGGGAGTGCCTGTCCTGGGTGAGAGGACCATCATTAATAATACATCCTTTGGGGAGGTGTGTTTTAAATGACAAGTAGGGATGGGCATGTCTGTCCTGGGTGAGAAGACATTCATTAATTACTCTCCCTTAGGGGATTTGTGTTCCAAATGACAGGGGGATGAAGATATCTGTCATGAGTGGGTGGACATTCATTGGTAATACTCCCTTAGGGGAGATGTGTTTTAAATGACAGGGGAGGGATGGACATGCCTGTCCTGGGTGGAAGGGCATTCACTGGTAATAGTCCCTTAGGGGAGGTATGTTACATATGACAGGGAGGGATGGGCATGTCTGCCCTGGGTGTAGGACATTCATTGGTAATACTCCTTTAGGGGAGGTGTGTCCCAAATGACAGAAAGGGATGGGCATACCTGTCCTGGGTGAGAGGAGATTCATTAATAATACTACCTTGGAGGAGGTGTCTTCCAAATGACAGGGGAATGGGCATGTCTGTCCTGGGTGAGAGGCCATTCATTAATAATACTCCCCTTTGGGAGGTGTGCTGCAAAAGACAGTGAGGGATGAACATGCTTGTCCTGAGTGGGTGGACATTCATTGGTAATACTCCCTTAGAGGAGATGTGTTCCAAATGACAGGGGAGGAATGGACTTGCCTGTCCTGAGTGAGAAGAGATACAGTAATAAGAATACCTTGGGGAAGTGTGTTCCAAATGACAGTGAGGAATGGGCATGCCTTCCCTGGGTGGGGGGACATTCACTGGTAATACACCCTTAACGGAGGTGTGTTCCAAATGACAGAGAGGGATAGACATGCCTGTCCTGGGTGGGAGGACATTCATTAATAATACTCCCCTTTGGGAGGTGTGCTGCAAAAGACAGTGAGGGATGAACATGCTTGTCCTGAGTGGGTGGACATTCATTGGTAATACTCCCTTAGAGGAGATGTGTTCCAAATGACAGGGGAGGAATGGGCATGCCTGTCCTGAGTGAGAAGAGATACAGTAATAAGAATACCTTGGGGAAGTGTGTTCCAAATGACAGTGAGGAATGGGCATGCCTTCCCTGGGTGGGGGGACATTCACTGGTAATACACCCTTAACGGAGGTGTGTTCCAAATGACAGGGAGGGATAGACATGCCTGTCCTGGGTGGGAGGACATTCATTTCTAATACTCCCTTTGGGGTGGTGTGTTCCAAATGACAGAGAGGGATGGACATGCCTGCCCTGGGTGGGAGGATATTAATTGGTAATACTCCCTTATGGGAGGTGTGTTTCAAATGACAGAGAGGGATGGGCATGCCTGTCCTGAGTGAGAAGAGATACAGTAATAAAAATACCTTGGGGAAGTTGTGTTCCAAATGACAAGGAGGGATTGGCATGCCTGCCCTGGGTGAGAGGACATTCATTGGTAATACTGTGTTAGGGGAGGTGTGTTCCAAATTACAGGGAGAGATGAACATGGCTGTCCTGGGTGGGAGGACATTCATTGGTAATACTCTCTTAGGAGAGGTGTGTTACAAATGACAGGGGAGGGATGGTTATGCCTGTCCCAGGTGGGAGGGCATTCACTGGTAATACTCCCTTAGGGGAGGGATGTTCCAAATGACAAGGAGAAATGGACATGCCTGTCCTGCATGAGAGGACATTCATTAATAATATTCCCTTAGTGGAGGTGTGGTCCAAATGATAGAGAGGGATGAACATGCCTGTCCTGGGTGGGTAGATATTAATTGGTAATACTCCCTTAGGGGATGCGTGTTCCAAATGACAGGGGAGGGATGGGCATGCTTGTCCTGGGCATGAGGGCATTCAGAGGTAATACTCCAATAGGGGAGGTATGTTCCATATGACAGGAAGGGATGGGCATGCCTTACGTGGGTGGGAGGACATTCATTGGTAATACTCTCTTAGGGTGATGTGTTCCAAATGACATGGAGGATGGACATACCTGTCCTGTGTGAGAGGAGATTCATTAATAATACTCCCTAGGAGGAGGTGTGTTTCAAATGACAGGGGAGGGATGGACATGCTTGTCCTGGGTAGGAGGGCATTCAGTGGTAATACTCCAATAGGAGAGGTATGTTCCATATGACAGGGTGGGATAGGCATGTCTTTCCTGCGTGAGAGGACATTCAATAATAATACTCTGCTAGGTGTGGTGTGTTCCAAATGAGAGGAAGGGATGAACATGCCTGTGCTGAGTGGGTGGGCATTCATTGGTAATATTCCCTTAAGGGAGATGTGTTACAAATTACAGGAAAGGGGTGGACATTCTTGTCCTGGGTGGGAGGTTATTCACTGGTAATACTCCCTTAGGAGTGGTCTGTTCCACATAACAAGGAGGGATGGGCATGCCTGTCCTGCGTGGGAGGCCATTCATTATTAATACTCCCTTAGGGGAGATGTGTTCCAAATGACAGGGAGGGATGGACATGCCTGCCCTGGGTGGGAAGACATTCATTGGTAATACTGTCTCAGGGGAGGTCTCTTCCAAATGACAGGGGGAGATGGACATGCCTGTCCTGGGTGGAAGGACATTCATTGGTAATACTCCCTTAGGGGTGGTCTGTTCCAAATAACAAGGAGGGATGGGCATGCCTGCCCTGGGTGGGAAGACATTCATTGGTAATACTGTCTCAGGGGAGGTCTCTTCCAAATGACAGGGAGAGATGAACATGCCTGTCCTGGGTGGGAGGACATTCATTGGTAATACTCCCTTAGGGGAGGTGTGTTCCAAATGACAGTGAGGGATGGGAATACATGTCCTGGGTAGGAGAAGATTCATTAATAATACTCCCTTGAAGGAGGTGTGTTCCAAATGACAGGGAGGGATGGGCATCTCTCTCCTGGGTGAGAGTACATTCATTAATAATACTGCCATAAGGGTTGTATGTTCCAAATAACAGGGATGGATGAACATGCTTGTCCTGAGTGGGTGAACATTCATTGGTAATACTCCCTTAAGGAAGATATGTTCCAAATGACAGGGGAGGGATGTACATTCCTGTCATGGGTGGGAGAATATTCACTAGTAATACTCCTTTATGGGATGCCAGTTCCAAATGATAGAAAGGGATGGGCATGCCTGCCCTGGGTGGGTGGCCTTTCATTGGTAATACTCTCTTAAGGGAGATGTGTTCCAAATGACAGTGGAGGGATGGACATTCCTGTCCTGGGTGGAAGGGTATTCACTGGTAATTTTCCCTTAGGGGAGGTCTGTTCCAAATGACAGAGAGGGATGGGCATGCCTGCCCTGAGTGGGAGGACATTCAGTGCTAATACACCCATAGGGGAGGTGTGTTCCAAATGACAGGGAGGGATGTTCATGCCTGCCCTGGGTTTGAGGACATTCGTTGGTAATACTCTCTTAGTGGAGGTGTGTTCCAAATGGCAGGGAGAGATGGACATGCCTGTCCTTTGTGGGAGGACATTCATTGGTAATGCTCATTTAAGCTGGTGTGTTCCAAATAACAGAAGAGGGATGGACATGCCTGTCCTGGGTGGGAGGGCATTCACTGGTAATACTCTCTTAGGGGAAGTGTGTTCCAAATAACAGGGAGGGGTGGGCATGCCTGCCCTGGGTGGGAGGACATTCATTGGTAATACTCTCTTAGGGGAGGTGTATTCCAAATGACAGGGAGGGATGGACATGTTTACCTTGGGTGGGAGGACATTCATTGGTAATACTTCCTTAGGGGAAGTGTGTTCCACTGACAGAGAGGGATGGGCATACCTGTCCAGGGTGAGTGGAGCATTAATAATACTCCCTTAGGGCAAGTGTGTTCCAAATGACAGGAAGGGATGAACATGCCTGTCCTGAGTGGTAGACATTCATTGGTAATACTTCCTTAGGGGAGATGTGTTGCAAATGACAGGGAGGGATGGGAATGCCTTCCCTGGGTTGGAAGATATTTATTGGTAATACTCTCTTAGGGGAGGTGTGTTCCTAATGACATGGAGAGATGGACATGCCTGTCCTGGGTGGGACGACATTCATTGGTAACACTCTCTTAGGTGAGGTGTGTTCCAAATGACAGGGAGGAATGGACGTGCCTGCCCTGGGTGGGAAGACATTCACTGCTAATACTACTTTAGAGGAGTTGTGTTCCAAATGAGAGAGAGGGATGGGCATCTCTGTCCTGGCTGAGAGAACATTCATTAATAATACTCCCTTAGTGGAGGTGTGTTCTGAGTGACAGGGAGGGATGAGCATGCCTTTCCTGAGTGAGTGGTCATTCATTGGTAATACTCCCTTAATGGAGATGTGTTCCAAATCACAGGGGAGGGATGGACATGCCTGTCCTAGGTGGGAGGGTATTTACTGGTAATGCTCCCTTAGGGGAGGTCAGTTCCAAATAACAGGAAGGGATGGGCATGCCTGCCCTGAGTGGGAGGACATTCATTTTTAATACTCCCTTTGGGGCGGTGTGTTCCAAATGACAGGGAGAGATGGACATGCCTGTCCTTGGTGTGAGGACATTCATTGGTAATTCTCCCTTAGTGGAAGCCTGTTCCAAATTACAGGAGAGGGATGGACATGCCTTTCCTGGGTTGGAGGGCATTCAATGGTAATACTCCCTTAGGGGAGGTGTGTTCCAAATGACAGACAGGGATGGACATGCCTGTCCTGGGTGTGAGGACATTCATTGGTAATACTGCCTTAGGGGAGGAGTGTTCCAAATGACAGAGAGGGGTGGGCATACCTGTCCTTGGTGAGAGGAGCATTAATAATCCTCCCTTAGGGGAAGTGTGTTCCAAATGACAGGGAGGGATGAACATGCCTGTTTTGAGTGGTGGGCATTCACTGGTAATTATCACTTAGGGGAAATGTGTTCAAAATGACAGGGGAGGGATGGACATGCCTGTCCTGGGTGGGGGGTATTCACTGGCAATACTCCCTTAGGGGAGGTTTTTTCCAAATGACAGGGAGGGATGGGCATGCCTGTCAGGGGGGGCGGTATTCACTGGTAATACTTCTGTACAGTAGGTCTGTTCCAAATGACAGGGAGGGATGTGCATGCCTGTCCTGGGTGGGAGGACATTCATTGTTAATACTCCCTTATGAGAGGTGTGTTCCAAATGACTGGAAGAGATGGACATACCTGTCCTGGGTGGGAGGACATTCACTGGTAATACTCCCTTATGGGAGGTGTGTTCTAAATGATTGAGATGGATGGGCATGCCTGTCCTGGGTGAGAGGTCATTCATTAATAATACTCCCTTAGGGGAGTCGTGTTCCAAATGAAAGGGAGGGATGGGCATTCCTGTCCTGAGTGGGATGGCATTCATTAGTAATACTCCTTTAGGCAAGGTGTGCTCCAAAGAGAAAAGCTGTGTGGGAGGCAGGGCAGGGTGTTGAAAGGGCATCTAAAAAAAAAAAAAAACGGATAAAAATCAGTGTAGATGTTTGAGCCTCCAAGACGCCCTTAGGAGCTACAACCAGCCCCAGTGATACCTGATTAAGTCAGAGGGAGTGTGAGTAAGCAGGTAGAGTGGAGCACAAGGGGCCTGTCTGATGGAAATAATGCCAAAAGGGGGATCAAAACAAATTTAAAAAATGTTCTACCAATAATACTGTCACTGAAAGTAAAAGACTGAAGTCCCCAAAACTTATAGCTACGAGTGCTCCAAGGCTGATGTCACAAGTCCTGCTACAATTAGTCGAGAGCTGCCATTACTTATGGACCTTCCTTTCCAGTGGCCATCATTTAATCAGTCACAGTACTATGAGAACTGCTTTCAACTGTAAGTAGTAGAAAAGCGGTATGGACTGATACGCTACAATTATTTTTGAACATATTAAGTCTTTAACAACGAAGCTAACACATATATATGTTATGTTATAATTCTTTGTATCTTTGTGGTGCTTTTTTTCTAGGGTCTCCACTGAAAATGGACTTTGTCCCCTGTCAGACTTTCCTGGTAAACAACAACAAATGAATACATACAGTCCATCTTCAGGGAACTATATTCTAAAAGACACAATGTTTATTGCCTCTGTTTCTTTTTCCAGTAATCATCATCATCATCAGCCCCCTTTTTCCCATTTTCTACATGGGGTCAGGGAATCAAGTTAACTGTTGCCATCTCTCTCGGTTCAATTCAACACTCCTGCCTTCTTCAACACTTTTGCCTGACTGTTACATATCTTGTTTCGCACAATCCATCCACATCTTTGTTGGACGTCCTCACTTCCTCTGACCTTCTTCCTGTCTCTCAAATTTTCATCACCAGATTGTCTTCTGCTTTTCTGCACGTGTCTGAACCACCATAATCTGTTCTCTTTGATCATTTGTGCAATGGGAGCTATTCTGGATTTTGCTCTTATGTTTTCATTTTTTCATCTTCCCTACAGAGTGCATCCTATCACCCTTCTCAGACACTTCATTTCCATCACCTGTAGCTTCTTCAACTGTTCTGCCTTTACTGCCCAGGTTTCTGTACCATACAGTAGTACTGGTCCCACCACTGTCTTGTACACCTTATTTTCCAACTTCTTTGGCATTGTTCTGTACTAGACTATACCTGACACTCTATGCCAGCTGGCTGCATCACCTATGATTCTAGTTTTGACCTCTTCAGACTTCCCTTCTCCTCAACCATCTCACCCAGATACTTGAAGCTATTTACCTGTTCCACTATCTTCCCTTCTATTTCAATTCTAGGCTTCTTCTGATTTCCCCAGTTTGCTGTTATTACCACTGTCTTATTTGTACTTAATTTCATCCCCATATGCCTTCAGTTTTGTATTCTGTTCCTCTATCCTTTGCTGATGTTCTTGCTCAGTCTGCCTTTAACTCCACATCATCTGCATACAGTAACTTTGTTGATCTGTCCCCTCCTACCTGTTTGCTAATGTAGTACATCACCATTATGAACAGCAGTGGGCTCAGAGCTGAACCCTGGTGTACCCCACTCCCACTGGGAACCCCTCTGTGAGGCCGAATACTGTTCATACTTGAGTCATTGGATCATTGTACATAGCCTGCACTAATTCTACCAATGTTTCTGGGACTTCAAAACACTGCAGTATTGCCCAGATTGGCTTTCTTGGGACCTTGTCATATGCTTTCCCCAAGTCTAGGAATGCCCAGATGGTCTATTTCCTTATCTCTAGCTTCTCAGCTATCTGTCTCAGTGCAAACAATGGGTCAGTTGTGCTGCATCCAGATCTGAATCCGAATTGCTCATATCTAACATTACATTCTACTATTCTGCATATCAGTTTATCAGTCACCCTCTCCAGAACTTTCATGCAATGTGATAGGAGTTTGATACCTCTGTAATGCCCAAAGTTGTTGATGTCCCCTTTGTTCTTGTACACTGGCATAGGTATGCTTATTCTCCAGTCATCTGGGATATGACTTTCTCTCTACACTGCCAAGAGTATCCTCAGGAGCCATTTCTCCCATATCTCACCCAGCACCTTTATCATATCTAGTGTGATCTCATCTGAGCCTGCTGCTTTCCCTGTCTTTATATTCCTTAATGCTATTCTTACTTTTTCTAGGGTGGGCTCCTCTTCTTCTCTCATTGTAGACTGTTTCTGGGGCAGTACAGCTTCTGTGGGGGGTTCTTCATTCAGAAGCTGCTGGAAATACTCCTTCTCTCTGCCTTTGATGTCCTGTGGACTAGTGAGCAGGTTGTTGCTGGCATCCCTTATGAAGGGTGTCTGACTATCTTCTTTATCTTTCTGTCTTTGTTTTGCAACCTGATGTAGTTTCTTTGTACCACCTACTGAGTCACTTTCCAAAAGTTGGTAGAGTGCCTCCAATGCCCTATTCTTTGCTATTGCTTTAGGCCATTTTAAGCTTCTTTGTTAGCCAACCAGTAGTCTTTCCTAGCCTGGTCAGTCTTTTCTATCTCCCATTTCTTCCTGCACTCCTTCTTTCTTTTGATGACTTCCTGGACTTCTGGATTCCACCACCAGATTTCATTATGTACCTTATTTCCATACCTGGCTTGGCCATATATCTTTTCTGCTGTCCTAACACATGCTGTTTTGAGGCGCTGCCATTCTTCTTCAACTCCACCTATTTCTTTCTTTTCTTGGGGTGCTAGAGCCCTGAGTAATGCATTGAAATATTGTACTTTCTCTCCAGTCAACTTCCAAGTCTTCAGCCTGGTCTCTGCTGATCTTAGAGCCTTGTCTGATCACTGATTGCAGCTGATTTTGGTAACCAGTGGTTTATGCTGTGGGCTGACTGTTTCACTGGGGATGATTTTGCAATTATGAATTCTACTCCAATGCCTTTACCTTACTAGAAGGATATCTCCATGAGTTGCATGTTGGCTACTCTTGTATGTGATCTCATGACTCTCTCTTTCTGAATCATGTGTTAGCTACTATCAAGCCATTTGCCGGACAGAAGTCAAGAATGTTTTCTCCTTCTTTATTCCTGTTGCCTCACTCATGTGGACCCAGGCAGTCCTCATATCCTGTCTGTCCTGATATGTACATTCAAGTCACCCATTATCAACACTTATTCATGTTGTCCTGCTTTATCTAGTAGGTCCAGCAACTGCTGCTTGAATGCACTCTTTTCCTCACTATCACAACCCTGCTGTGGGGCATAGGCTGAGATTATGAATACTGCCCTATTATTACCCTAGAGTCTGATTGTCATGAGTCTGTCATTAATTCTGATGATATCCCTCACTGCCTTCTGAGGCCTCTCTCACCACAATTCCCACACCATTTCTAGTCTCTCTCCCTCCAGAGTAGTAGACTCCGAATCCCAAGCCAAGTGGCTTTGCTACACTGCCCTTCCTTCTTGTGTCTTGGATACACAGAATGTCCAGCTTCCTCCGAATCATCATGTCATCCACTTCAAAGCTGCATCCTGTCAGTGAACCTACATTAAGTGTAACAATTCTCAGTTCATGTTTGGCAGGTTGATTGGTTTTATGTCCAGCTTTCGCTCAACAGAGCTATCCCAGGTAACCCAGACTGGGCTACTAGACATCAGCCAGCCAGTAGTTTATTGGCCCAGGGCTGTTAGGCTTTATGGCAGACACACACTGGCCATTAGGGGTACATACACCCCTTCTACTGTTAGCATGGTTCCCTGGCATAGGTCAGAGTAGGCCAGGTCCTCAACCCACTTATCACTGGCAATTACCCATGCAAACATAACATTAGCCAACATGACCAAATCACCTAGAGCCATATTGTGCACCATTGAATGGCTAGACCTGCTACAGCATGCAGTCTGTGATCCATGTTCTCCTATCTTGAGTATAATGTGCACCACAGTAGATACTCAAAGCAGTTGGTTTGTACAACTCTTCCCCCTAAAGAGTACAATGCAGTGTCTGTGCTGCTGCCCACAGCTCCATCCATTGATGAGTTTTGAGATGCAAAAGCTCAGCATGCTTTTTAGAGGAGCCCCACAGAGATACAGGGAGAACATGCAACCTTCAAACAGGCATCAGTTGGCAGTGAGGATCAAACCTTGTACCTTGTGCATGAGAAGCAAATACCTTAACCATTACGCCAGCTAGTCTCCTAAGCAGATTCCATTGCCAGACTAGAGTCAAGCTTAACAGGGTCTTCCTTCCTGACTGATTCTGTTATGTCCATTCCCTTAGCTGTGATTTCACTAGAGAGTAGGTAGGGACAGTGGTTATGTTGTTCATCCATTTATGTACATCAATAATTAGATAATGAGGCATTTGGCTACCTTAAGAAAGTAAAAGTTACTCCCGCCGTTTACCTGCACTTCATTGAATTTCTTCACTTTGACATTCAGATCACTGGTCAGAAATCACATCATGTCAACACCCATCTCGGGCCTTCATGATACTTTGTTTTAATTAACAGTTGGATTCCCCTGGTCCGCACCAGCTCTAAGTCAGCTGCTAGCTGCTAGCCAATGCAGGATGCCAGTTGGGAATGGCGCCCGCCACAGCCTGGGTGATCCACAGGAAGGCCCTGGCACACATCTAGAGTCACTGCCACCATCTCTCCTGGCCTCCTTGGGAGGGGGCATGGCAAGGTGACAATGCTACATCCAGCCACAGTGCTCATCCTGCCCCACTTCACACCCACACCCGACCGACCCAGCCCTGACAGCTAATCCTTATCCTGACAGCTAATCCTTATCCTGAAGTTATGGATCTGGTTTGCCGACTTCCCTTACCTACACTGTTCTAAGATGCCAGTGGCTGTTCACCTTAGAGACCTTCTGTGGACATAGTTCCAGCCTGGCATGACACTTACACCCTCTCCCCTGGATTTTCAAGGGCCGGCGAGCACTCAGCTGATGCCACCAGAACCACAATGCTTTCCAGGGTGCGGGCAAGTGTCTCAGGGCAGACCCATTCCAGGGAACCCTGCCCTTTACAAAGAAAAGAAAATTCTCCAAGAGGACCTGCTGGCTTCTCCAGGATCATTTGCATCACTGCACTGGAAGTTGGGAGGCATCCTTCTCTGCCACTGCAGATTCAGGGGTCTGAACCCAATTCCCTTTTGGTTGGCTGAGAGTAATGGACGCCATCACCTGTCCCTCAGGACTGACTGACCTATGTTCAACTGCTGTTTACATGGAGCCCTTCTCCACTTTGGCCTTCAAAGCTATCGTTTGAATATTCGCTACTACCACCAAAATCTACACCTGCGCAGCTCCACCCAGGCCCTTGCCCTGGGCTTCAGTGCCATACCTGCAGCCATCTTATTCATTGTGGCATAGCCCCATTGGCTCCCAACACCAGCGATAGTCATGTATGGGCCTGATGCTCCAGTTCCATCCATTTTCAGGGCTAGTTGATTCAGCAGGTGAGTTGTTAAACACACTCCTTAGCAGATTCCGACTTCCATGGTCACTGTCCTGCTGTCTACATCAACCAACTCCTTTTCTGGGGTCTGATAAGTGTCAGCATCAGGCACCTTAACCTGGAGTTTGGTTTATCCCACAGCACCAGTTCTGCTTACCAAAACTGGCCTAGTGGACACTCACATTCCACGCCTGGCTCCAAGCAAGTGATTTGGGCTTCTTACCCATTTAAACTTTGAGAAAAGGTTGAGATTATTTTGGCCCCAAGACCTCTAATCATTCACTTTATCAATCATTTGCTTTCTTTTTTCAATAAATACATATAAATAAAATAAAAAAAACACATGCATAGCTTAGGATGCTTGCAAAAACTAAAACCTAATACGGGAAAATATTTGATATCCTAATATATAAAGCATTACACAAAATATGATGAACAACTGTTTAGTACATCTTGCAGTCAGAAATACTGGGATATTTGGTAAAATGGCAGATTTGCCAGAAGCTATCTGGATAGCTATTAACATGGATTTCTATGGAAGCAACAGCACAACTATAAAATTTTATAGATATCCATAAAAAGGTTGGCATTTACACCTCAGACAAAATTGTTATAGCAGTAAGAGACACATTCATCACAATGTTTGGCATTCCCAAGTCCATCGGATCAGACAAGTGACCAACTTTTAGTAATATCAAGTAATTCTGCAATTACAGATCCATTCACCACATAGGTATATTTACAGATTAACTGCATTGCAAAATGTCTCTTGACTGAATAAGCAAGGAAACACAACTGCAAACAAAAAGGCATTTCCTTGAAAAAAGTTAGTAGCAAATTGTATAAACCATATGGAGTCTCCTCAGCAAGCTTTATGTTTAATGCTAACTAGAATAGCAGGGTACCTTAATATACCAATCAATGGGCTTGATTCAAAAACACTTGGTCTCAGTGTAAGTGAACACTTACACTGACAGCAGGCTGAGAGCAGGTGTTGTGGAATCTGGTTGCCTGTAGTAAGCCTGTTTTTAGACAGGCCTTACAATGAAGCAATTCACTTACCGCGAGAGCAATTCTTTTGGAATCAGGGCAGAATTACACCACGAGCCAACTATTTTGGAATCTGACCCCATGTCTGAGACAAATAAAATAATGAAACAATGAGACTGTTACCAGAAAGACAAAAAAATTACTCTTTATACATGACAAAGAAAACAGGCAAGGTTGCATAACACTGAAATATAACATTTCTTATTACTGATGCAAGCAAGTAAGATTAAACACTTATTCCTTTGCAATCTAAAATCTTAAGAATTATAAAGGTGAAAGGTCCCTTGCTTGCTATTACAACTGACAGACATGCAGTGACAGTAAATGCAAAGACTGACAAGTGCCACTGCATGTGATACATTGTTTGAGTAAATCTATGTCCCTGACCTATGAGATATTGGCAAACAAACTATGACCAAATCTTCAGAATGAGAGAGCGAGAGAGAACAAGCATTAAAGATAACAGCATATGTGTAGGCTGTCGGTGCTATCGGAATGCAACATTTATTTTCTTTTCCATGCAGGTTGCCTTGAGGCTGAATACAAATAAAGCCAGATCATAATGTTAGGTACTTTTTCTATATGGTGACACTGATGTTTTATTTCTTCATCCTGCTAAAGTTCAGTGTTCTGCTGCTTAACCATTTGTTTTTCAGCTTCTGCATTTGAATTCTAAAATGTTTTACTTTTGCTGTTACTCTGTCAAACTAAAAAGATGATGGAAACAAACAAAAAAAAACTATACATACATATATATATATATATATATATATATATATATATATATATATATATATATATATATATACATACATACACACACACACACACACACACACACACACACACACATATATATATATATATATATATATATATATATATATATATATATATTGATCTTTTTAGTAAAATTGTAAGCAAGAGAAAATGTTATGCATGAACTGTTTTAATATTTTTGAATGGGCAGCCTTCTTATTTCAAAAATAACGTGAATATTGTGTTTCCAAGGCAAAAGGCACCAGTAACTGTAAAGCACATTTTGTTTTGTTTTATGGCCCACTGAAACATTTAGCTTAATTTGGATACTGGGCATTCTGTGCCCCACTAAAACATTTAACAAGTGTCGGTTACTGGAAAAAATAAGTAGCCATATGTAAATGAGGCTGTCTCAGAACTGAGAGGTATAATGGATGTACTCTCTCCTACTATTTACACTGGTACTTTGACTTACAACATAATTTGCCAGTGGTAGGGTGACTGTATAAGGTAGCATCCATGTCACTGGATAGATTTTGCTAAGCTCTATAGCTTCAAGTTAAAGCAAGTTGCACTTTGTAATTACAGAGTTGCTTAAAAGTACTACTTGCCTTTTGGAAACGTTACACAATGAGTAAAAATTCAAACAGCAGCCTATGTTATGGACTTCAGAAATAATAAGTGGCTGAGTTCACCACACACATTTATATTTTCCTGAGAATAAAGAATTGAAAACGAAACTGCATGAAATAGGTATGGGTAGAAAGGAAGCCTTTTAATTATCCAGCTGAGAGGTACACATGGTGGCAGCAGGACAAACATCTTTAGAAGGCACTTTGATTTCTGATTCTGATGTTAAGAGGGCTATTTCTATTCAAAGCACTACTTTTACATTCCCCTCCACCAAGAAGCTATCTTTCACTTAGATCAAACCATGCTCTAGCCTTCCAAATAGCTTAATCTATCAGAAGAAAGAATGCTTTTCTCTACTTTGATCCAATCAGTACAATCGGATGTTTCTAACATTAAAAAACTTATCTAATGTATTTACGTCTGGGTTATCTGAAGATGAGCACAGAATGGAAAACTGTTCTGATATTATTTCACCAAAACTAGCAGCAATGGAAAAAGAAATTACTTTACATAAAGGAAAGGGTTGGTGATCTGGAAGGGTTTTCCACAAAAGATAAAGCTAAGATACTTGGGGGAAGAGTTTTCCCCCAAAAGCTTGGGGATTCAGTAAAAAAAATCCCCATGTCAACTGTTACATCTCCAACATTACCTTTTCTGCTTACACTATGAACACAATTCACTGGGCTTTTCACCCCCTCCAAAAAAGGTGGCCCGGACAGTTATTTATGACACCTTGTTAAATGACGATATTTTTTTTTCATTTGCTTCTGGCTTCTAAAAAGAGGAATTTAATATTTCAAAGAAGCCATCTGGTTACTGCAATTGATTTACTTAATGAAATAAAATACAAACTGTCAAACATGGCCTCTAATATTCAAAAGCTTATTCAAAAGAAATGTAACAAATGTCTTATTACTTTGTTGTTTCCTTTAGATGGAAAAGAAGTTCTTACAAAACCTCAAGTTCTATGTAGTTGACAAACATCTGCAGAGATGTTTTTGGACATGGGATAGACTGCTCTTTTACTTATGTTTGTGTATGTTCTATTTTTGCTACATAATTTGCTTTATTTACTTTTAGTCTTAGTAACTGTAAATATTTAGTAGACTTTAGAAACGGCTGAAATGTGCGAACAGTATACTTACAGACTGTCTTGGGGATTCAATAAACTAAGTGAAGGCATAGCACGAAGCCAACGTGGAGTTTATATGTTTGCTCGATGAGCAGCAGCGCTAATCCCATATGCATGCCATACATCACACTTACATGAATACAAGCTAGATTTTGTAGGTTGCAATAGGGTTGCTGGCCAGGAAACCAGGTAAAGCAGCATGACAGCATGTAGCACATGCAGACACGTTTACCTACAACAGGTGAACTTGCTCTGTGGAATTGCATGGACAGCCACAATGATCACCAGCGCTAAAATGAATGCAGTGAATGCATTAGTAACACATTACAAAAAAGTGTCTGCAGTGCAATGTACACTACAATATGTTTTTGGCATACTGAAATAAAGGATTTTGGTGATCAGCAAGGATATATAGAATGCATTATAAATACACTATTCTGAGAAAGGGTGCATATTGAAAAGGGCCACAATCATGAATGATAGGAATGAAGAAAGAGGAAGAGGACATGTGAAACATGGGAATGCATATAAGCTAAGGGCATGTCAATGTACATACACTCCAAAGACAAATCAGTAGCATAAGAAGCACATATGTACATAGCACAGTGCATACTGCTGTTTACACCTCCTCTGTGAGTATATTTATATCGGGTCTATATTATATTCTCGAAAGCATACAATGTCGAATCTGACATTATCGACACAAAAATAGCGAACATTCAGAATCTCGAGCGTGTAAACGGAAACCTCCTTAAGGGGAGATTTCCATTTACTGCAATGTAGTGCGGTCTCGGAATTGGTATATTTAAGTAGCAGGGGTGTAGGGTGGCTTGGCCCCCTGCTTAAACCCATCAGGGTACTTTTTTCTTTTTTGTCTTTTTATAAGGTTGACGTTTGAAGACATCGACCATATGGTGTCGAGCATATGTTATTTAATGTTTTCAACCGTCGATCTTATAATATAGACCCATTTATATCATCACACATTATGGTATATTATGTTACTGTCACACAAGGTTACATATCATTGGAGATGATTGGTTGTGATATAAACATGTGGACATGATCACTGGGGATGACATTTAGCAGGGACAGTATATACAGTAACAGTATGTGCATATTGTGAAGGTGTGGAAAATGAGTTGCTCGAATATGACTGAAATGTCAGGATAGATCTCAACCAATCAGAACACATAGCAACATACTCATGGACAACATTAGTCAGAAGCAGTGACATTCATGGACAATTGTAAATTAATACCACCATTAATCTGTGATATTGACATAAAATGTGTGATAGAAAGGTATTATACATGTTCTGCAGGAACACACTTGTACAACTGTAATGATTTGCCAGTAAGCTATAAGGAGAAATCAACACACCTCCCTCAAAAAGTACCACTTTTTGGAGATGTTAAGAGGGACAGTGTTACACCTGCAATTTAAATTTGAGGCATTTATGCTCAGTTGAGAGGTATGCATGACACATAAGCCACAATCCACACCTTCAAGAATGTAACCCATGCCATCAGTGAGCTCTGTATTTAGTGGCTGCATCAGAGAAATATGTATCACGCATGCATCTTGTACAACACTTTGAAGGGAAGTCAGCATTGTCAACTACTAATGGTTATGTATCACAAAGAATACTTATGTATGGCCGACAAGATGTGTGGGAGTTCACTGCACCAAAAGAGATACACTTCAGTAAAGTATCCCTGGATAACATAGGTATTGACTATATCAATAACAACACTTAAAAAACACACACTTTTTTCAGTAGATTTCCTACACACAGTGGTGTAATACATGCATCTGCCACATGCAGTAGCAATGGATATTGTCTGCAGCATCTGCAGTTGATGTGTGAATTAAGAAGTGTTCCATTATAATGAATGGTACAGCACTATGTGAGACTGATGATAATGCATCAGTTATGCCTATGTTCACAGAAAGCACAGCACTACAAAGTCTAGCGTCAATAAGTGAGGAGGCTGTCACTGTGATATTGTTCATACAGCAAACAATGTATGGAGCAGACTTTCTACCAGTACAGGTTCAACATGAGATATATGCCACATAGTCACTGTCACCCTGACATTGACATTGAAAATGTTATACTACCATGAACTCCTGACATGCATGCATATGTGTTCATGTAAACTATCAAATGGTAATACATCCCTGACACTGTACAATCACACTATAGCTGTACCTAGGACACAATTGAACTTCATAGTTTTCTATGTGCATATGAAAGTACTAGGCTAAAGTCCCAAAATGCCATAAAGGCCTAGCCATATTTAACATGAGTTACACAATTTTTAATAGTGATGTGAACAATGTTCACACAGGTATGTGCCTATGCTATTTTATCTAATAGCAACTGCCTCTACCCTGGAGGGATATGTGTGCAACAACAGGACTACAATTATGACTAACCATACATTGATCTAGGCTGCACTTGAAGAGTTTCAGGAAAGGCCTTTCTTTATGTGAATGGCAAGCATGTTCCAGAGAAGGGGTAGTGTCTTTGAGATGCACTTGTCTCTCCAGCATGATTTATAATATCAGATGCTAGGTTAACATCCTTGGGACAAGTGATCCCTGTGCAGTTTGTGTTAACAATGTGTAACATTTCCATCAAGACCAAATTAGAGGTTGCCCTGCAGGACAGGCACAGATCAACCCTTATTAGTCTGTTGTAGATATAATATAGTGAATACCATTTTCAATCTTTCTGCATATGACCTATTGTTTAAACTATACATCTTTATTGTGTGAAAACTCTGGGGTTGCTCCAACTGTTGCAGATGTGTAGTGAGGTACATGCAAAAGGGTGCACTCTCCTCAATTATTGGTAATGAGGGCAGAGTACAATGGCATTATAATGTCATTTGATGTGGATGGCCTGCCCATACTTAGGAGTTGTGCCACATACAAGGGATGTGTCACCATTGTGGACACATACTATCTACCTGACTACCCAGGTCATGTACCACTGGGTCTACTCATAGGGGTATGCTGTCTATATTACAATTAGCTTGGGTATTTGATTTACAAAAGGAATTAATTGTGCTTTTGTCCTCATGTAGTGTGTTTCAATGGGTTTAGCACCGATCATTTTTGAGCATTAATAATTTCTGAAGTATATCAATAGTGTTTGTGGATTCAATGATTGCCCATATTTTGCAGTCGTCCACAAAGCTGGAAAGGCAATGGCTGTCTAACTTTGTCTTCACTTCGGAAAAGTAAATACCAAACAGGAAAGTGCCTAGTACAGAACCCTGTGGTATGGCCCTGGTCACATAAGTTCATAGGTTCATAGATTAGTACTTGGCTATCTGCCCTTGTGGGGACATTTTAAGCCTAGCCAACTACCCAATGTAAGAATCAAGCCTTGCACCTTGTGTCTGTAAAGTAAACACGTTAACCCTTATACCAGCCTCCCACAAAACACAACTTATCACTACTTCACATCCAAAAATTCTGGATATTTATGGTTTAGAACTCTGAACACCATAACACAAGCTAACTGTCTTAGTCTTCTGAGCCACAAAAGCTGCTTATAAATAAAGGACCCCTACTGTTTTCAGTAGGTGCCATAGGATCTCTTACACCCACTTGAGCTGCGATTAACTCAAGCAGATGGGGCCTCAGTTTAATGCCTCATTCAAAAAAAGACACACTCAGGAGTACAGCACCTCCTTATGCTACACTACAGTGGCCCTAATCAATCTACCTGGTGTGCAACTAGAACCCATGTCCTTCTTCACCAAAGGTGTGTGCACTACCCATTACACCACTGACACTGCAAGTAAAAGCAATAGGTTCATAGGTTAAAAAAGTACTAGGCTAACTGCCTTTGTGGGCCATTTAAGCCTAGCCAATTACCCCATGTGAGAGTCAAACCCTGCACCTTGTGTCTGTAAGGTAAACACCTTGCCATTATGCCTGCTTCCCATCCCAAATGCTTTGAAGTTTCCCTGACTGGGAATCAAACCCAGGACACAGCAGTGAGAGTGCCAAATCCTAACCAGTAGACCACCTGGGACTTCCAATACATGCCTAATTTTCATGAAATTGTGTAAATGGACATGAATTTATGTGAAATAGATTTAAACTATCATATTAAGGTGCGATTATGCAAGATAGGAGGCAAATGACTTAGGAAAATGCAAACTATTTAAGGTAAGGAAAACAATAGAAATATTGTAAATTAATTTGACACACTTCAGAATGATATAAAATTAATGAGTTCACTTCAAGAAATGTTTGTGTTACTAATATGATGGGCATATTAAAATAGCATTAATGACTACTGCAAAACTGTCATTTGTAAACTGAAAATCATTACAGCCGCAGTGGAAATGATTAGTGATCACTGAGAAAATTATTTTCTTTGGTGTCATTTAGTGCTTGGGCATACAAAGTAGAAATCCAATGATTTCATTGAGAAGTACTGAAGTTATAAGGATGTTTTGCTGGCACAACAACTGAAGATTTCAGGGGGTCACTGAAGAATGAATAACATGGCAGTATTATGAATGAAAAACAGTGGTAAGGGCTATGTGAATGATGAGTCTGATTGCTTTACTGTTGTGAACTTAAGATCATAAGGGGTTACTATGTTAATGACCCTAGGGTACTTACAAGCCGAGCCAAGCTTTACCCTTATTTCCATGATCATCACCTATAGCCCCTGCCCAAGAGGCACACAGGTGGAATCCCCTTGTTACCCATCTAATCATCTAGATTGAGTTTGAAGTGGGCCAATGAGCTGCGCTGAGTGATACAAAATGGGAGTTTGTTCCAAAGGTGTGGTAACCTCTGGGAGACAAAGTTGTCCCTCCAACAGGTTCTACTAATGTCATATACCAGGTTAAGGCCTTTAGAGTGAGTAACTTATGTACAATTTGCCCTGTGAAAAATGCAGCATTTCCAATAAATCAGGGTCAAAGCCTTATATGCAAGGCAGAGATCACCTCTGAGTAGTCTGTATGAAACAGAATAAAGTGACAGTGATTTCAGACAATTCACATAGGACAGATGCCGAAGACCTTGAATTTTCCTTGTGAGGAACCTTTGCGGTCTTTTGAACTGCTGCAGGTGCTTGGAAAGGCACATACCAAAAGGGGCATTGTACTCAGTTATTGGCCTGATGAGGGAAGAGTGCAGAGAGGTTGTAACTTCTTTTTTTCTGGAAGCAATGCCCTTACTTATGAGATGAGCAATATAGGATGCCCTTCTTAACACTGTGGAGACATGGTGATCAAAGGTAAGGTTGGTGTCAACCTGTGTGCCCAGGTCTCTCACCACTAAGTGTGATGCAGTAGTTAGCAGGAACATCGCTCTTAGCAAAAGGGATGATAATACATTTTTTGCATTGAGTTTAAGGCCATGACTTTGGCACCAATCATTTGTTTGTGTAAGACCCTCTTGTAGGATGTTGACAGCATTTGGAGATTCTAAGACTGCTCCCAGTTTGCAGTCATCAGCAAACTTTGTCAGCCACAGACCTTTGGTTTTAGCTTGTAGTTCGAAGAAATAAATTCCAAACAGTAGAGGTCCCAGGAGTGATCCCTTTGGAACACTGCTGGTTACAGGTCTGCGGATTCCCCTATTTTGACTACATGTGTTCTACCAGTGAACCAGTTAGCGACCCATCTAATGGTATAAGGGTTGATACCTAGCTGGGTGAGTTTGTCGATGCCTGAATGGAGAATAGTGTCAAAAGGAGTGAATTCACATGCTTCAACAGAATGTCAGTGATCCATTTGGCTTCCCAGCTGATGATATATGTGTTTATGCCCAGTTGAGACAGTTTTTCTGTAATACATGAGTGTGGATTTGTGTCAGATGCCCTAGCCAGGTCTAGTTAGGTGCGATTCACAGTCTTTTCCTTATCCGTGTCTCAGTGACCTCCTTGAAGAAGTCAAACAGATTTAGCAAACATGATGTAGCCTTAAAGAATCAAAAATGTTTTGGTTACACAGTCGTGAGATTACCTGTGTCCTTTTTTATAAGGTCAGTTATGATTCTTTCAATTGCCATACAGATGAGTCGAGACAGGCTTATGGGTCTATAGTTCCTTGGGTCAGGTGATGGTCCCCTCTTGTTCAGATGGATGATTGTTGCTGTAGAGTCTTCTTCCAGAATATAGCCTGCCTGGAGGCTGTGGTTAAGTAGAGCTCCAACTGTGTCTGCTAGGTCAGGTTTTAAGTTATTGAAAAGGTAACCTGGAATGCTATCAGGGCCCAGTGATATCATATTTTTTAGCATTAGAGAGTGCACAAAGCTGAGTAATGTTTGCATGTATACTTTGGGTGATGTCCAGCGTGGATGGGGGGTGAAGGATCATCCAAATCTGTCAGCTATCAGATTGCCTGTTTCCTACTTTTGAGTATGGGTGGTACCATCCACAAATAGCTCTACACTTAGCTGTATATTCCATTTAACATTTTGTACTTAACTTAAAAATGATTTGTGACACCTCCAAATACAACAGTGTGTATGCATCACATGCCATGCAGTGGAACTGCTCACACAGTCATACAACTCTGCTTGTGTCTCATAATTACATGAATTACACATCATATTCCTATATGTTATTCACTGTAATGCTGTGTATGAGGTCCCTGATATGCTTGGACGTGTTTCATGTAGAACAGTTAGTGACACAAATGGTGACAGCTGCTCATTGTTTTTGGTGACCACCTTAATAATCTCTGTGAACAGCAACACAATTATGTAAACAAAGAATTCACCAAGGTTGCAATTGAATATGAACTAGTTATAGCTTCTGTATATATAACAGCACTGCTGCATGTGGAAGAAATAAGAAATTTGTATCTGTGTAATCAGTATGATGTTATCTTGAAGTATCTCACACAGAATTTAATGACAGTAGGTATACACATGCACACTTGTGCCATACTGCAAGTGTCACTGTGATGGTTGAATGAGAACTGCATAGAATGTTGATATAATCCACTGCATAAACACGTGGCTTGGGCAACCATATACATAGCATCATCACAGGCAAGTTAATATGGGAACATCTAATATAATGGCAGCAGCAGCCATTAATATGTTACCTCAAATCACAGATTGGAATACATTGTTATTGGGCTGCCATACATCCAAATCTCAACATAGCACATGTAGATGACAACAACATTGACATGTGCAGTGTTCAAAGGGTCTTAGGATATTGCTAGGCTAAAGGTCAACATTACATAAAATTCTAGCCATTATTATGGCATTTAAACAAAAATTGCTATAACAGTAGGATGGAAAATATTAAGGGTATGCGCATATGTGTGCATCTGTTTGATCATATTACATACTACCTCTCTCCATATGTGACATGTGCACTACCCCATGACAGAATTAACAAACACACATCTAGTGTTCTGGACATGATTTGCAGAGGGTCATAGAAGGACTCTGTTTCATGTGCATTAATCTTTGAAATTATGACATCTTCCAGTCTCCTGCAGAAAGGATGTTATGCGGACAGAGGGAAAGAGGGGATATTCACTTCATTGGGCCTAAAGGTTCTCCTGAGTGGGAGTCAAGTGAAAAGGGATTCAAAAGATCATACAATGCCAGTATTAGACCACCAACCACACGCACAGCATTTGACTGAGGTTAGATTTAAACATTAAGACTGAGTAGGTCTAGAACTTGGATTTCATACAATGTAAGGCTAACACCACCACATATGTCTGACTTTAACAGTGTCATGCTACACTTCACAGAGGACCACAGCAGCTTTGTATGCTGAGAAGAAGATGTTTGGATGAGTGTCTGACATAGATGTGAAGACACATCTTGGTGTAAAAGTGTCTCCAAAATATGAGTTGGATAAACACACACACACAAGTTGACTGAAATGAGTTTAGAACTCCTACCTACATATCTACAAAACACAGTATTTAATGCAAGCACCATTGTACAAGTTTGATTTTCAAAATATTAAACAACACTTTATAACAGATGCCATCACCAGTGCATTTTGAAAAGATATTAGGATGAGTGTCTGACACTTAGCTGTAAAATGGTCTCTACAATGAAAACTAACTGACCACAAGCTGACTGGAGTGAGTTTCGAACCCCTACCTATCTATATAATGTAGTACTTAATGCAAGCATCATGGCAGAAGTCTGTCTTTTATAGTATGAGAGAACACTTTATAGCAGATGACATCATCAGTGCGTGTTGAAAAGAAGATGGTAGGAGGAGTGTGCCACATGCTGTTCTGAAATGGACTCTTGAATGTGAACTAGCTGAACACACGCATGCAAGTTCACCACAGGGAGTTTAGAACCATACCTACCTATCTACCAAATACAGTACTTAACACAAGCAACACAGCAGAGAATCAGACAACACTTTATAGCAGATGACATCACCAGTATGTTTTGAGAAGAAGATGTTAAGAAGAATGTTTCACATTTTGTTTTAAAATGGTCTCCTGAATATGAAGTAAATGAACACACAAACACTTAAGGTGACCAGGTAAGTCTAGAACCCATATCTAACTATATGCAGAACTCAGTATTTAAGGCAAGAGCTACAGCATGGGCATTACTTTTACACTGTGTAGAACACTTTATAGCAGATGACATCATCAGTGCATATTTGGAATTAGATGTTGGGAAGCCTGTATGAAATGGTTGTGTAGGCATGTACGACTGTAAAAAATAGTTGTTCTCCATGAGACCTTATTGCTGATAGATACAGACTCATGTTCTTCTGACTGTGCACACAAGCTGACTGCAGTGACATTAGAACCCATATCTAACTAGTTACACAAGCTAAAGAAGAGAGCACATAATGCAAGCACCATGGCACAAGTCTGAATTTTAGCCTGTTGCAGAATACTTTATAGAAGATATCATCAGTGTATATTTGGGAGAAGATGTTGGGAGGCCTGTATGCATTGGCTGTGTAAGCATGCATGATGATTGCTGATAGTAGGATACAAACTCATGTTTTTTTTGACTACACACACACTTACACACACAAGTTGACTGCAATGAGATTAGAACCCTAACTAGTTACACAAGCTCGACAATGTGATACTTAATAGAAGAACCATGGCACAAGTCTGAATTTAATATTGTAGCAGAACACTTTATAGCAGGTGACATCATCAGTGTATGCTTGTGAGAAGATGTTGGGAAGCCTGTATGAAATAGCTGTGTAGGCATGTACAACTGACTGTAAACATTTTTATTCTCCATGAGACTTGATTGATAATAGTAGGAAATAGACTCATGCTCTTTTGACTATGTACACACACACAGTTACACATACTGACACACACACACACACACACACACACACACACACACACACACACACACACACACACACACACACACACACAGATCTGATGGAGAGATGAAAAGTCAGCAAGCAAAGGAGCGTAGTAGTGCTGAAATTGAATTCATCATCAAGTCTTGGTGGCTACCTTCGCGAGGTGGACCCTGTTTTTCACAAAATCTCACCAAGGAAACACAAATACATGTGAGAGATGCAACTATATAGCCAAACTGGAGGCTGAACTCTCTCAACTCAGGACTGGCAAGACCAGAAAGGAGGAGAAGGTAACCACACACACACCAAACCCAGTCCCACATAGACCTACCACAACTGCAAACCAAACACATAAAAACACAAAGACATACTCGGAGGTTCTAACAAAAAACCTACCAAAACAACAGAGGCTCCCAAAGCAGACACCCAAAAATCTACCACCTCAAAACATAACACATGCATCACATACTTCAATAAATCAGTGTGTCAAACAATCACAGCCTTTAAGGCCAAACACCATGCCTGATACACTAGTAATAGGTGACTCTATAGTCAGACACACTGACGTTCCGCTTACCAGGCTGAACAAGGAGAGGGTAATGGTGAGCTGCTTATTGGGAGCTAGGATCCGCCACATAACACACGCACTCAGGTCACTCCAAAGCAAGTACAAATATGACTCCGTCATTGTCCATGCCGGCGTGAATGACCTGAGATGTACCTCCCTGGACTACATGAAAAGAGACATAGAGGAGCTCTCTGATTATGTAGCCCAGACTGGTATGACCCTGACCCTGAGCAGCATCTTGCCCTCACCAAGAATGATGCCACAATACAAAGACAAGTTGACCAGCTTTAATAATTGGCTCAAATACCGGTGTCATTCTAGGGGGATCCAATGTCTGTCTGCTTGGGATGACATGCTGGACAAGCCACGCTGCTTCGCAAGGGACGGCTTGCATCTGTCACCACTGGGCGTCCGGATATTGGCTATGGCTCTTGCCTCCCCCATAGTGCTTTTTTTAGGCAAGGCTCAAAAGACAAACCCACCTCCTTAGAAAACAAAAATGGAAAAAAATTAAGGGTAATGCTGCTCAATGCCAGAAGTCTAAATCTCAAGATGCAGGCTCTTGAAGCACTCCTCAGTATGGAGGACATCGATGTCTGCAGTAACTGAAACCTGGTTCAAGGCTCCTGAGAGCACCCCAGCACTACCAGGCTATACCTTGTATCATGCTTTTCGGCCCCAATACTCAGGCCAAACCAAAAAGGGAGGGGGAGTGTCCATATTCATCAAGGACACCCACACATCCAGGTTAATGGCAACACATAAAGCATCAGAGACCATCCAGGTGCAACTAACCGTAGGCAAAACTGCTATACAACTGGTAGCATGTTACAGACCACCCTCCCAATCTCAGGAACCCCACTCAGCCTTCCTGAAGACATTGGAGGATATGAATGTCTCACCAAACACCATCATATTGGGAGACTTCAACTACCCTAACATAGACTGGGTGCATTATTCTAGCCCAAACACCCTAGCCCAAAGGTTCCTGGAATTCATAAATTCAAACACAGTGGAACAGCTAGTCACCTCTCCCACAAGGCGAGATAATATACTAGACCTGATCATCACAAGCATGGGGACAAAGTGCTCCACACCGGAAGTATACCCTTCACTAGTGAGATCTGACCACAAACTAATCACCCTGGATATACATATCCCACCTCCACCCCCAACACAAAAGACTACAGTGAAAATCTTCTCAAAAGCCGACTTTACACTTCTTAAAACTGAGATGGTATCCTTTAAGCCCACTGGGACAGTGGAAACCACATCCCACAATGCAGAATCCTTCACAAATGCTTTCTACAAACATCTCCAAGAATGCATGGATCATGCAATCCCAAATAAAACCAAGACCCTCTCCACCAAGGGCAGGCATCCTGTCTGGTGGACCCCAGCCATAAACAAATGTTATAACAAAAGAAGGAAGCTACTGCACGACAGAGCAAAATCCCATAAAGAGAAGGCATTTCTGATCAGCACTAGTAGAAAGCTACGTTTTCTCATAAAAACATCCAAGGCCAACTTTGAGAGAAAAATTGCTATGGACACTAAAGATAACCACAAGGCCTTCTTCAGCTATGTTAGAAACCTGGGCGGAAACCCTCAGATATGTTCAGAGTTAGTTCACAATGACAAAAGATACACTGAACCCACAGATATTACCAACATTCTGGCAGACAGGTTCAGTGCAAATTTCTCCCCTCCCTCACCCCTAAAAGAAGAAATACTTATCCCAGCTGAATGTAAACTCCCTATCATCTCAGATGTCCAGGTGAGAACCGCCCTCAGCAAAGCTAAAAACACAGCATCAATGGGACCTGACGGTATCCCGGGTTGCGTGCTACGTGAACTCCAAGAGGAGCTAAACCCGCACATAAAAATGCTATTTAACCTTAGCCTTACTACAGGATATGTACCTGAAAACTGGCGTACAGCAACAGTAGTCCCACTCCACAAAGGAGGCACCTCTACTGACCCTGGTAACTACCGCCCCATAAGCATAACCAGCCTGGTCTGCAAAGCTATGGAAAGAATCATTATGGAACTAATAAACAGAGACATTGGGGACTTACAGACACTTGATCCCACCCAGTTCAGCTTTGTAAAAGGCAGATCCTGCCTTTTAAACCTGGATGACTTTTTCAAAACAGTCACTAGAGCCATTGATGAGGGCAAAGCAGTCCATACAGCCTACCTGGACTTGGCTAAAGCTTTCAACACAATACCCCACTCTGGCATCATAGACAAGCTCAACAGCTTAAATGTAAATCCATATGTCACAAGATGGGTGGCAAGCTGGCTAAAGGATAGAACCCATAAAGTCAAAATTGCTGGAGCCATGTCAGACTCAAAGCCAGTGACAAGTGGTGTCCCACAGGGCTCTGTCCTGGGACCCCTCTTGTTCTGCATTTATTTTTCAGATGTGAAAGCAAACATGGGAGGGCTGTGGCTGACAAAGTTCACAGATGACTGCAAACTAGGCGCCATAGTCGATACACCAGCTGACACATACATCCTACAGAAAGGCCTCACTGAAACGGACAACTGGTGCCGGAGTCATGGCCTTAAACTAAATGCCAAAAAATGTATAGTCATCCCCTTTGGGAAAAACAAAGTGCCCACAAATTATCACATAGGCGGTAACCCACTGAATATGGAAAAAGTAATCAGAGACCTGGGGACCCAAGTCGATAGTGACCTCTCATTTGACACCCACGTTGCCAAAGTGGTTAGAAAGACTTTCTACCTTGCCCACCTTATCATGAAGGGATTCACATCCAGATCAAATGAGGTCATTGTGTCCCTGTACTCCTCCCTTATCAGGCCCATGATTGAGTACAATGCCCCATTTGGTATGTACCTCACCCAGCACATGCAACAGCTAGAGAGACCCCAAAAGTACCTCACCAAGAGGATCAAGGGTCTCCAACATATGTCATATGCTGCCAGACTAAAGAAACTCCAACTCTATTCAGTAGCATACCACCTACTCAGAAGTGACCTGTGCCTGACGTACAAGGCCATGTCCAATCAGGAATTGATGGACATGCTCCACCTCAAAAAATCCAAATCCATCAGAACCACGAGAGCTAAAGATTTGAACCTCAGCACAAATATGAATAGGACATGCTGGAGGGACAGATTTATAACTCAGAGGCTTCCCATACTCTGGAACAGAATCCAATCCCAGTTCATGTTAGGCAGAGCCCCTCACTGACTCTCTTCAAGAGAAGTCCTGATGAGTGGATGGGAGATTGTAGGTTTACCCCAGGGGTCATCTCTGTGTCACTACTATATGTAAGGGGGTCTTCACTGTGTCACTACTAGACAGAGGTACAGTATTCTAAATCTATTCTGTACACTTTTGTACCATTACATGGGGTGGCGAGCCACATCACTATGGCTAGGCTTATAAATGCCCCAGGGCAGATAGCCTAGTACCAAACTATGAAACTATGATATATAGACTGTATTTATATAGCATATATCATGGACAGAAGTAAATCAAAAATAACAAAAGATAGTTGGGTGCACAAGACGCAGGATAAAAAAGTGCCCAATCCTGGTAGGAGCACTGGTGCCAGGACTGGAAAAAATGACAGTGTAGAATCCTCAAAATACAGGAACAATCCTACAATGAGGCCAGGCCAGGCTCAGGGGGAAGATGCCCCCCCCCCTGTTGTAGAAGGAAGTAGTAGTCCACAAAAACAACAAAAATTGATTGGCCAAAAAGAGCCATAAAGACGACATAGTGGACTATTGAGGATAAGAAAGAAATTATGTATTGTTACTATTATGTAAAAAGCCCAGAATTTCCAGACACAAGATATACAAAACAATTAAGAGAGAAATTAGAGGAAAGAAAAATACTTCCGCAGGAAAAACTGTCGCAAGCTTCAAATAAATATTTGCTTTCATTAATACAACAGATTTTTGAAAAACAGTATATAGATTAAGAAACTTTGACCTCTTTGGAAAAAGAAGCCTCTGAGGAAGTAAGAAAATATAAACAACAAAACCTAGAGATATTTGAAAAATATAAAAAAGAAATATGGACATGGGAAAGAAAGAGAGATTTGATATGGTGCAATTTTTATGCAAAGGAGAAGGCCAAGTTAACTAATATACAGAAGGCAGTTTCAAAGATATTCAAAGAAAAATATTGGCAAAGGTATTTAGATATGAAAAACTGCACAAGAAAAAGACTAAAAGCACAAAGATTTAATGTAGAAAAGATGATTAGCAAAGTAGAAGTTAAAGAAATAGAAGTTGAAGTTATGGAGTGCTTGCGAAGTGAATGATTTAATGTAGAAGGTCTAAATAGACTACATCACAGCATGATAGAGTGAGTCCCCAGAATAAGGAAAAGCAAGAAGATCAGGAGACGTGAAGAAGAAATATGGACAGGGGAAAGGAAAAGAGATTTAATATGGTGTAATATTTATGCAAAGGAGAAAGCAAAACTAACTAATACAAAAATCAGCACCAAAGATATTTGAAGAAAAATATAGGCAAAGGAATCCGGATATGGAAAACTTTACAATACAAAAAATAAGAAGAGTATGAGGAAAAGTAGAAAAAGAGATTAGTAATGGAGAAGTCAAAGAAATAGAAATTGAGGCAAAGGAACAGCTGCAAAGAGAAGGATTCAGTGCAGAAAATCAAATGTAGAAAGCACCACAACAGGATAGAGCAATGGATATCCAAATTAATGGGAAACCAGTGGAACACGAAGCAACATGTCAGGTGCCATATCAAGATATTTTGAAGCCTTCCACAGGAAACCAGTATAAAAGTTCACTTGAAGCTAGACAGGAAATAAAGGAACAGGAAACTGTAGAAACTCTGATGCAGTCAATGTTGAGGAGTGATAGACCAGTGAGTTTCCATATGACAAAACAACAGATGACACAGGATAAGATTGAAGAGAATGTGCCACAACAAGATGTTATAGAACTTTCTATGGAGTGCCTGTAGTGAATGGAAAACAAGGGATGTGCCCTCAGTATGGAAGAAAAGGAGTTAAGAGAAGAGTTGCTTGATTTAATTGACAAAGCCAGATATATTAAGATCAATGAGAACAATAGACTGCAGAAGGTGAATAAAACCCCAAAAGTCAGATAAAACAAATGAACACAGTAATTAGGACTGTCCATAGAGATCCATGCAATATAACAGAAGTAAACAGAATATATTACTGTGCTGCTAAATTAATAACTGATAAAATTCTACCACAGGAACATAGGGTAGCGAGGGAAAAGGGGGGTGAAAGCGAATACCATCATGGAAATATCGAATAGAGAAAACTATAAAGCAGCTAAGACAAGAAGTGTCATTGTTTGAAGATTATAGAATAGGGAACAGATCAACAAAAATATTAAGAAAGATAGATGTGATAAAAACAGTGCGCAGTATTAGAACAGACCAGGATCTATTATGCACTATTGGAGATAACAAACTAAAAATTTCAAAAGAGGCAGAAAGACTCAGAAGATATGAAGATAAATATAAGGGAAAAGCACAGAATAAGCAATTTATTGATGATCAAAAAAAAAAGTTTTATAGAGAATTGGGAAATAAGGTAAAAGGAATTGATAGACCGCCAAAAAAAGAGGAAGTAGATACATTTTGGAGAATTATCTATGAAGATCTTGTGGAACATAACAAAGATCCTAAATGGATAGAAGAAGTAAAGAAAGAATAAGAAGTTTAAAGGTACAGGATATGAAATGGGATGAAATAACAGCCAGAGAGATTGAAGCAAAATTGAGAAAAGCTTCTAATTGGAAAACCCCAGGCCCAGATGCAGTACCTAACTTTTGGCTTAAAGTATTAACTTCTTTACACAAGGATCTAGCCATGAGTAAGAACTATTGATATGCACACCCCAAACAGACACTGCACTGGTTAACAACAGGAAAAGCAATGCTCTTACTTAAGAGTGAACATGCAAGCTACCCTAAAAATTATAGACCAATAACTTGTCTTCCAACGACGTATAAACTATACACAGAGATTGAAGCGACATAGTTTATACCATTTAGAAGAAAACTCAATTATGGCAGTAGAACAAAAGGGCAATAAAAGAATGTCATATGGAATAAAGGATCATTTGTTGTTAGATAAAGTTATAGTGGAGAACTGTAAGAAAGGGAAGAATCTAAGTATGGCATGGATTGACTATAAAAAAGCATTTGATAGTATCCCACATTCATGGATAAAAGAGTGCTTAAAAAATGCATAAGGTACATCCTACACTGATTGATTATGTTACAGTAACTATGAAACAGTGGCAGACCACTTTGCAATTAAGCCATGATAAAGGACAGATTATTATCCCAGGGATAAAAATTCAAACGGGGATATTCCAGGGTGACTCTTTGTCACCATTGTTATTTTGCCTTGTCATTAATCCATTAAGCTGCTTACATAACAGTTTAGGTCATGGCTATAATTTGCCTTATAGAAAACAACAAAGTCTAATGACTTCTCATCTTCTCTTTGTCGATGATTTAAAATTGTATAGCTCATCAGATGAGGAACTGAAAGCACAGCTGCAGGTTGTCAAAACTTTTTCAGATGATATTGGAATGTCTTTTGGTCTTGATAAATGTGCAAAAGTAACCTTTAAAAATGGAAAATTGCAGCACCAGGAAAACATCCGTTTGGGAAAAGAATGTGATATAAAAGAAATTGAGCAAGAGGGGGTGTATAAATACTTGGGAATTGATGAAGGATCAGCAATAAAACATGAACAAATATGAATAAAGTTTAGTAAGGAGTACTTTAGAAGACTTAAATTAATCCTGAAAACAGCAGTGACACCTAGGAATAAGATCCAAGCTATAAATCAATTTGCTCTTCCTGTCCTAAGTTATAGTTTTGGAGTGACTGACTGACCCTAAAACATGTTGGATAGACTGGATATTAAAACAAGAAGGATGCTTCATGCTCACCAAATGATTTATAAAAATCAGTGTATACCAAGATTATATATCCCCCCCCATTCTGAATGAGGGATGGGTCTCCTTGAAATTGATTACATGTATAGATCTACAATTGTGGGACTCCACACATATCTACTGACCTCACAAGATCCAAATGTGGTGAAAGTTTTGAAACATGAGGAGAATAAATCTAAGATGACATCTCTGCTTAATTTAGCAGAAGCATATCGACATCAAGCAGGAATGGAAATCAAACCAGAAGTGGATAAAAACCAGGCAGCAACTGAATGTGCTAAAAAACAAAAGAAAGAATATAAGGTGAAGGACAAGATGAGAAGGCAAGAAATGTGGAAAAAACATAAATATAGTTGCAAGTATAGAAAACTTCTGGAAGAGCCTCATGTTGATCAAGAATGAACACAGGAATGGTTAAGGAGAGGTGAATTTACATCAAGAAATGAAAGGTTAATATTGGCAGCCCAAGATAGTGGGCTACGTAAATGCTGGTTTACTAAGCCCATTGAACATGTGGGAGAAACAACTTATGTAGGTTTTGTGGAACCAAATTGGAAACAGTCACACACCTTATTGCTAGTTGTGATAGATGCTAGAAAACTGGATATAGTGGTCCAAAAAAAGAAGACAAAAGTAGCATTGATCATTAAAATCGCCACACCTAGTGACTACAGTGTCTTGCCTACAGAGAGACACAAAGTCATAAAATACCTAGATCTGCAGGGAGAAACAAGAGCCATGTAGAAGAAAGATACCCAGACAGTTCCAATAGTAGTAGGAGCAACTGGTCTTATAAAAAATAATTTACAATCGTATTTAGATATGTTACCAAATCATGTAGCACTGTATGAATTGCAGAAGGAGTCATTACTGGGCACATTGCGGGTGCTGAGAATAACACTTTTGGTTAACATGAAAGAGTGAAACAATACTAATTTCATGAACTTTAATCGTACTTTGACTTAGGAATGGGGACCATTCCTGTCATGGTATTAGAAACATAAAAGACTTGGAGAAATTAAAAAAAAAACACACACACACAATTTGGCTGTTGTCTTAATTGAACCCTTACCTACCCATTTTGTCCCCATTTGCAGAACACATTTGTTAATGTATGTGCCATCACCAAAGTTTGATTTTTTCTTGTCATAATGGACACTTAGAAGAGAGGCATGACACTTTGGACAGTACTGAGTATAAGAAATACACCTGCTGCTCATCATTCCTTATGGCAGCAAGTTTAAGAGCAATGAACTTATGTTTACAGCCCACATACCAGAGGGTTGAAATACAGGTCAATCTAATTTTTGTACACATTGTGTCAGGATGGCATTACATAAGTAAATGTGATAATTCCTACAAATGTAAGAAGCAATGACTACAATAAAGTAGTGCAAAGGCAGCAGTAGCCTTGTCGTCTCACAACAAGAGGTTCTCTGGTCTGATTCTCAGCTGGGGTGCCTTCTGTGCAGAGTCTGCATGTCCTCCCTGTGTTTGTGTGGGTTTCCTCTGGGTGCTCCAGTTTCCTCCCACGTTACAAAGACATGCATCTATAGCATTTCTCCCTGGGCCTCTGCTGAAAATTGGATTTGTTCCAAGTAGGACTTTCCTGGTAAACAAATGTTAAATAAATAAAAAAAAACAGAAGTCAATGATTTATGTCAACACTACACATATGGATTTGCTTTTTTATACATTCAGCAGACTAACTGCTTGAGTAAATGTTTCAAAATACAACCTTTACTCTGCTTTAACTCTGTGTTCCTTTCGAGCAGCAAGTTTAAGCAGCATTGCATGGAGCTAAACATAGGACATGAAGAACCATCCATTATTGCTGAGCACTGATGCATGATGCCATGCACCGGGCAAATGCAGAGAACAAAAAGTGAAGGCCTTTATTAGGGGTTTATTATTTGATTCTATTTGTTGACCAGATTAAAGGTGTGAAAATGGGGTAGATAGGAAAGTGGTAAAATGGGGGGCAAGCAGGGCAAGGAACAAAGGGGAAGCAATATAGGAATGTACAGGAGAGAATTAAGAAAGAACCATCACTATTTACTTCTACAACAGTATAAAATGAACATGGATATAATATTGGATGAAGATGGACTGTCACCACAAACAGATGGTTGCCAACAATGCAATCATGTGGTATAGCCAATTAGATTGAATTGAGTGTATCAAGGAAACATGTACAAAGTGGAGAGCTATGTATGGGAATTTTTTTTTTTTTTGTGGAACAGGTTCCCATTTTTTGATATTATTATAATAAGAGAGGAATGTTGGGGAAGGGCATAGGAATGCCAGGGCTCATTAAGTAGTGTAGGTGAGGAAGCAGGTGTAGACAACCAGGACAAACAAGACAGAGACAGGAATGGTGAGGAACACAAAATGTTGGGTGACACCATGATTTGGTATAGGGAGGTGACACTGGAAGCACATACCTGTCAAGCATGGGGACAGCAAGAATCTAGTCCTCATGCTCAGAACTGTCATCATTGTTCCCTTCCTTGGCTTTCTGTTGGATTGCTTGATGTGTGTGTTTTTTCTCTGTATTTTCATAAGCAACTACTCCAGATGGCTTCAGCATAAACTAATGATACCTTCTAAGACCTCATACACCATTCCTGGAAGCTCCTGGAGGGTGACGAAATCCCCACCTCCAGCTATACTTCAGCAAGGTACCATTGCACCAGCTGTTGCAGTCATTCTACCTGATGTTGAGGGCCAGTTCAGGGGCTGCAGAGGCAGTACAACCAGGTTGTGTCCCAGATCTGCTGGACATTGGTGTGGCAGCCACTGGAAGGGTTGCAGGCTGAGCCGCAGCTGTTGCTTTACCTCCCTATGCATGAAATTATTTTGTTGGATGTCAGAAAATTGTGACATCAGAATAGTATTATCACACATATAACAATAAAAAAGAGAGATAAGGGGTGGGGTAAGAGGAAAACTAAAAATAATTAGAACCTTTATATGTCACATACAATAATTTAGTGCAATAAAAATAGTTTTACTTTGACGTTAACAATATTTTTTTAAAAATCTAAAATAGGACTGAGAATTATTTATTATTTATTTATTTATTTTTGCATTTGTTAACCGGGTTAATCCGTCTGGGTTCTTAGAAGCCCTTTTTCAGCAGAGACCGGAGGAGAAAATCTCCCAAAAAAAGTTTAAGTAAACAAATAGTAAGAACAAAGATAAACACAGATCACATTTTAAGTATACATACTTCTGAAGTAATTATATAACATGCAATACAGGAATATATAGAACGAATAGAAATACAATACATATATGGTAATTTTCACGTAGTATGGCAAGAAGCTGAGCAGAAATATGGTAAGCCTAAGATCAACACATTGCTGAACCAAGGTACTGGGCATGAAGTAAGTAAATATACAGATAAAGCTGTGTGAACTTTGGAAGTTAATAAATAAATTGTCCCAATTAATTCTTGCAATATGCACTCATTGCACATAGGCTTTTACAAATAATACAGATTAAGTTAATAATATGGCATTCATGCCAATTTTGTTAAAATTAATGTAAAATGTTTTTATTAGCATGTATTTATTTGTGGGATTTGAAGCCACAATATCTGAATACAGTTTTACACTTGAATCCTACATTTACCTTGAGTTATAGAATAAAGCATGCATGTTTGTCTTTGCAGTTAAGATATGGATACTTAATTTGCTAGCAATGTATGGAAGAGCAATAATTTTAATAAAATAATGTTAATTTGTGCTGTATATATACCCCTTGCTTGTCCTAATCTTTCTAAGTGTTCAGCATGGGCACCCCAGTTCGCTGAAATCTCCTGATCAGCTGGAAAATAAATAAGGAGAGAAAAAGAGTGAAGCATTATGCATACCAGTCTTGGCAATCTCCAGTTCTCTAGATCAGTTAAAGTATCTTTATTTGTATACTTACACAAATGTGGGATATCAGCATTCCTAAACTCATTCAGTCACTGGTTGAGTTGTTCCTGCTTGCATATTTTCAGGTCATTGTAAAGATGCCTGAATTGCTCTGCAGTATATGGGATGCCAGTCGCACTGGAGATAGCCCTGGGTAGACTGCTCCAAGACTCTTATTTATATTTAGACCAGGTGTAGTCCCACTGCAAAAGCCTATTGCTGTAGCTCTTTATGAGGAGTGCAGTGAATATTCTTGACTCTTCTACACTCCATATTTGAGCCCTGAATTGGGCACAATCCTCGAAAGCTCCTGCCATGTCTGCTCAAGTCATCGAACAACAATTATTTTATTTTCTTGCCAGTTCATAATATTGCATTACCGGTCAGTGCATAAACTCACATCCATGCCAACAGCATTTGCATGATGGAGTGCACAGAGCAATATTGCCAAACAGACAGGAAGGCAGTTTATGAAATAGGATGGGTAACATGACAGTTAGCATTCATTTATGGCTTGTCTACTGCTCTACCTGTTAAATGGCTTGATTTTTGAGGTATTAATTGTGGGGTATAAATTGTATAACTTGACCCATATTTTGTGAGGCCTCTCACCCTGATAAAAGTAATTTGTACAATGTGCAATTCAAACCTATATAAAATAAAGAATACATATTCTTCCACATAGCTGTTTTTTTTCTCATTACCACAGAAGAAATGTTTGCAAACCATGGTCATTAATTATACAGACATATTAAAGAGTGATCGGTGCTATACTTCAGTTAACTGTGTACGTGTGTGACCTGACAAGGTTCTGGTTTATGCCTTCTCAAGTGTGATGCAGGAGTAATACATGACAATATACTAGAAATGCATATAGTTGTATTACCTTCAGGAAAGTTTTCTGATATCTGGATCAGACCACACAATACATCCTGCTTTTCAGCTTTACTTGTGTTATGTGAGTTCTAAAGATGACTATTAGTAAAGTATGAAGTCTATCCCAGGGTAGAAAATAAACTTTTAATTACATAAACATAATCTCGTGATACACCCAGTCACACATATAATTCACATAATATCAGCTGCTATACATATTTATTGTTATGTAGAATTATCTTTATATTGTTAATTTTTATCTAAAATTAAGTGTAACTGCATTAATAAAATTTGGAGTGTGCTGGATTAGAACCCTGTTTCATCCCAATTATGGGCATACATTTACAGCTATTCCCATGGGGAAGGTAGGGAACAGGTGCATTGTTTTACAATCATTAATGTCCAGATTGTTGACCACAGTGCAACACTATTTACTGCATTTGAGCACAAGAAGGCAGAGCAAGTAATAATGTATCATTTTATCAAGTTGCAATGTTTCTTTTATGTCTGCAGGTGTTGTGTATGAGTACTGACCACCACACAATGTTGCTTACAGTTTTTGGGCAGAGGAAGGTAAAAGAATTAACAATGTACCTTTTTGGAATGTTACAATGGATCTTTATTGTCTGCAGCCATAAGGCGTTTGCATGCAGGTGAGCAGTGAGCAAACAAGACAGGCAAAGACTAAAATACATTTCCTTAGTACCGTTTATCTTAATAAAATAATGTGAGCCGTGAACTATAATTTAACAATTGTATGTCCTGTGTGCCTCGATGCCTTTACAAGGTGTGTTATGCACACAGTTTATTAACAGTTGCAATTTATGTTGTCCATATCATCCAAGCTGATATTAATTTTTGAATACTGACCATGTGTGCATTAAGATGCATGCTGCACAAATGCTAATGTTTTTTTTTTAAATTAACGTGAAATATTTTTACACAGCACTAGATTTGAAATATCTTACTACTGAAACTGCAAAACACAGTAGGAATGTGTTCTCTCTCCTTGTCAAACACACAGCGTTGCAGTAGGAAAGCAAATCATGCACATACAAGCAATTCCCATTTCCTCTAAAGTATTAACAGAACATACACTTGTACATTGTCAATTGCACACGCGTTGTTTAGATATTCAGGGCAATGACAGATCACAAAACGGTTTCTGACTCTGCACAATTTCAGCTCTGTCTTCTCTTTGTATTGAGTTCATTCTTCAGTTATGTATGCTGTGATCTCAGACATGACATTCAATAGTGCATTTTGTATCATTCTCATTTAACTTTAGGATAACAAGCACAGGGCAGTGAAAAACATTTCTCAGCACAGTCAGGAGAGTTTGTCTACTGATGAACATAAATGAGAAATGTGTGTTGCTTAGTTCCATTTAAAAGCTTATAAAGTTACTTCTATACTTTGTAAGGGTATCTTCAGTGACACACCCATTGCAGGGAAGGTAGTCTGAATAGCTGTTGTGTCTACCTTCTCTCTTCCACTAATCATTCACAGTTGCAACCCATTACTACCTAACAATGGTGTAGAACCTACATTATGTTAACATCTGGTACACAAAGTTCAAAGTTTGGTATTCAGCAATTCTAAATAGTTCACACCTTATTTGCATCTTCACAGTGCTCAGAGGCATGAATCTATACTATAGAAAGGCAACCATGTAGCTAGGGAACATGAAGGTGAGGAAATTTGTGTATTTGAACAAAACAAAAGATTGCTATTCCTTTGAATGTGATTTATCTGCAGAGAAGGCTTCTAATTTTGTTACAGTATGCCTGTAATATGTTACAAAGCATATACCAGTGATAAATATAACTTTTATCTCAATGCACTTCGCATAATCCACTGTTGGAAAAAACATTTTCTGTAAGCATTTGCATTTTTCAGACAGACAGGTTATTAACTTTTGCCACAAGTGTTACTGTTAAAGTTTAGAATTTTCTATGTTATTGTAATGTACATGTCAGTGACGCAGATGCTATGCTTCTGAGATGGCCCAGGGCACCTCGAGGGGAATGGTGGACACAGTGAGATTTGACTGGCAATCATAAATTTAGTTTTTTGTTGTCAGTGTGTACACTTTCTGATAATTATGTGGAAGGCATAGATACCAGTTTAATTATGTGGTATTTCTTGGTTTGTACAAACCTTCATTTTTTTTTTTTGTGGGTTGGTAGCCACCTTCAATTTGGGTGCTGCCAGAACAAATGTGTGTCTCAGGTGCTTTTCTCTTGAAAGTCTGTTTCAGTGGGAAATATAATGCATTACTAAAGTGGTATTTCTTGGTTTTGACAAACATTGGTTTGTGTGTGAGGGTGAGGTGGGACTACCAAATAACCTTCAGTTTTAAAAAAACAAAATGTGTTTACAGTTTTTAATGTGGACAAATGTGTACATAAGCAAGACATTAGTTAGCTGATATTTATGTGTTGTATCCGTCTCTGTTTTATGTCACATAGGATTATGGTACCCAAGTGTACAAATCCACATAAACCCCCTTTCAGTAACTCAGAAAATGATGTAATAGTGCAGGCATTAAGAAGCCATGGCACCTTTCTTTTTGAGAGAAGACATGGGGATGTGGCTGTCAGAATGCATATTTGAAACCAATTAGTAAATTATGTGAATACAGTCGGGGCTTGCACAAGGAATTATGATCAGGTGTGTCATCTGGCTACTGATATGATTTCATCAGCCTGGAGGAGAGCAGCTGTCATTGTCCCTGAACAGCTGGCTAAGGGGGGCTGCTACTGAGCCCCTGACAGAGATCCAGAGAGATCAATGGAAACTGCACCCCAACATTTGTTTGATGTCTGTGCTGATGTGTCGCAGGGGCAACTGTGTCTCAGGAGCAGCTTCCAGGTAAACTTGCATATGGCAAGTTCTAGATTTGGTTGTACAGAAAAATATATAAATTTAAGTAATACTTCATTGAGGGGTTTTGGTAACTTAATGGATGTATATGACACAATTGCTGATTACACATGGGTTATGGGTGGACATCACAGCCAAGTTTCAGTTACAAGCAATATTGCCAGGCATGTAGGCAAATTGTGTATTCACTGTTCCTCTGTGTTATTTCCATTGTGATGTTTAATTTCCATCCTTCCCTTGCTTCATTTCTTCTAGAACCATCCTACCTACAAAGTGTGGTGGCATCTGCACATGGTAAGCAAAAATGTTTTTTTGGCTTATTGATGACCAATAAGGTGGGTGTAATGAGTGTCTGCATTGCTGTGCCATCTGTGATAGTTGGACCAGTGTTTGTTTGTAATTATATAAATTGAGTATTTAGTGTAGCATTAATTTTATTCCTGTGTTTTCTTGCTTATTATTACAAGTGATCCTGACAGTAGAAGTGTAGGACTCTTGCCACCTAATGTCAGAGTATTGGTAGCCTCTGATGATGATGGTGGCCAGACAGAGGCACAGGCAGGTGATGCAGAGGCTGCATCTAGCAATTAAGATGACATTCTGCCTTTCCCTGGATTTCTGTCAGACACAGTCATTATGCCTAAGCCTACTTATTCCACTGAGACCTCAGACATTGGACAGGTGGAATGTAAGACATTTGATCAGGGTAGTCTGGTTATTTCAGCATCAGTTTTGGTTGACTGCAGCCATAGCCAAAGTGTGGGCAAGGTAACATGCTAGAGGGTTGTTTGTGGCTGCTTGGAGGAATGAAGCTTTCCACTCTCCACCTGTTTCTTGTGTCATTATGTGCCACTCCAGATAGGTTTAGGGCCATCTTGGAGGCACATGCATGTTCCACTATGAGTTCTGAGGAAATGCTTAGGACTGTAGATGTGGCACAGGCTGATTGTGCATGACTGCCCCTGCCATGTCACTAATTCAATGGATTGGATGAAGGGCATGATGGAACAAGCAGTATCTGTGATGGAATGCCTGCTGGGAAGGGGACAGCATCCATATGGATGTAGGTCAGCAACATCATCTGCTGTTAGCCAACGTGGCCAAGCCCAATCATGGTGCTGTAGTGGCAAAACTTCTACTGCTCCATCTGTGGTTGATGTGTCCACACGCAGATGTGGTGGGCCAAGGGGTTGTGGTCCTGGGTGTACTCGTGAGGAGTGCTCATCCAGCAGACATCTAGCACATTTGTGTAGCACCAACACATGTGACCATAGACATGCCAGTGCAACTCCTGGCAGAACCAGTTCTCCCAGTTGAGGATGACAATGAGTTGTTAACTCTACCATGCACAGATTACACCTGTCCATACCTCTTGGCTGTCCAGATTTTCACAGAATGTCCAGATTTTTGCCTGATATTTTTGGTCTGAATCTCATACAATTTGTGGTTCTTTATTTTTGTGGCAAATCAATAAGGAAAGAATTCATTAAATAATGACAGGCATTTGAGTTTCAAACTTCATATCCTTCAGAAAATGCAAGCTAACACAATATATTTTAATCAACTTTCTATGTCTATGAGAGCAATATTTAAAATGTATCCCTATTTTTGCGCATTGTCCCCTGATTATTGTTGACTTTGTCCAGATTTTTGTATTAAGAGGTTAGAGGTATGCACCTGTTTGATATGCCAGGACATAGAGCTACCATAGAGCTTGGCTGTGTTCTTGCAGACACTCACATACACATTTCATCTCAAGTAGTCATACAGACACAGACACACATAACAGGAACATGGGTCATTCATGAGGCTTGCAGCTCATTCTGTGTCATTTGCCATTTGATAATTAGCTAAACTTCTGCCTGGCTGTGTTTCATACTCACACACACTCACTACCTGTTGTGTCACCCTAGGCCACCTGCCCCTCCCCCCCACAACACCGCTATGCAAATAAAGACAATTGTACCATATCCTTACTTCTATCTTTTGGATTCAAGGATACAGAAGTCTTTTCTTCTGAGGCACACGGTGCACAGCTGACTGAGTGCTTAGTATATATGTGTCTATGATACTCTTTTGAAAATTGTACTGCTTTTTTACAGGTTTTTGCATTGTGTGTATCTTTGATGCATAAGGCATTTTAGTTGATAAAGAGCAGAATCTCTTGACATAAGTCAATGCTGTCACATATTGATGTCATCGCTGTAAAACTCAACCACCTTCTATTTAAGTACATTAGCCAGTAATAGTATGCAAGGATGTGCCATTCATTTGTGTTTGTACCATTTATTTTCATGTTCCAGGTTCAATACTTACCTTGATACTCCTGCAGTTACAAGTGTTTCAATTCAGGGATGAGTCTGTCTGATGCTAGCAATACAAATCCATTACATGGGTAAATAAATGTTGTGAGCATTGCCATGCGTCAATTCTACTGTATGTATGTATGTTTGTATGTATGTATGTGCATAGGATGACAGCTGTAGCCCTTAGGTAGTCAGCATGTGTGCTATCTATTGCCTCTTGACCAGGGCATGGGCATATTGTGCATGCCTACATCTAACTCCCCCACAGCTAGTGGTTCCCCCTCTATGTCCTCACCTGCATGTGGCTGTGGTTACCTTGCCAGTGGTAGTGGGATGTGTGCCCCTTTCCCTTGACATTCCTGTAGAAGCTGTTTTCTCAGGATAATATTGTGAAGGATAGCAAAGACAATGAAAATTTCAGCACAAGTACTGGGATGATATGGTAGAACCCCCTGATGAATCTAGGCACCAGAACCATGAATTCAACAGGCCAAACACACACTCTATGATATTTCTTACTTGAGTATGTGCCTCATTGTGCCATTCTTCAGTGGGTGAGTATGCATTTCTGATGGGTGTCATCAGCCATGGTTTGAATGTGTGCCCTGCATCACCCAAAAAATGACTTTGTGGGATATTTACCTTAGAAAATCTCTGATAGAGCTGATAGTTGTCTCAGATATAGGAGTCATGTTAACTGCTGGGGTTGCCAGCACACACATTCAGCGTGATTCCCTTAGTGTTACACACAACCTAGCAGTTAATGGAATGGAAGCCCTTTCTGTTTATATACACCCTTCTCTGTTCCCTGAGTGGTGTTTTGATCTCAATGCGTGTGTGTAGTTTATGGTACCCAGGATTTCAGGGAAGTGTGCTACAGGGTAGAAATCCTGCATCATTGTATATCTGTCCTCGGGGGGGGGGGGGGGTGTATGTAGTCACTGGCATGCTGTAACACAACATTCAGGAATTAATGTAGGATTCTGGATGCTGATTCCTGTGACACCCCCAGCATATCCTCTTTTGGCTTCTGGAAGGTTCCTGTAGCTAAAATTCTAAGTGCTACTCATACCTTAGTCTCCCCAGGTATTGGTTTCCCTTGGTTTGCCCTTACTTATAGTTGAGGATGGCAGGGGTTGCAGAGTTAGTGCAGTGTGTCTCTAGCTACCCTTTTGTGTTGTATTATTTCCACCTCATGCACACTATGATAAGTTAAATAGGGTCTAAACACCCTTCTCCTTCTTGGCCAAGGTTTATATGCAGCAGCAGCACAGAGTTGAGCCTGTTGCACAGACACATGCAGAAGAGCAGCAGCCCCTAACATTCTTTCCATGTAGTTTCTGTGGCTGTATTCCCATAGGTTTTGGAATTTGAAGCCAAAACCTGCACTGAGTGTACACGATACCTTGTTGACTATCTTGGATTGGTTGATTAGAATACAATTCAGCTGTTTATCCTGTAATTAGCTTGCCACAATGTTCACCTATTTTCGCTAGAGCCACTTACTGAACACAAATCAGCATGTTACCATGTGAAAGACTCATGTCGGAGTTAGAAGAGGTGACTGGAATTCAAGCAGATCTTAACCTGCTACAGCTGTAAAGGTACATGGTGAGTAACCTCAGAAGGAAAGTAATGAGTCTAAAGTTGTTAGAAAATAGCAGTGATTACGCAGCAACTGCACTTTACTCAAATATTGCATGTTCCTTCCCACAGAGGAACATTCCTATGCTCATAACCATAAAAGTGTGCTCTTCTCTGCTGAAATTTGGGGAGAGTGTTGAATACAAGCCTTCATCTAAAGCATCATCACAAAAGTGAAAATGAGTTTATTTTTCAATGGTTGTACTGCCACAATGAGACCAGATGCAAGCTACTCACTAACAAATCATGGTTATAATAACATTTCATTTAATAACAATAATAATAATAATAAATCATTCATATAATTTGATAACCTGAGTATTAGTTAGGTATTAAAATAAGAAAATTTTCTGTTGCCCCAGAAGAGCATATAAAAGCAAACCTAGATTCTGTATCACCTCTATTTTTTAATTTGTATAATTTAGCAAATGCATTCATTTCTACCCACTTCACTTTTCTCTTGATGTAAAATTTGAGTGCATAGACCATCCATCCTACTCGTGTAATGGCCCTGAATGCATGATTCTTAGGCTTTGTACCCTGGATATTTTAAATCAACATGCTGAGTGATACATAACTAATAACACAGGTTAGCAAATTATCTGAAAAAACTAATGAGCTTTGATTAACTTAAATTCTTACATTAAAAAGTATACTGTCTGGGAGTATCCCTATTTGTTCATAACTTCATTGCCTCTCACTAGATTCTTTATAATACAAAGCTGTAACATGCTAGATACCTAGTCACTCAATAAAATTAATTATCAAATTACATACAACAATGGAACTCCATCTAAATCCCCTTCAGAGCAGGTACAACACCTGTTTAGAAAAGTTAACCATGGAATCAAATACACTTCAAATGGGCAACTTCAACTATCTACAAACAAACTCACAAGCATACACCAATCATGAAAAGATATATATAGAGTGTTTTGGACTTTATAAATTTCATATACTCAACAAAAGCATAGCCCTACTCACCCATCAGTTTTAATTTTCTAGATCTTGTCTTCCAAAACATTTCACTTATTTCAGTACTCCAATTTTTAGCCCTCCTCTAGCCAAATCTGGCCATCTTAAGTTGGCTTTCTCTCTCTCTCTCTCTCTGAGGACATATCTTACAGTGACTATCTCCTATTCATTGCAGGATTACTCTTAAACAATTACTACTTATCAGTGTTATTGATAATCACAAATGGTCTAGCTCCTAAGCAAATACTGTACAAGAGACTGTATCCTACTCTTTGTAATTTTAATCCCCCATGGACAGTTCCTGAGATATCTGTACCAGGTGGACATAAGCATAATAGAAAGTTTGAAACTAAACCCATATAATAGAACTATCATATCAACAAATACAACAAGCAAATGAAAACACTCCTGGACATCGCTAAAAGATGTCCAGTTCATCATTGTTAAAGTTACATTAAATTGGTAAGTATGTCCCTCAAACTTACCTTTAGGAAATACAAGGTTGACTGTGTGGCTATTCAAAAGATGACAAGGCCCTCTTCAGTTATATGAGGAAAATTAGAAGTAGCCAACAATTGTGTACTAAACGTACGTGTAACGTCATCTCATTTGCTAGAACATTGCTAATATTCTTGTAGAGAAATCCTGTTCTAACTTCATCCCATACACCATCCTTTATGTCCCTAATATTCACCTTCATACTTTCTTCCTGAAAAATCCTTAGGATGAAAACTTTCTGTCAATTTTCAAAATTAAAAATACCAGTTCCATAGGTTCTGACATTAACCAGGGATAACCCGCTGACCCTGTCTCATAAAACTTGTCCATCAACGATTCAACCTATTTTCATTGGCTACATTCTGAGGTGTGGGGAATAGCTCTTGTGGTGATGTTGTATAAATGCAGCCTATGTCCAGTCTCAGGGAATTGTAGGCATATTAGTCACGGTAGTGTTATTTGCAAGGATATGACACATATTTTATCTCATCTGATAAATAGCAATATAGGTGACCTTATACTTTTGAATGCACACCAGTTCAGCTTTGTAAAATGTAAATCATGCCTGCTCAACTTTGCTACAGGATAGGTAATTAGCTATTTGAGAAAAGCCATGCTGTTTTGAAGGGGTAGAATATTTGTTGAAAACGGAAAAGGGGCACCACTAGTGACTTAAAGGGCTCTGCCCTTGTCCTTTTTCTTTGATATACTTCTGTGACATGAGAACTAATATTCAGGGACTATGATAAATCATGATTGCTGATGACTGCACACTGAGGCTGTTTTCCAATCTCATTCTATTACTCAGATTTTCAAGCACTGGCTAGAACATATAAATGGCTGCTGCTGCACCAATCCTGGGCTTACCCTCAACACCAAGAAATGCAGCAGAGCTTCTTTTGCTAAATCTGGCATCATTGTCATTTATCATATAGATAATATTGCACTTGACACAGTCATCAGAGATTTGAAGTCATAACACACGCTCCTTTGACCACCACTCCCCTCCTCTGGTTAGAAAATCCTTTAACTTATGCAACTTATCATTTGCTGTGTTTCTACAAGGTCAAAAGAAGTTCTAAACCTACTTTGTTTATCCCTTGTTAGATCCAATATTGAATACAATAATGCATTCAGTATACACCTCAGTAAGCAACTAAACCAACTTGTGAGACCACAAAATCTCCTCAAGAAGAAGATCAATGGTTTCAGCACAATTAGTTTGACTAAAATCCCTGCCTTTCAACTCAGGGCTGTACAGATGCTGGAGGGCTAATCTGTACTTAGTTTTCTCTGCTGAGATGTCTTTCATTTAAACAGCACCAGTTCTAAAACAAATACCCACTGTAGAGAACTAATCCTATACTACAAAATCAGTGAAACCAGATAATATGAGAGGTACTTAACTTAATGTATCCTCAATTTCTGGAAAGGGTGCCTTTACATATGAAGTAAAGTATTTCCCTGGCAACCTTTGCAATCAATCTGGGTGACTGTTTAGATGATTGGAACATTTTCCTTGGGATATAAGAAAGAAATCTCTTGAATGGTGGACATTATTGGTCTTCCACTAGTACTGTGTGATGTTGCTGGGCTTCTTGATAGTCTGTTTGGCAGCGAGTTTAATAAGAAACATAACTTTTTATTTATTTTTTTTTTTTTTTTTTTTTTTAGCACAGTAGCTGTCACAATATCTCATCATCAGGAGCAACAACCCACCTTTTCCCATTTCTACATTGTCATGTCAGCTATTACCACCTCTCTCCCTTTCTAGTAACGATCCTACCTACTTCGATAGTCATGCTTAACTACCACACATCTCCACTGTTTCACATTCAATGCAAATTGGATGTCAAGCAATTGTACTTGCACAATTTATAGACAAATGGTATAACAATAACTGATGTCAGATTTTTATGAATCTCTCTCTCCACCTGTGTGATAATTGGACACAGTTTGTCACCAGTCCAGACATGTTCCATCAAATGGAATGGCAATATTACCTGTTAATGTAATGAGGAGATGAAATGTGACAATTAAAGAAGTCAAAGAAAAACAGCTCTTATAAAGGATTATAATGCAGGAGTGACCCTGAGTGACTTTCTATAGCACCAGCTTCTGTGTAAAATGTGTCTCACACAATTCAGAAAAGTAAGTAGGAGATGGAAAATATGGGCAGTATCAAGGACTTTTAGGTACCTTGTGGTGCTGCGGTAGTGTTGTCGCCTCACAGTTAGACGTTGCCAGTTCGATTCTCAGTTAGAGCGTCTTCTGTGTGGCAACATGCATGAATGGGCATTCCTTTGTTGAAGGTTGTGCATTAGGCCTGGCAAGCCAGCACGTAAAAATCTACTGCCAATCATTAGCGGACCGGAGTTCCGCTGTGGCGACCCCTAACCAGGAAAAGCCGAAAGACACAACAACTGTACAAAGGAGATATCTAAGTTTTTTTAAGGAAAAAAAAACAATCTGTGTTACTGTTACACAGCCAACTCTGCAATGTCTGTCACAGTTATTAGTAGCAATTAGATTTTGCTATTTTGTATCTTTTACTGTTGTGCAGTTAGAATTTACTGTTCAGTTTAGTCTGCTATGAGAATTATATATGACCATATACTGAGCAGCCTATTATAAATTCTTATATAACATCCTTTACAGAATAAAGTATGTCACTGACTAAAATGCTTTGCAATACAGTTATACTAGGTAAAATCTTTGCACAATCTTTTTTAATATATTTTCAACATAGCAGTTTTTAGTGAAATAGCTTAAATGATGGAATTTTTCAAAGCACAAATCCTTTATAACATTTTAATGCCTTTGTTCTTAAAAGAGCACTCGCTGGTGACCGAGTGCTCAAATTCTTTCTGTGAAGAAATTATTTCAGAAATTCCTTTTATTCATTAAAATGGCCTTGCTAGTTTCTGTGAAATAATTAACTGAAGAACTCAGGTTCCATAGTTTGCAGGCATCAGTTACAAGTAACTTCAAGTGATTCATGTTTTAGGAATGGTATAACAGCCCTTCTTACAGTGAAAATGTAAATAATATTCAAAGTGCATTAGTTCTAATTGAGCAGATAACCTAGAAGTTAAAAGTTTGTTTGTGTCTTTCGGCTTTTCCCGGTTAGGGGTCACCACAGCGGAACTCCGGTCCGCTAATGATTGGCAGTAGATTTTTAATTGCTGGCTTGCCAGACCTAACACACAACCTTCAACGAAGGAACACCCATTCACACATGTGGCCACATAGAAGACGCTCTAACTGAGAATTGAATGGGCAACGTCTAACTGTGAGGCGACAACGCTACAACAAATAAATAGCTGAACAGAATTTAGTTGAAGCAGTACAGAAATAGGGTCAAGTATGAAAAATCACATGTCATTTCATCATCTTGTGATTATTTGACCTAAAAACATCCAAATCCTGGGGGGGAGGGGTTACTACCTAAAACATCAACACTCAATATATTGCAAAACATCAAAACAACAAAAATACTTAGGAGGTTGCTAACTAAAACATCAACACAAAACACAACAAACATTACTGTTATTGTTATAGAGGTACCCACCCAACCAACTATAACACATGCATTTGCATTATTTCATATCTATATGTATATCAGAGGTACCTTTATGCATTGCTATTGACAATCTTCACAGCGATTACATATATGCTTGATACCAACAATATTATATTTAACATATCTAAGATGTCTGAGATATTGTTGTTTCACCTGTTGTTTCTATAGAACCTGAGAGGGGTCTGAAATTGGTTATTCCTGATCAGTGCTCTCCCCATGTAAGCAATCTTAAATTAATAAATAAATAAACTATAAAATTGTATCCTGTTGTTAATGCAAGGGGATCAAAAAAGCATTCTTTGGGAAAATAAATTGATACTGTATTGAAAGATGTACTTAAAGATGAGGGAGATATATGTGTAGATTCTTGGCATTTTTTGAGAAAACTCAACAATATTGAATATGACGAAACCTATACATTTTTAACTGTTGATGTAGTCAATCTTTCCAACATGATCCCACATTCCATAAGTATTGGTTAGTTTGAAGAATTTCTGTATGATACACATGCTTTTAGTAATGAACAGGTAGCTACACTAGTAACCCTTATGGAAGTTGCACTAAAAAACAACTTTGTTTATTTTGAAGGGCAATATTTTTTACAAAAATCAGGCATAGCTATGGGGGCCATTTGTGCCCCCATTTTTGCCAATATTATTTATTTATTTATTTATTTTATGAACGGATGCCCTCTTTGATTATTCTCTGTACTGTACCTGCAATGTTCATTGTATACATTAATTTTTGTATATGTGATTTTGTTTGTTTCTTCGAAGCTTATCTCCCCGGGCCTCTACTGAAAATGGACATATATCCAGTTAGACTAGCCCAGTCAACAAATGTAAAATAAATAATAAATAAATAAAATAAATAATACTACAGACTTTATAAAATTCACTCAGACATATAGTCTCCATGAGGTCAACTATCTAGATGTGAAAATCAAAAAAGACCAGCAGGGACAGTGTTTTGTTAGTAACTTATTCAGAAAACCCACATATTGTAATAGCCTTTTACATTTTTGTAGTAACCATCCTGACCACATTAAGAAAGGTATTATTAAAGGCCAGTTTGTACGACTAGCTTGGATGGTCAGTACTGACCAGGATTTCTACACTCAAAGTGAAACACTTTTTTAATATGTTCATCGCTAGAGAGTGCTATTTTTAAAGAGAGAAAAAGGGGTCTTAAAACCGTTTTTTTAATAATAACAGAGTGCACACAGACAGTAGCATCAATGTAGAAAGAGACAGGGCTTTTAAAGAATATATATGTTCTTTTGTTACAAAATTTTCAGTTGATCACCATAATATTTATGACATATTAGTCAAAAATTGGCAGATGTTTTCATGGACAAAGTGACATTTTAGAAAGATTAGGATCTAAACCCCAGATTGTCTATAAAATAGGGATTACTATCAAAAATCTGTTATAAAGAGGTGAGTCTGCATTACCACTCAAACGAGGTATAGGCACTAAGAGCTGTGGCTTTTCTTCACAGTACAGTTATATATACAACACAGATAAAGTAAAAATTAACCACACTTTTATTAGGCCAAATGGTCAATTTACTTGTAACTCACATGGAGTGATTTATGCAGCATTGTGCACATCCTGCACTGGTTTTTATATAGGGAAACACAAAGAATCCTCAAAGAAAGAATATATGAGCCTTGTAGGGACATCAGAAATCCCCATACCAACAGTGCCCTATATAAACATGTAGAAAAAATTTCCTTCACATAATTTTAAATAGTACTAGAAGGGGTCACAAAAGATCCACGAGGTGGTCCATGGGCTGGCTTACTTGAATTTCAAGAATTATGTTGGCAGGTCAAACTTAATACCCATGTGAGCCCTGGTCTTAATGACAGTCTTAGTATAGGCAGTCTTTTAAAAACTGCGTTCTTATGTTATATGAAACTTTATTTAGTCAATGTGGTTCATGGTCATTTAGGGATATATTTGTTTTAAATATGTATATTGTTTATTTAGCACTCATTTTGATTTAATTTAATTACATGTGTTTTGTTTAAGGAAGTTTATATCACAAATTGTTTTAAAGTTTTTACTGGTGGATAAAGTCATGTGCTTTTGTAAGGAACAGTACTTAAGTGTGTTTTCAACTATAATGTTCATTCTGAAAAAGTCTATCGTTATACATGGATGAAAGCACTAAATAAATTGCTTTACTAGCTTCATTTATACTTGTGAAAAGATTCTTGCCTTGTTTTCTGGACTTGCCTTTTATTTGTCTCCTGGTTCCCAGTTTGTTGGATTGTGCCATGAGAAAACATTGGTAATCTATTCAGTTCAACATTTTGAGCAATGATCAAATATTCACTAACAAACAGTAAGGCTCAAACAGATGGTTTCCTGAACCATCTTTATTACGGTTTGTAAACTATGCCTCTCTAAGTAAGTTACTTAAATTGTATATATGTATTGTTTATTTATTGATATTTGTTTACTGGGAAAGTCTGACTGGATAACTGTATCTGTGTTCAGCAGAGGCCCAGGGAGAAAAGCTCCCCAAATACAAGAACAGAAAATGCATATACTTAGGTGAAAACTGACATCATATTACAATATATGGTAAATACATAGATTTATATACATATTAATACATGTTATATATAATAACGCAAATATACCATCACTAAAACAAGATGAATACAATATCATGTAACATTGAAACATGCTGACATGTTATTAGTGTGATAGCTTATTACTCGCTCATAAAGCAAATGTGAGAGTGGAAAAATTCAAACAATGGATAAGGAGGAGGAGAGGAAGAGAGAGGAGAGTGAGAAGAAGTATTTATTAGAGATAATAATTGGGGTAGATATGGGAGGTAGGAGAAATAATGAGTAAAATCAAGATTAAGAGTAAAGGAAGTAAGAGAAATAAAAAAACAAGGAAAATGAGACATAGGATGTTGTGATGCCTCTGCACTGGCCCAGTAATGAAGGAGCCTCAAGCCTCACCATTGGCAACAATGAGGGATGTACAGAATGGAAGGATAACAAGTACACACACAGTAAAGTACAATTTCCACTAAGAGCACACAGAGATCACAGTCAGCCCCAGTAAGACTCCCCACTGGCATAGGTATAGGGTTACGATCTCAGCTGAGGAGGTCAAGCGCAGACCTGCAGCACCCTCTCTGTTCAACCAGTGCTTCGTGTCCCAGCCTAAGTAAATGACACACACACTTTGAGATTTGATTTATACACACACACACACACACACGCACACACACACACACACACGCATGGAGAAGGCTGGTACAGATTTACTAGCTATGCCCCATTTGCCCAGACTATAAATTAATTATCACTGCCACCAACTCCTCTTTATCAGCTACTTAAGGCCCTTAACAAAGGGTGACCAATCCTACTGAGTAATGTTACTATTATCCAGATGAAAAGTGTGACCAAGAGCAAGGCTATTTAGGGGTGGCCAATATGGTGTCACCACATACATATGCAAGTACTCTAGGAGCTTAAATATGTCTCACAAACATCAGGCACAAAGATAGGTTTAAATATATTTAATAATACATAATAAAAGAACAAGACAATACTCAAACAACTCAGTAACTACAGAGTTCTGAATCACAGGAATTATTTTAAAATAACATTGCAGGACAGTCTCAAACAAATACAGAAAGCATATAAGCTAATATTTACTATATTCCTATGTATATCTAAAAGATACTATTCCCTAAATAACTTACAGAGCAAGGCAAATGCAGATGAGTGGGTGTTCTTGATAGGTCCAAGACAAGATACAAAATGAACACAGTCTCTCTCTCTCTCACTCTCTCTCTGAGAGAGCTCTTGATTTACTATCAAATATTCCTGCTAGGTCAGCTTGGATGACATCACTCTTTGTCACCTGCCTTCAATTCCCAGTCTAACAGATACTAACAGAATTTTAACATGTCTGTGTGAGAAGTAATTATCTCTCAGAAGTGCAGCTGCTAGGAAGTCATACAGCAATAAAACACTTTACATTTTAAACAAGGTAAATACTTCTCTCCAAGACAATAGAAAAAATTTCTAGCTCTAGACATCCTGCCTTCTTGCTGCAATGAAACTTTTATAGCACATCATAAAGCACTTAATTTCAACTTATTTCTTGATGTTTTGTAAGTTAATTTTTTATGTTCCAGCAGAGTATGCTGTGGTTACATTCTTGAAGCTCAGTACATAACACACAGTTCTGTATAAATCATATCAATATTCACAAATGACATACAATTATTTAGAAAATTCCAGATATCTGGGCTGGCAGTGTCACAGATGTCTAGAGGTATTAGAGAAGTATCTGAAATTTAGCCAGAAGAGCAGCAAGTGCAAAGCCAGGAGTCAGAGAGGAGCTTCACTGGTGGATTTCCCAGGGTGCCTAGGGAAGCTAAAGATTCCCCATTAGCAGTACCAGCAGCAGGGTTATGACAGAATCTGTTTTTCAGTCTTGATTTGGTTGCATTCAATCAAGACTAAAAAAAATCAGAATATTACCATACCGCCAAACACTGTTAGGGGCTGAGCCAGATCCAGAACTAGGTAACAGTGGCTATGGGAGCCCACTATGGCCAGGAGGCTTCAACACATTTAAAAAAGCATTCCTTAACACTGTTGCATCTTCTCCTTTAAGGAGGACCACATGCCAAAGTGGATGCAAACACATTCCACATTTGTGCACAGAATGTGGACTGGCCATTCTGGTGTGTGTGTGTGCATATATATATATATATATATATATATATATATATATATATATATATATATATATATATATATAGAGAGAGAGAGAGAGAGAGAGAGATAGTTATATAGATGTATAAATATGTGTGTGTGTGTGTGTGTGTGTGTGTGTGTGTGTGTGTGTGTGTGTGTGTGTTTAACTTACCACAGAACTGTCAAGATTTAACCTCTTAGTTTTGGTCTGTTTCTCATAAAATTTGTGATTTTCTGGCAAACCAGAGGATTGAAGTCACTAAATAATGACATATATGACTTTCAGACTTCATATCCTTCATAAAATGCATGCTGACAGAAATCTTGTTATTGTAGCAACTTTCTAAGTTAAAAAGAGCAATATTTAAAATCTGCCCCTATTTTTGGGCAGTTGTAACCACATTATTTTAGGCTTTGTCCAGATGTTTGCCTCATATTTTTGGCTTATCCTTCATAAAATGTTTGGTTTCTGGCAAATCACCGAGGACTGCAATAACTAAATAATACTTAAGCAACACAGTAACTGCAGAGTTCAGAATCACAGGAAATATTTTAAAACAACATTGCAGGACAGTCTCAAATAAATACAGAAAACACTTAAGCTAATATTTACTATATTCCTATATATATCTAAAAGATACTACTCCCTAAATAACTTACTTACAGAGCAAGGCAAATGCAGATGAGTGGATATTCTTGCTAGGTCCAAGACAAGATACAAAATGCACACAGTCTCTCTCTGAGAGAGTTCTTAAATTACTATCAAACATTACTGCTAGGTCAGCTTGGATGACATCACTCTTTGTCACCTGTCAGATACTAACATAATTTTAACATCTCTGTGTGAGAAGTACATATCTCTCAGTAGTGTAGCTCCTAGGAAGTCAGGGAGCAATAAAACACTTTACATTTTAAACATAATAAATACTTCTCTCCAAGACAATAGAAAAAATTTCAAGCTCAAGATATCCTGCCTTCTTGCTGCAATGAAACTAACTTTTATAGCAGACTTATTTGTGCGATTGTTCCTTGTTTATTTGTGTGATTTTTCTTGTTTGCCTACTTTTTGGATTTATTGGTAACTTTTATAGCAGATCATAAAGCACTTAATTTCAACTTATTTTCTGGAAGTTTTTTAAGTTAATCTTCTGTGTTCTAGGAGGGTATGCTGTGGTTAATTTTAACATCTCTGTGTGAGAAGTACATATCTCTCAGAAGTGTAGCTCCTAGGAAGTCATGGAGCAATAAAACACTTCACATTTTAAACATAATAAATACTTCTCTCCAAGACAATAGAAAAAAACTTCAAGCTCTAGATATCCTGCCTTCTTGATGCAATTAAACTAACTTTTATAGCAGGCTTATTTGTGTGATTGTTCCTTGTTTATTTGTGTGATTTTTCCTTGTCTGCCTACTTTTTGGATTTATTGGTAACTTTTATAGCAGATCATAAAGCACTTAATTTCAACTTATTTTCTTGAAGTTTTTTAAGTTAATCTTCTGTGCTCCAGGAGGGTATGCTGTGGTTACATTCTTGAAGCTCAGTACATAACATACAGTTCTGTATAAATCATATCAATATTCACAAATTATATAGAATTATTTAGAAAATTCCAGATAACTTGGCTGGCAGTGTCACAAATGTATATAGCTATTACAGAAGTATCTCAAATTTAGCCAGAAGAGCAGCAAGTGCAAAGCCAGGAGTCAGACAGGAGATCCACTGATGGATTTACAGGGGTGCCTAGGGGTGCCTAGGGAAGTTAAAGATTCCCCATTAGCAGTACCAGCAGCAGGGTTATGATAGAATCTGTTTTTCAGTCTTGGTTTGGTTGCATTCAAATCAGGACTAAAAAGTCAGAATATTACTACGGGCTGGGCCAGATGCAGAACTAGGTAACAGTGGCTATGTGTGCCCACTCTGGCCAGGATGCTTCAACACATATTTAAAAAAAAGTATTTCTTAACACTGTTGCATCTTCTCCTTTAAGAGGACCACAAGCGCAAGTGGATGCAAACACATTCCATACTTGTGCACAGAATGTAAACTGGCTATTCCGGTATGGGTGTGTGTGTTTAACATACCACTGAACTGTCCAGATTTAGCCTCTTAGCTTTGGTCTGTTTCTTATAAAATTTGTGATTTTCTGGCAAACCACTGGATTGACGTCATATTGCCTCATATTTTTGGCCTATCCCTCATAAAATGTTTGGTTTTCTGGCAAGTCACTAAGGACTGTAATAACTAAATAATATACATTTACATTTCAGACTTAATTTCCTTCAGAAAATGCATGCTCAAACAAATGTTGTTATTTTAGCAACTTTCTAAGTCTATAAGACCAATATTTAAAAACTGTCCCTATTTTGGGCCTTTGTCCAGATTTCTTACAGTAAGAGGTTGAGAGGTATGGGGGCATGGCATGTTATACCCTAGTTAAGTGGGGGAGAGGAAGCAGGTTAGTCAATTAACTTGAGCAGGCTTCACCTGTAACTTGGTTATAGGAAACAAGAGCCTGAATCCTCTATAATAACTACCAGACTGCTGAAGGAATTGTGAGTTTGAGTACATTTTCAGGGAATTATAAGTTTCCATGCACTTCCACGTAACTGTGAGTTTCAAGGGAAAGAGGTTTACTGTTGCTTATGCAAAGTCTGCTTTAATATACAACTAATGCTTTTGTTTAGCAAATGGCGGTCACTGTTTGTGCTGCAGATTTTGAAAATAGTATTAGTACAATAACTTTTGGATTCTACTCCCACACCATTGCTGATATTGGGTTGCCCTTTTGATTGCTGATCATTTGATTTATTTTAAGGGGGGATAGGGGTTCTGCACTCCTGAGTGCATCATCCTTTGAATGAGATGCACAGTAACTATGAACTTGTTGTCAGCTTGTCAGTCAATCACTGTTGCAATATTACCAGCTTACTGTTTTTTATGTAACATAGGCAATTAATTCTTCAAGGGCAGCAGGCACTGAATTTGTAGATGAAACACTGAAATATAAAGTTTTCTGCCAGTCGCAACCTCTTCATTAGTTACAGTTCTCTTTTATGTGGAATTATTCAGATGACTTTTACTTCTGCAGAGATTGTGCATATTGACTGATATTGGTGGAATGTAATGATAGAAGCTTGAGTGGCCTTTTATGGTTGAAATTTTCTGAAATGGTTACTTTTGTCACTATTGGTTTATATGTTTTGTTTTATTGCTTACTGGAATAATGTTCAAAACTACAAATTTAAAACACATTCTAACAACTGGTGGTGTATTATACAAGGAGTATAATTTAACACAATCAGGAAGGTGAATAAAAGAACACATGCATGTTTGCATGACCCTAAAATGCATGCAAGGAGCCTATGGTTTGAAAACAACCCAAAGGTAAACTTAATTCTCTACTAGCCAGATGCATCTTCTTTGAATGTGGGTTTTAATGCCATTTCAATGGATATGAGTTTCAAGGGCAGAGAAGTTTATTGCTCATGCTAAGTCTATTTTCATCGTGAGACAGCCATTTGCTAAACAAATAATACTATCAGTGTTTGTGCTATTTTATTTAAATATATGTAATCATTGTAGAAATAAATAAGAAAGCAGTACACCCATAGGTTTGAACAGTGTTTATGATGACTGGGGAGAAATAGCCAATTAATGGAACACTGAAATGGCTGGGGAGGGGACTGCTGTTGTGGGGGTAGGGGTTGCTGCAGGAGGGGCTGCTCTGGGGGACCTCAGTCTATTACCCTGGCTAGGACCCCATTTGACCATGATCCAGCTCTGGTTGTGGGCCAAACTATAATGCTGAATAAAGCCACAATGTATGTAATGTGTGAAAGGTCTAAGGATGGAAAAAGCTGCTGTGAATCATTTTGTGAGTTTCCGGATTGTGGATTGCAGGAGATAAGTTTTTTATTATTTTCCTTAATCCTGGCAGGATCAAAGCAGATATTGGTGCAAGTACATACCTCTTGCCATCTTTGCTCAAAATTCAGTCAAAACCAAAAAATAACCTTAATTTCAAAGATGGTTGATTTAGGAGATTAGAGTAGGATTAAATGTTTGTAATCTTTGAGTTGTGAGGCAAACCTTTACCAAAATTCTAAAGAGCACCAACTAACCTGAGAAAATAGATGAACATTTATACTAAGGAGCTTAAGAAGATCCTAATTTTTATAATCCTAACGCATTTATTTATGAATGCAAAAAAAATGCATTGGATCAACTGAAGTTCTATTCATTTTGAAATGGGAATGTGCAATTTACATGTATTCTTGTATAACTAGTTAAGATTTCTTCAACCATTCTTTAAAATTAATTTTATTTTTAGTTGTCTTACTGAAGTAGTTTTATAAGCCAGCATTGTAAAGTATTTTGTTTTTGCACAGTTAACTGTTTATGCATTCATTAGTTAATATATATCAGAAATCAAAACATATTAACATATTTTGGAGTAAATGAACTTCAAATCTTGTTTAATGTATATCACACATTTTAGCTGTCAGAAAACAACTTCCTCTGGGGTCTGTATCATATGAGTGAATTGCACAAATTGCAAACGCTCATAATATTGAATGTACTTGACCTCGAACTTCCTATTGTGGGGGGCTACGCCCTCTCACACACCCCCACTAAATATATATTCCAACTCTGAGATCACACTACAGTGAGGAAAGGGCAAATATCCCATTCTTCACTGTGCCGTGATCTCAGAAAAAGCACTTTGAGGTCCAGTACATTCGATATTATCAGCGTTCGCAATTTGTGCGATTCACTCATATGATATAGATCCCTTCCTCTGATGTGTGCCTTTTCTCTAAGTGTATTCCTGGACCACTAGAAGCAGGTCTGTTGAGGCAACTAGTACAAAAGTGGTTGACAACCTCACTGGGTCTTCTATTTTAATTACTTGTGTCCTGTGCTGTGTTCTTCAAACATGTATTACTTCTGCTAATATTATGTGTGTCAGTATACCACAGAGTTTAATTCTATGCTGTAGAAACAAGATTAAGTTATTTGTTTCATAGCTTCATTCTATTTGCAAATGCTTTAACTTTTGTGCTGCTTGGTTGCATTAACAAGACATTGATGCATACTAGGCTTAACCTGCTTAACATATGAATGAGTGAAAATTCAGCTTTTAGTTACCGCCACAACTTTAGATGCATGTATTCTTGTTTTAGGTTTTAATGTTTCTATTTGTTTAGGCCGTGTGTCTTCCCATTTATTTGGTACCTATCCTTCAAATAGATAGAGGCATCTTGTAAATGCTTGCCCATCAAAGCCTTAGTATACTCCTTTAAATAACCTTAGGGTACCAAAACTTGGCAGATATAGTTGAGAAACATGGCTAGAGTTAAAAAGGACCACTTAGGTCATTAGCCTACTGTCAAGGACATTTTTAAAATTTACTGAAGTTTACTTAGAAAGTTTATAGAACAGCAGGTTTTACATCAACACATTTTTTTAACAAGACCAAAAACTAAATAAAATATAAAACTCTTATGTCTTGCATCATTGACTGGCAGTTAATCCTCCATGTTTTTATCATTGAGTGGCTGGTAATCCTCCATGTTTTTATCATTGAGTGGCTGGTAATCCTCCATGTTTTTATCATTGAGTGGCTGGTAATCCTCCATGTTTTTAGAGAATACTGAAAATGGTATGAGGCAGGACAAAATATCAGCCAAACTCAGGGATGTTCCGAAAATCAGGGACAGTTCACAGCTATGTGGGAGGATACTGAGTATGGAGGATGTCTGTGGATGAAATGATTGGCCCTTATGTTTGCTGTTGTAATTCTGGATTTGGAGGACTAATATGTACTAGGATGAGACAGGTTAGAAATACAAGTTGTACTGTTTCTGTGAAACAAAAAGTACATCATGTAATCACAGACGTTTTATTCTGACAGAATTGTTCCAGATACTGTGAGTGGGCAATGGGTATGGGGACTGTCTGTTGATAAAAAATGCAGTTCTAGCTTTGCAGGTCTAATGTGTATTTTGGTGAAGCAAGGTGGAATCGTAGTTGTTGCTACTGTTTCTGTGAAGGAAAAGTACATTAAAGCAACAATTATTTAGTTTTTTTTAATTGTCAGGGTCAAACCAGTTAGTAAGGGTATAATCTAGATATATACAGTTTCCATATGTGGATAAAATGATTGGTTTAGTTGTTTACTTTCATAATTCTAACTTTGCAAGAATAATGTCCATTTGGGTGAAGTGAGGCAGAATACAAGCTGTGACTTGCTTCTCTGAAACAAAAATACATAATGTGATAACATTTAAGTATTTATTTTTATCCTAGGCAGGTTAAACCAGAGACTGTTGGTCAGGCAATGGGAATGAAGGCTGTCTGTGAATGAAATAATTGGCTTTGTTTGCCGTTGTATTTGTAAGACTAATGTCTATTTGAGTGAAATAAACTGGAATACAAGCTGAGACTACTACTACTGTGAAGTAAAAATACATTACGTAACCACATTTTTTTACCCTGGCAGAGTTAAACCAGGTACTGTTGGGTAGTAAAATGTTAAGGGGACTTTTTTCATATTTTTAGCATCTTTACTGAAATATCACTTAAGACATAGGTAAACATACATTTATATTAAAGAAAACCACATTAACATGTTCCCAGCTGGAAACATTATACATCATATGTATTCTTTTGTATGATTATCAATCCAGCATTCCAGTTCTGGTTTAAGCACTAGGGCTTCAGGCCAGTTATTTTACATTAAGAATGTTTGTGGTTTGCACTCTTGTAGGAGGACAGGCTAGATTCTATCTTTCTGAGCTGGGAATTTCTAGTTAAAGGCTTATTGTGCCTGCTTATCTGAACTGTTTCTTTCTGAAATTGGTGTGTCTTGTTTGCTGTAGCCCAGAGGTTAGTAGTTTATTGGCCATTTTGGGCTAATTTCTATCTCTTTCATTTCCCTGCTATAAAAAATGCATTTGCACTTTTTTTGCGCTTGTATTCAGCTCAGCAAGTGCCTGCCAGGTGTCCTGTAGAGTTTTACAGCAGCAGTGAGAAAAAAAGAGAGACTTTGGAGTGATTAAGTATAATTTTTCTGCATTTTCCTGCTGTCTTTAACTAATTCTCCCTAAAATGACGATTTTTTTTTAGCGTTTCTGTGATTTAAAAAGCTTGTTTCTGCTACATATTGTACGTATTTGCTGCCTGCACTTGAACTAAGTCATTTTTGTGTTTAAATAATCTGTTTAACTGTTGTAGGCTAAACATTAAAGTGTGATAGCCATTTCTGTGCATTTAAAGTGTTTTTTTGATTGTATCTGCTTTATTTTCTGAAAAAAACAACAAAAAATTTACTTGTTTCCCACCTTTCTGAACTAGTATAGTCCAGTTTTCAGGTTACTGCTGAATTCAGGGCTGTGTTACAAGTTTTTGTGTTGCCCATACCTTACCTGTATAGAAGGAAGTTTCTCTGTTCACCTGTGAGAGAGGGGAGCTTTGAGCAGCCTATCTGTCCCTGGAGGAGTGGTTTCAGCCCAGAAGTTAGTAGTTTATTGGCCATTTTGGGCTAATTTATATCTCCTTCATTTCCCTGCTATAAAAAACACATTTGCGCGGTTTTGCGTGCCGGGCAGCGCCAGTTAGCTAGGGTTAAACTATTCCCAGCTCCACGAAGTCTACTCTTCAATTTTTCCCTTGGAACTAGACAAACTTTCAACTTAAGCACTCAAACCATTCATTTCACAGCCCAGCACTTGCTCAAAACTCATAGCAAGCACTAATTAACCCTAGCACTAGACCACCCTATACTGTCCAGAAGAACAAGGCTCTCTATTCATCCCTACCAGCCAATCAGTAAAATAGCTCACTTTACCTATTCAGGCATGTCCAAAGGGCAGTTTCAGGTGTACTCTCCAGTCCAACTGGTGAATCTGGGCATTTTGAGACAATGTTACAACTGCCTCATGTACACAGACAGCCCTCTCCTCCTACCACCAAACACTAATACATGCGAGAGATGCAATTATACAGCCAAACTGGAGGCAAAGCTCTCTCAACCCAAGACTGGAACTGACAGTCAAGAGGAGAAGGGAAATACTTGCAATACACCACCAGTCTCACATAGACCTATTAAACCAACACCGGCAAATAACACACATAAATACATGAAAACATACTCAGAGGCTCTAAATAAAAATCTGCAAAAGCAACAGAGACCTCCAAAGCAGACATCCAAGCAACCTCCACATCCATTCACAAACCATGAAACACATACTTGACATAATCAGTGTGCCACGCAATCACAGCCCTTAAGGCAAAATAACATATCCGACACCCTAGTAATAGGCAACTCTATAGTCAGGCACACTGATGTCCTACTAACTAGGCTGGACAAAGAGAAGGTTACAGTTAGCTGCCTGTTGGGCACCAAGATCTGCTACATAACACAAGCACTCAAGTCACTCCAGAACAAGTACAAATACAACTCTGTCATTGTCCATGTTGGTGTGAATGGCCTGAGACGTACCTCCCTGGACTACATGAAAAGAGACATGAAAGAACTCTCTGATCATGTAGCCCAGCCCGGTATGACCCTGGCCCTGAGTGGCATCCTGCCCTTACCAAGAGTGATGCCACAGTATAAAGAAAAAAAATGATCAATTTCAACAATTGGCTAAGTTTCTGGTATAATTCAAAGAGGATCCAGTATCTGTCCGCCTGGGATGACATGCTCAACAAGCCACGTTGCTTCGCAAGAGATGGCTTGCACCTGTCACACTTAGGCTTTAGAATACTGGCCAAGGCATTTGCCACCCCCATAGTGCCTTTTTTAGGCAAGGCTCAAAACACAAAACCACCACCGTAAATAGCACAAGTAACCAAAAACTGAGGGTAATGCTACTCAATGCCAGAAGTCTAAACCTCAAAATACATGCACTCGAGGCACTCCTCAGTATGGAGAACATTGATATCTGTGCAGTAACAGAAACCTGGTTTAAAGCTCCAGAGAGCACCTCAGCACTACCAGGCTATAACTCGGACCATATTTTCCAGCCACAGAGCCTGGAACGAAACACAAAAGGTGAGGGTGTATCCATATTCATCAAGGATTCCCACACCTCCAGGCTAGTGGTGCAGCACGATGCCTCAGAGATCATCCGTGTGCAACTAACAATGGGCAAAACTGCAATTCAAATTGTAGCTTGCTACACATCACCCACCATGATCCAGGACCCCCATTCCACGTTTCTGGAGACACTGGAAAATATGAAGGTCCTACCAAACACCCTAATATTGGGTGATTTCAATTACCCAAACATTAACTGAAAGAACTACTCAAGTACTAACTCCCTTGCCCAGCGCTTCCAAGAATTTATAAACTTGAATGCCCTGGATCAACTGGTCAACAGCCCCACCAGAGGTGACAACATATTGGACCTGGTCATCACCAACATTGGTGACCAGTGTTCCACACCGGAGGTCAACCCCTCGCTGGTTAGATCAGACCATAGACTAATCACTCTGGATATCTGCATTCTGCTCCCACCCACAATCAAGGAAAACACTGTGAAATACTTTTCAAAAGCAAACTTCACGTTACTTAAGACCCAAGCAAAACCAAGACTCACTCCTCCAAGAAAAGGAAACCAGTCTGGTGGACCCCTGCCATAAACAAGCTATACAATAGAAGGAGTAAACTAGTACAGAAAATAGTAAAATCCCAAGAAGGAAAGACATCCCTGATCAGTATCAGCAAGAAACTATGATCCTCATAAAAATCATCCAAGGCTAGCTTCGAAAGAAAAATTGCCAATGACTCCAACGATAACCACAAAGCGTTATTTAGCTATGTCAAGAAACTAAGTGGAAACTCTCAGATCTGCTCTGAGTTAGTGCAAAATGGCACAAAACACACTGAACAGAGTGATATTGCCAAAATTCTGGCAGATAGGTTTAGTGCAGACTTCACCCCCTAATGGGCCTATAACCATATCAGAAGAATGTAGAGCCCTGGCAATCACTGACACACATGTCAAAATAGACCTATCCAAAGCCAAAAACACAGTTTCAATGGGACCGGACAGTGTCCCAGGCTGTGTCTTACACCAGCTCCAAAATGAACTTACCCCTCAGTTTAACACACTGTTCAAACTCAGCCTTTCTACAGGCTACGTACCCACAGAGTGGCACACAGCAACAGTTATCCCACTCCACAAAGGTGGAGCCACAACAGACCCTGGGAACTATTGCCCTATAAGCCTGACTAGCCTGGTCTGCAAGGCTATCGAGCGCATCATCATGGAACTCATTAACAGAGACATTGGGAACCTCCAAACATTGGACCCTTACCATGCCTCCTAAACCTGGTGGACTTCTTTGAGACAGTTACCAAGGCTTTAAATGAGGGAAAGGAGGTCCACACAGCTTACCTAGACCTTGCAAAGGCTTTTGACACCAGTCCCCATTCTGGTATTATAGACAAGCTCCCCAGCCTGAACATAAACCCCTACATCATGAGATGGGTTGCCAATTGGCTCACGGATAGAACCCACACGGTGAGAGTTGCAGGTTCTAGGTCCAACTCAAAACCGGTTACAAGTGGCGTCCCCCAGGGCTAAGTCCTGGGTCCCCTCCTGTTTGGTATATACTTCTCAGAGGTATAGGCAAGCACAGGAGGACTATGGCTGACCAAGTTTACAGATGACTGCAGACTGGGGGCCATAATTGACTCTCCAGCTGATACAGACATCCTCTAGAAGGGTCTCACTGAGATGGATACCTGGTGTCAAAATCATAGCCTCAAGCTAAATGCCAAAAAAACAAAGCACCCGCAAACTGCCATGTAGGTGATAGTCCCCTAAATACAGAATAAGAGATCTGGAGACCCAAGTAGATAGTAATCTCTCCTTTGATAATCATATTGCCAAGGTGGTTAGAAAATCCTTCCATGTGGCCCACCTAATCAAAAAAGGGTTCGCATCTAGAACAAAAGAGGTCATTTTTCCCCTCTACTCATTACTCATTAGACCCATCATAGAGTACAGTTATTTGGGATGTACCTTACAAGACACCTGGAGCAGCTCGAACGGCCACAGAAGTACCTCAGCAAGAGGATTACTGGCCTCAAACAGATGCCCTATGCAGTCCAACTGAAGAAATTCCAGCTGTACTTGGTTGCATACCGCTTACTCAGAGATGATCTCTGCCTGACATACAAGACCATGTCCATCCCAGAATTGATGGACGTGCTACACCTAAAAAAAAAAAAACAAATCCCCAAGAGCCACATGCTCTAGGGATCTAAACCTCACCACAATGATAAATATGACATGCTAGAGGGATAGATTCCTGTCCCAGAGACTCCCCATGCTTTGGAACAGGATTCCAATCTACATTAAGCAGAGCCCCTCACTAACACTCTTCAAGAAAAACCTTGACAAATGGATGGGAAACAGAAAATTTACCCCGACAATCACTGCAGTGGCACTACTGGACAGAGGCACAGGAAACTAATAGCTCTGCTGGAGAGAGGCACAGGGAACTAATCTAAGGGGGTGGCGAAAGCTAACACATTCTGGCTAGGCTTATAGATGCCCTTGGGCAGATAGCCTAGTACTTACCTATAAACCTATGAACCAATAATTATATAAATTGATAAAGTCCTGCCTTCTCTTAAACCTCTCGCCTCCTTCATAACAGTATTCTTTTTGTAATGTTCCTACAATTTAATGTTTTCTGTGTCATTTGTTCCTACCCTTTTCTAAAGATTCCACTTCCAGATCTTTTGTCTCAATTACAATAGTCAATACTTTTAATACAGTTGGTTTAGACTTCAATTTCCATTTTGTAGTAATTCCTTTTTTGACAGCCACCAGAATTAAACTTAGCTAGGCCTTACTCTATCTAGGCAATTCAGATCTTGAAAAGAAAATCCGTAGTTACACCCATTTCTCACCCAATATTTCTGACAGAGTATTCTGTATGGAATTTTTAGTCTGCCAACTCATTACACTAGCAAAACATATGGTCCCAGTAACTTCTTTCTTCTCCATCACACCTGCAATATTTGCCATCAACCTGAGGAAAACTTTGTCAGAGTCTGAATGGGGTATAAAAATGCCTTTGCAAGCACTTTCAACCAAAAATCTGAAATCTCCTAGACTTTGTTGCATATTTGAGAGCCTTACATATGTCGTCCCATTGTTTGGTTGTGAATTGCTTATTCAGTCTCTCTTCCCAATCTTTTCTAACCTTCTCTTATTGATTTCTGTGGTTATTGTGAAATATTTCATATGCCTGCTAACTATCTCTTTTTCTACCAGCAGTTTCTGTTCTAAAGTCAACTTTAAACTCTTCCAGAGTAGATCTTTCACTTAGGATTCCCCACCCCTTTCTCTTTACCTATACTCTGATATCAGTCTCCGAAAGCGAAAGCAGCATCTAGCCTGCAGTCCAAGCATCTTGGCATCTTCACATTGTATTACCTTTATTACCTTACTCACTCTAGTTATTTGCTCCCAATACCTTGGTTAATTTGCCATTATTCCAGTAAATTCCAGTCCCATATTTTTGTTCTTTGTATCCTTAATTGCAGTCTTCCCTATCAGCAAAATCTTCTTTCTCCATTCCCATGTTGGCTTAGTTCTTAGAAGACTTTGTGTTACTTTATGAATATAATATTCTGTCTGCCTGTTATTATTCTTTCAGGATCTGCATCCAAATTCCCACTCTCTCCTTATTTCTTGAAGTTCTCCCATTTTCATCACCATCCCTTTCCATTTTAAATTATAGTTTTCTGCCTGTGTTATGTATATGAGCCTTAAATGTGTAGCTCTGAATTATTTCTTCAAATCAGATAATCCTAAACCAGCTTGTTCTATTAAAACGTCAACTTCTCCCACTTGACCAGTTCCCCCCCTGTTAAATCCTTCAACTTTTTATTACTATCCACAACTTCCCCTCTGATATATGGAGATTGTGTTATGATGTAATTATTGTCCTTGGTTTTGTTGTTGCAGTTTTGGCTTTTCAGGACTAATATGTATTTGGGTTAATCAAGCTAGGATTACCATTCATGTGAAACAAACATACATTAATGTAACCACTATTTTTTGTGTCCTAGCAGTATCAAATCAGATACTGTGGGTAGATAGTGGGTAAGGGTGATGTCTGAGGATGAAATGACTGAGCCTGCTATTTGGGTTAAGCATGTTGGAATACAGGCTAAGACTGCTGTTTCTGTGAAGTAAACTATATTAATGGAACCATTATTTTTAGCAGGAGTTATGTGGAAGTAACTGAGCATTGTCACAGTAGTGAAGTAACTAATGTTGCCATGTCACATTGCTTGATTCACAGAGTTTTTGTCTGTGACTCCTTCTGTGCAGTCTACATGTCCTTCCTGTCATTGTATGGGTTGTACTAAGGTGCTCTGGTTTCTACCAGCTCCCTGTTGGTGTTTCTCCAATTTACTTATACATAAGCATGTGGTGTGACTAACTCATTTTGTGTGTGTGTGTGTGTGCGTGTGTGTGTGTGTGTGTGTGTGTGTGTGTGTGTGTGTGTGTGTGTGTGTGTGTGTGTGTGTGTGTGTGTGTGTGTGTGTGTGTGTGTGTTTTGTGGGCACACACACAACTCTTCTGCATAACAGTACAAATTAATTAACAGTAATTATCTTTCGGGATGGTATATTGGTACAATGGTTAATGTTGCCACCTCACAGCAAGAGGTTCTCTGGTTTGGTTCTCGCCTGGGATGTCTTCTGTATAGAGTCTGCATGTCCTCACTGTCCTTTTGTGGATGTTCTATGGATGCTCTGCTTTCTACAACACTTCAAAAACATGCAATAACATGGATTTCGGACAATAAATTGCTCATAGATAGGAGTATATGGATGTGTAATATGAAAGAAAGACCTGGCGACATTCTTATGTTTCCCTCTTTGTCTTGTAAACTCTGCAAGTAGAGGTGGTTGTCCATAGGGTCACTCCAGGAGTCAGATTGGACTCGTAAGATAGTGAGCGAGTGAGTTATCCTTCAAAAATAAAACAAGTGTACATCACAGAGCATTTAGACTCTGAGTTTCTTGGGGCTTGGCAACACCTACACCCCCAGATGTATATGTGGATTTTGTCACAAACATAGAAGGGGGGACTCAACCTGTTCACTAGGTCTCAGTCAAAAACTAGCCATGCCCAGGTTTGTACTCAAAAGGGTGTGTTAAATGTTATGTGGGGGCTGGAGACAGTATGGCCATTTTTCTCCATAATTTTTCTCACTGTCAGAACTCAGTGGCTTGCACAGAAAGTTACTGTAGCTTATCTAGAGGTAGTGTACCATGTAGGAGAAGTATACAGATGGGGATCATTTGGTGGTAGGGGATAGTAGGCATGCTGTTTATATGAATAACAGCAACAGTGTAAAATGAGTGTAGCCACTTGTTCTTTCACTTTCTTCTTGATCTAACACCATCGTTGAAGGTGACTGTTTTGGGGAGGTTAGGAAGGCAAACACTATTTCTAGATATGACTTGTGTATCAAACATTTATCATTTTACTTTATTGGGAAATATAATTTTAACCTTAAGCATTCTACACAACTTATTTCTTTCCTTAGTCAAGATTTTTATTCAGGCCTTCAGTGGATCAAAAGATTAAAAAAAAATCCCTAAAATGCACTTTAGAGAATCTAGAACCCCATAGCTTCTGGGGCCCTACCAGCTACCCAGACCGCTGTCTTAATCCATTTATTTCTGTGAAGTATTGGCCAGTTAGTGTGCTAAAAGAACAGAAGAAAAAGCTGAAGACTAAGACAAGATATGGAAATATAGGATGATGTCATCCAGATCGTGTGGGCAGAATGGGAGGGGTTAGGGGGTAAGCAAAATAAGAAATTATAATTGTCTAAAGTGATTACCTAGTTAAAAATTCTGCTTATGCCTTTAATCTTTTTCTTCTTTTAGTTTTTCCAATTAGGGGTTGCCGCAGTGACATAACAGTCTGCAGAACGATCGGCAGTGGAGTTTTAAGGTGTTGAGTTGTCAGCCTAGCACCCAACCTTCCACAGAAGGCACACACACACACACACACACACACACACACACACACACACACACACACACGCACACACACACACACACACACACACACACACACACACACACACACACACACACACACACACACACCTAGGGCCAATTTAGAGTGTCCAATCAACCTGCAGTATGTGTTTGGGAGAAATATGTAGCACCTGGATGAAACCCACATGACCACAGGGAGACATGCCGACTCTGCACAGAAGGCACCCCAGCCAAGAACTGAACTAGAGGTCTTCTTGCTGTGAAGTGGCAACACTAACTGCTGCACCACTGTGGCTGCCTTTAAGCTATATATGAACTGTATTTGCTTTCTTCAATTCAGTGCTCATAGATTCATATGTTGTTGTATCTTTCGGCTTTTCCCGGTTAGGGGTCGCCACAGTGGAACTCCGGTCCGCTAATGATCGGCAGCAGATTTTTACGTACCGAATTGCCAGCTGTGACGCACAACCTTCAACGAAGGTACGCCCATTCATGCATGTCTCCATACAGATGACGCTTTAGCTGAGAATCGAACAGGACAACGTCTTACTGTGAGGTGACGCTACCGCAGCACCACCACCGCAGTACTCATAGATGCATATGTATATTTCTAAATATACAGAACATGAAAAGAAAATGAGGGATGAGTGTACCAAGATGTGAGACTGTCTAGTACTGGATAACTGCTGACATCTGTTTTTAGACAGAGGTAGCTCCCTGATCTACAGCTGTTCTGGATCCGTCACTGAGTTCTTTTAGTTGCAGCTTAAATAAATGAATATAATATATAGCCCTGATTGGTGCAGGGATCACATTCATAGGTATATACTAGGCTAATGAATATCAGGGCCTATCCATGCAACACAACCCAATTCTGTCCCTGCGTATAATAGGCATGCATTAGGAAGGGATATGTTAGAAAGTTTCTAGAAGTTGTGTGTATGTGTGTGTGTGGGGGGGTGTATGCTAGTTTGGGCATAGTTACTGTCTGCCTCTATCACACACATGTGGGCTAGAACTAGGGTGAATTTCCGATTTCCAAGCCATTGGTCAAAGTTATGCTTAAATAAGGTTAGGGGTAGATTCTACTTGACAGGGTTTGGGAGCCTGTTTCAGAGCATTGGGGTTCTATGAGACACATATCTGTCATGCCAATATGTGTTATTCATGTCACAAGCAAAATTTAAATCCTTGGATATTGTGGCTCTAATGCAGTTCATTTTGCAGATGCCTGTCTAAGCTCAATATGAGGATGCCTTGCTTGACAGGCATAGGTAATCTCTCAGTATCCTGTAGGAGACAGAGTATAGAGAGAGTACTTTAAGGTGGCCCATATGGAACAACAACCATCAAAAAGATTTCAGAGAATTCCAACAGTAACCAAAATGGAATACCATGATCACTCTGAAATCTTTCTGATGGTTGTTTTTTTATTAATTAATCAAGCAATCAATGAACATCATGTGACTAAGTTGGCTTGTATTTAAATGCATTATTTTTTCTGATTGTGTGAAGTCTGAAGTACTGACATTGCTCTGTATGAAAGTGCTCACTTTATTAAAGGTATTAAAGTTTCTCGGGAGTTTTTAGTGTACCGCTGAGTACTGTTTCCTTTTTTGTTTTTACTTAGCAGTTTGTGTTTCTTCATTTTATTGGACTTGTTTTCAACTGCTGCATATGTTAGGTCAGAAATATGCCAAAGGGGGGAGTATACTCAATGATGGAACTGATAAGGGCCAAATAAACTGGCTCTGTGACTTCCTTGGACCTAGATGCCATGCCACTGCTTAGAGGTTGGGTGACATAGAATGATTTGCTTACTACTTTGGCCACGTGTTGGTCAAAGGCCAGATTACTGTCTACATACGTTTGGAGATCCTTGACTACTGAGTCAACACTTAGGGGTGTCTTATCGATGTATTAATTAGCCTGATTTATCAGTTTTCCCAAAAGGCACTATAATGCTTTACTGGCATTGAGTTTTACTCCATGACTTTGGCACCACTCATTTGCCTGTGTTAGACCCTCAATTAAGATGTTTGGTCATGGGGAATCTATGATAGCTCACAGTTTGCAGTCATCTGTAAACTTGGTCAGGCAAAGGACCTTGACATTAGCCTTTACCTTAAAGAAAAGTAAATGCCAAACAGGAGCAGTCATAGCATGAAGCTCTGAGATACCCCACTGTTGACTGGTCTCTTTTTTGTGGATGTGGTCTCACCAATCCTGATTTTCTGGGTCCTGTCTGTGAGCCAGCTGGCAATCCAGCAAGTTATGTGAAGGTTTATATTCTGTTTGATGAGTTTATCAACTACCCAAGTGAGGTATTGTATCGAAAACTTTAGCCAGGTCCAGATGCACCGGATGCACCATTTCCCTCATCCATTGCCTTGGTGACCTTCTCAAAGAACTCCAACAGGTTTAGCAGGCATGACCGTCCCCTTAACAAAGCCAGAATGAGTTGAGAACAGTATCTGAAGGCTGCCTATGTCTTTACTGAACATTTTCATGACAATTCATTCTATTTAATTGCATATTAAACTGAAGAAATTAATGGATCTGCAGCTTCCGGGGCCAGGTGATGATCCACCCTTGTGAAGTAGGATAACTGTTGCAGTCCTCCATTTTCATGTTACAAAGCCTGTTTTGAAGCTATAGTAGAAAAGTGATTCAATTGGTCCTGGTAGCCATATTTCAAACTATTTAGGAGGCATCCTAAGGTATTGCTGAGGCCCATTAAGGCTATAATTTTAGCCTTAGTGAGAGTCACCAGTACTTTCTCCCTGATAATAGTTGGGGTATTTCATGGGATGAGGCAGAAGGGAGTGGGGTTGAAGTCTGACCTGTATTTGTCAGCCAGAAAATTCACTATGTTGCTCTGTTCAGTGAAGGTTGCTCCACTGACCACCAGTTTAGCTCAGTGCTGTCTGATGGTCTTGAGGTTTCAGGCATAGCTGTAGAAGACCATTTGGTTGTCTTTAGCCTGTGAGACTATTTTCACCTTGTAATTGGCCTTGTTGGATTTAACTAGTCCTCTTGGTTTCCTGTTTAGTTTAATTAGTGAGCTTCTACCATAATGGGAGTTGCACCTTTTTGGTTTTAGCTATGACTTTCTTCTTTTTGTTATATAACCTGTCACAGTTAAGATTCCACCAGTGTGGTTTGTTTTCAGAGTTGGTTTTGGGGTTATTTCTAGCAGGTACAGCAGCCTCTAAACAGCCATTTGCATGGATGTCCAGGGTCTCTGGAACCAATTCTGCATAGGTTGCTGCAAACTCAGGGAAGGGAAGTACACTGAATTTTGACAAATTATCGCTTAATAGGAAGCAGTTTGCTTTGGAATAGTTTCTGTTACAATGTTTGCAGGGGTTACCGAGTTCTGGCCTGACCTTACAGCAGCACTCCTCCATATTAGTGAGTACCAGGACCAGTATGTTTGTATCTCAGATTGGTCTTGGCACTCTCTGCTCAAGGGTATTTGTCTTAATAACATCCAGGAATAATTGTGCTTGCGAGTTTGAGACAGTGTATGTTTCCCAGTCTATAGAAGGGTACTTAAAGTCGTCCAGAAATAGGGCATTTGATTTAATAGTTAGTGTCTCCAGTAGGTTGTTGTATCAGCTATTGGATTCTAGGGATATACAGTGTGAACTGTAGCTTGCTAGATGTGATATAGGACTATGCTGATTTGCACATGGATAAATTCCAAGGTATTATCTTAGTTAATCAAACTTGAGTTACATTTGTTGCTAATGAAGATTGCAACTCCTCCACCATTTGTCACTGTCTGTGTAGCAGATGGTTTAAATGTGTGGAAAGTGCTGAAGCCTTGCACTGCCAGAGTATGTTCTGCATATGTAAGCCATGTCTCAGCAATGGCATATATATCTATATTCTCTAGAGTGAGGTGAGCATTTAGAGTGTATAATTTCTTGTTTAAGCTCCTAGTATTAAGCAATAATACCTTTAAGGTTCATAGAGTTTTGTTTGCTATGTTGGCATGTTTGTCAACTTGGCATTGCTAAAAAGGCTCTGTCAGGGGTGGATAATATTTTAGCCAATAATCGGAAGCCTAGGGGTGCCATGTGCAGACCATCCATTTCAAACTAATGTGGTTTGCTACACATGTCCTCCCATGCTGACAAACATTGAATCCTCCTCACAAGACACCAGAAAGTAAGCCAATTACTGAAGTCAATTATATTTTATTTGTACTGTGGTATCATACTTGGTGAAGTTAAAATGGTGCTCAATGCAAGCCATATACCTGCCTGAGATAAATATTTTGAGAGAGAGATCAATAATATTGATTTCATAAAGTCCGGGGAAGTATGTTTCTGGTCATTAATGCCCACATGGACTATGATAGTATCATACTCTTACCTGTGGCGTAGTAACTTGAGTACATGTGCAACTCTGCAGATCCTGGCTCCAAATAATTAACTAACCTTTATATTCTCCTTGTTCACTCTGATGAGTGGGGAGTCTGTGTGCTGTACAAGAGTCCTGGGAAAGGTGCTTGTTCACTTGGATGAGTGGGGAGTCTGTGTGTTGTACAAGAGTCCTGGGAAAGGTGCTTGTTCACTCGGATGAGTGGGGAGTCTGTGTGCTGTACAAGAGTCCTGGGAAAGGTGCTTGTTCCCTTGGATGAGTAGGGAGTCTGTGTGTTGTACAAGAGTCCTGGGAAAGTGCTTGTTCACTCGGATGAGTGGGGAGTCTGTGTGTTGTACAAGAGTCCTGGGAAAGGTGTTTGCTTGGCTTACAGGCTTTACTCTTGGGGTATCCACTAGGTGTAGGTGTACATGTGGTGCTTGGTGATGATTCTGGTAAGTGCTTTAGATATTTCTGGGGATAGGTGTTCCTGTTTATAGGCTTTGCAGCTGTTTGTGATTTGGGAAGATTGACTTTTAGTACCTCAGCATAAGTTGGTCTGTGTGATGGAAAATATGTCTAGTGGATGCAGTGTGTGTTCTTGGCAATCTTGTTAGTCTGCAAGATTTTTACCTCCAGTGAAATTTTGTATGTGCATTTCTCGCTTACTGAGGTGGTTTTTCACAATGCCCATATCTAATAAGCTGGCTACGGTGACATTTGTAAACTGCATATCCATGTCATCAGGACCTGTATTTGTATGGGGTACTGTGGGTTATATTCCATACTTGACTGCAGTTTTCATAAGGCTTATAGATGGTAAGCAGATTTTTTTAGATGATTGAAGATGACGAGTTTGGAGGTAGTGGTGGAGAAAAGTACTTATAGCTGGGCAGGAAGTGAGATTAAATATAAGTTTGTATATTAAGAGAAGTTGGGTATGATTTAGTTGGTAAGATAATTCTAGTCAGATTGGAGTTTTTTTTTTTTTTTTTTTAGTGCAGACCAGTGATGTGTTATGTGACTACCATGAGTTGTAAATCTTGCTACCTTTTTGTAATACTGTTCTAGTTTAGATTTTAGGGTGGCCTAGAGGTTAGTCAAGACAGGAGAACAATATAATACAATAGGGAGTATGTAGGTAGTGGTAAGAGTGACTCTGGTGGATGCAGTAAGGAATTTTATTGGCTTGACGTAACATTTTCTTGCAAGTTTTTTTTTTGTTGTTGCTCTGTATGTGGAGGCCATATTTGAGGTTGCCATGTATTGTAACTCCCAGAAGTTCATAGGTTCATAGGTTCATACTAGACTATCTGCCCTAGGGCATTTATAAGCCTAGCCAGAATGTGTTTGGCTTTCGCCACCCATTTTAAATTTATTTTGCTATGCCCTTTTTCGATTTTAGTATACTGTGCCTCTGTCTAACAGTGACACAGAAGTGATACCCGGGGTAAACCTACGATCTCCCATCCACTCATCAAGATTCCTCTTGAAGAGAGTCAATATGGGACTCTGCCTAACCTGGACTGGGATTTTATTCCAGAGTGAAGGGAGCCTCTGGGTTATGGATCTGTCCCTCCAGCATGTCCTATTTATTTCAGTGCTGAGGTTCAAGTCTCTCAAGCGTGTAGCTCGATGGGATTTGGATTTTCTGAGGTGCAGCATGTCCATTAATTCCGGGTTGGACATGGCTTTATACATCAGGCACAGATCACCTCTGAACAGGCGGTATGCCACTGAGTAGAGCTGGAGTTTCTTTAACCGGGCAGCATATGGCATCTGTTTGAGCCCTTTGATCCTCTTGGTGAGGTACTTTTGGGGTCTTTCCAGTAGCTGCAGGTGTCTGGTAAGGTACATCCCAAAAGGGGCATTGTACTCAATTATGGGCCTGATGAGGGATGAGTAAAGAGGCACGATGACCTCTCCTGATCTAGATGTGAATCCCTTCATGATTAGGTGGGCTATATAAAATGTTTTTCTAACCACTTTGGCCACGTGGTTGTCAAATGAGAGATTGCTATCAACTTAGGTTGCCAGGTCCCTAATTACTTCTTCTGTACTTAATGGATTACCACCTATGTGGTAATTTGTGGGCACTTTGTTTTTGCCAAAGGGGATGACTATACACTTTTTGGCATTTAGCTTGAGGCCATGGCTCTGGCACCAGTTGTCTGTTTCTATAAGGCCCTTTTGGAGTTTGCTTGTGTCGGCTGTAGAGTCGATTATGGCACCCAGTTTGCAGTCATCTGCGAACTTGGTCAGCCACAGTCCTTCTGTGTTGGCCTGTACCTCCAAGAAATATATACCGAACAAGAGAGGTCCCAGGACTGAGCCTTGTGGGATACCACTTGTAACTGGTTTGGAGTCTGACATGGCTCCAGCAATTCTAACCATGTGGGTTCTGTCCTTGAGCCAGTTTGCAATCCATCTAGTGACATAGGGGTTTATATTTAAGCTGGTGAGCTTCTCTATAATGCCCGAGTGGGGTATTGTATCGAAGGCTTTTGCGAGGTCTAGGTAGGCTGTGTGGACCACCTTCCCCTCATCAATCACCTTGGTGACTGTTTCAAAGAAATTAACCAGGTTTAAGAGGCAGGATCTGCCCTTAACAAAGCCGAACTGGGTAGGATCCAGTGTCTGTAGGTCCCCAATATCTTTATTTATGAGGTCCATGATGATCCTTTCCATAGCTTTGCAGACCAAGCTTGTCAGGCTTATGGGGCGATAGTTTCCAGGATCCGTTGTGGCACCACCTCTATGGAGAGGGACCACTGTTGCTGTACGCCACTCTTTGGGCACATATCCTGTAGTAAGGCTGAGATTGAACAGTAGTTTTATGTTTGGGTTTAGCTCTTCTTGGAGGTCATGTAGGACGCAGCCCGGGACACTGTCTGTTCCCATTGATGCTGTATTTTTTGCTTTGGAGAGGGCGGCTCTTACCTGAGCATCTGAGATGTCAGTGGGGCAGCACTCTGCTGGGATAGATATTTGCCCTTTGGTGGGAGGGGAGAAGTTTGCGCTGAACCTGCCAGCTAGGATGTTGGCAATGTCTGTGGGTTCAGTGTATTTTTTGTCATTTTGGACTAATTCTGAGCATATCTGGGAATTACCACCCAGGTTCCTAACATAAGTAAAGAAAGCCTTGTGATTATCCTTAGTGTCCTGTGCAATTTTACTCTCTAAGCTGGCCTTAGACAATTTTATGAGTGCCCGTAGTTTTTTGCTAATACTGATCAGTGATGCCTTCCCTTTTTGAGATTTTGCTCTACCATTTAGTAGCTTCCTCCTTCTATTGTATAGTTTGTTTATGGCTGGGGTCCACCAGACAGGACGTCTGCCTTTCGAGGACTGGGTCTTGGTTTTATTTGGGATCGCATGATCCATGCATTCCTGAAGGTGTTCATAGAATGCGTTTATAAAGGATTCTGCGGTCTGGGCCATATTTTTCACAGGCCTGGGGGCTTTGAAGGATTCCACCTCGGTTTTGAGGAGTGTGAAATTTGCTTTAGAGAAGTTTTTCACTGTGGTTTTCTGGGCAGGGGGTGGGGACGGGATGTGAATATCCAGTGAAATTAGTTTACGGTCTGATCTTACCAGTGAGGGATACACTTCTGGTCTGGAGCATAGAGTCCCCATGTTGGTGATGATCAGGTCCAGTATGTTTTCCCCTCTTGTGGGAGTGGTAAAAAGTTGTTCCATAGCATTTGAGTTTATAAATTCTAGGAACCTTTGGGCTAGGGTGTTGGAGCTAGAGTAATGCTCCCAGTCTATGTTTGGGTAGTTGAAATCGCCCAATATAATGGTGTTTGGAGAGACCTTCATATTTTCCAGTGTTCTCAGGAAGGCCGAGTGGGGTTCCTGGGTTTGGGAGGGTGGTCTGTAGCAGGCTATAAACTGGAAGGCAGTTTTACCCACTGTTAGTTGCACATAGATAGTCTCTGATGCTTCGTGCTTTGCCACCAACCTGGAGGTGTGGGTATCTTTGATGAATATCGATACTCCCCCTCCTTTTGTGGTTCAGTCCAATTTTTGGGGCCGAAAAGCATGGTATGAGGTATAACCTGGTAGTGCTGGGGTGCTCTCGGGAGCCCTGAACCAGGTTTCTGTTACTGCACAGATATCGATGTTCTCCATGCTAAGGAGAGTTTCGAGTGCGTGCATCTTGAGGTTTAGACTTCTGGCATTGAGTAGCATTACTCTTAGTTTTTTATCCCTTGTGATACCTATAGAGGTGGGTTTGTCTTTTGAGCCTTGCCTAAAAACGGCACTATGGGGGTAGCAAGAGCCTTTGCCAATATCCGAAAGCCCAGGGGTGACAGGTGCAAGCCGTCCCTAGCGAAGCATCGTGGCTTGTCGAGCATATCATCCCAAGCTGACAGGCATTGGATCCCCTTTGAATGACACCAGTACTTAAGCCTATTGTTGAAATTGATCATCTTGTCTTCATATTGTGGCATCATTCTTGGTGAGGGTGTGATGCTACTCAAGGTCAGGGTCATACCGGCCTGGGCTACATGCTCAGAGAGCTCCTTTATGTCTCTTTTCATGTAGTCCAGGGAGGTACGTCTCAGGTCATTCACACCAGCATGGACAATGACTGAGTCATATTTGTACTTGCCTTGGAGTGACTGGAGTGCTTGTGTTATGTGGCGGATCCTAGCGCCCGACAGGCTGCTCACCGTGACCCTCTCCTTGTTCAGCCTGGTGAGCGGGACGTCAGTGTGCCTGACGATAGAGTCACCTATTACAAGTGTATCAGGTGTGTTGTTTAGTCTTAAGGGCTGTGACTGTTCGGCACACTGGCTTTGTGACATATGTATTGCACGTGTTTTGTTTTGGGGTAACGGTTGCTTGGGTGTCTGCTTTGGAGGTCTCTGCTGCTTAGGCAGATCTTTATTTAGAGCCTCCGATTATGTTTTTGTGTGATTATGTGTTTGGTTTGCTGTCGTGGTAGGTCTATGTGAGACTGGAATTGTAGTGAGTGTGGTTTCCTTCTCCTCCTGACTGGTTATGCCAGTACTGAGTTGAGAGAGCTTAGCCTCCAGTTTGGCTATATGGTTGCATCTCTCACATGTGTTGGAATTTGTTGGGAGGAGGAGAGGGTTGTCTGTGTACATGAGGCAGTTGTAACATTGCCTCAAGATTCCCAGATTCACCAGCTGGACTTGAGAGGAGATTGACAACTGACCTTTGGACATGCTAGAATAATATTGGGAATTCCTTAATAATTGAAAACAAGGGCCAGTGGGGAGTGAGGGTGTAGTGCTTTTAATTTTTAGTGCTGACTTATATAATTGCTTTAGTGAGCAAGTGCCAGGTAACTTAAGTGGAATGTGTTACAGGTAACTTAAATGCAAAAACGACAAACAGTAACTTTCTTTCAAGTGAAACAAGGAAATAAGTACAGTAAGCAATGGAGATATCACTAGTGATCCACAGAAGCGCTGAGAAGCCACATATTAGGTGGAATTAGCGTTCCAGGGAAATAACAAGCAAACAAACAACAAGCATATAAACAAAGCTATATTCAGCAGGCCTGTATCTAGTCTATGCTACAGCAAACAAGGTGTACCAATTTCAGTAAGATACAGTTCAAATATTCAGGCACTATAAACCTTTAACCAGAAATTCCCAGCTCAGAAGGGCAGAGTCCAGCCTCTTCTCCCACAAGAGTGCAGACCACGAACCTTCTTAATGTAAAATAACTGGCCTGAAGCCCAAGTGCTTAAACCAGAACTAATACACTTTAAGAATAACAGACACTGGGCTCTCAATCAGCAGTTCCCAACTTAAAAGGATGAAAGCTACCTGTCCTGCCACCACAGTGCATGCCACAAACCTTCCTAATGTAAAACAACTGGTCTGAAGCCCAAGTGCTTAATCCAAAAGACTTAGAATGATAGCTACACTTTAATCAAGTTACTACCAAGCATAATAAATACAATTGAATACTTTAGAGAATGCTTGGATTAGTGCTCAAGTTACACAAACAAAGCTAGATCCAGCAGGCCCGAATCCAGTCTATGCCACAGCAAACAAGGCGCACCAACTTCAGTAAGAAGCAGTTCAGATATGCATGCACTATAAGCCTTTAACCAGAAATTCCCAGCTCAGAAGGGCAGAGCCCAGCCTCTCCTCCCACAAGAGTGCAGACCACGAACCCTCTTAATGTAAAATAACTGGCCTGAAAGCCCAAGTGCTTAAACCAGAATTAATACACTTTTAGAATAACAGACACTGAGCCCTCAATCAGCAGTTCCCAACCTAGAAGGATGTAAGCTACCTGTTCTGCCACTACAGTGCAGACCACAAACCCTCTCAGTGCAAAACAACTGGTCCGAAGCCCAAGTGTTTAAACCAAAAGGCTTAGAATGAGTTACACCAAGCAGTAATAAATACAATTGAGTACTTTTAAGATGATGCAAAAGAAAAATAAAGTAGGTAGAAACACAAGTACAGTAAAAGCAGATGAAATTTTTTTTTTTTTTCTGAACAAGTGCTGAGATCAAAGAAACAGATTTGAGTGCTGAAACTAGAAAACTGCCTAGTTATAAGAAAAAAAAAACTAAGCTAGAAGGCTTCCCTCCAACAAAGAAGGGCTTGGGGGCTCAGAAACCTACAAATAGTCTATACCACTTAACAGGAAAGGCAGGAAACAAGCTTATTATTTTTTTTTTCTGTTTCCCAGATGCTCTCTTTGTACACAGTAGGAGTGCCTGAAATCAGAATATGATCTCACTGCACTCAGTTGAGTGAGCAAATGAGATGGGCCCAGAAGGAGTATCCAAACACAAATTTACAAGAGGGGCGGGCAGTTTCAAGGCCACTAAGATTAACACCAAAACAAAAATATGGAGGGTGGGTGGGACTAACTGAAGAGCAGAGTCAAAACTTCCAGTTCAGTTAATATTCCTGCAACACAGTTAAAATTAATTTAAATACTGTATTTTTTTGAAAAAAAAAGTGCAGATAAATGTACTTAAATTCTCTTATACGTCCAGCTGAATACAGCAAGTTCTTAGCCGGCCAAAGCTGAGGTTTTTAAGCAGAAAATGTTTCACACTGTACCACTTAAATAGGCAAGGACAGGAAATCAAAGAATGTGGCTACCCCCACACATGTAATTACTAGCAAATAACAAAATTCAGCAAACACTGACTAACTTCCAGTTCAGTTAATATTCCTACAACACAGTTAAAATCAATTTAAATACTGTATTTTTTTGAAAAAAAAGTGCAGCTAAAGGTACTTAAATTCTCTTATACGTCCAGTTGAATACAGCAAGTTCTTAGCCGGCCAAAGCTGAGGTTTTTAAGCAGAAAATATTTCACACTGTACCACTTAAATAGGCAAGGACAGGAAATCAAAGAATGTGGCTAACCCCATACCTGTAATTACTAGCAAATAACAAAATTCAGCAAACACTGACTAACTTCCAGTTCAGTTAATATTCCTGCAACACAGTTAAAATCAATTTAAATACTGTATAGTTTTGTATGGCGTACTGCCTCAATTGTCGTATTATTTAAGGATGTGATCTTAAAGTAATTTTTCTTCCTGTTATAAGCGATTTATTGAAAGATAACATGTGTTTGGTTTTCTTAGGATTAAGTAGGAGTTAGTATTTATAAATCCAGTTTTCAATAGAGGTAAAGGCACAGTGTGCAAAGTTTTCTAAATTTTCTAGATTGTTTGAGAGGCAGATGAAGGTGGAATTTTCTGCATACTGTACAAGGGGTGCTTGCTGTATAGAAGAATGAAAATTGTTTGAAAAAATTATTAAATAGAAGAGGACTAATAATAGCGCCTATATTATATTATTGCATGCTTAGAAAAGTGAATGATAAATAATCAACCCCATGTAAGCGAAAGCTTACGTTGAAACCTCAGAACAGCAATTTTTTTCCAAGGGGAAAAAAATCGCTGTTCCGAAATAAAAAAAAAAAAAATACTTTAAAACATTACGTAATGTGAGGGGCTTCACCCCACACCCCCTAAAATGGGGAGCTGTGCCCCCCACATCCCCCTACTTAAATATACCAACTCCAAGATTGCACTACAGTGCCTAAAATGGCAAAGTAATGAAAGCGGCCAAGCAAATTCTTTCCCATGGAAAGAATTCGCTGAAAAGCCACTTCATTATTTTGCCTTTTTCCTCTTGTCAGTTTGATCAAGATGCGTTCGACAACTGCATCTACGATCTGGTATTAGGACCCCTAATAATCCTTGCTGTCCACCTATAATACTTTGTAGATAAGGGAAAATTATAGAATTCCATTTGACTGCCTGGTAGCATTCTGACCAGTGATTAATTATTAAACCACTGCAGAGGAGGTTGTAGGTTGTGACTTTTTGCATATTGAGCTTACATTAATACAATACATTTTAGATAAAATTAAAACAAAAAATTGTAAACACAGAACTCTGTTTCTGAATAAAAGCCTGTAGTATTCATGACTATATTTCTACTCTGCTGTCTTATACAACTCCAACATGACAGAACTTCACTACAGTGGCAGTTTTCAACATGTAACACTTTGTTTTTATATAAACAAGCCAGGATATGAAGATTGCATGATGTTTCTCTGTTTTGCTGCTACAGAAGACTGCTAATAATGAAACTAAGCACCCATTACTTATTAAAATATATATGCAGAAAGTTAGGTGTACATAGAGAAGATATTGATGACAGTTTGTGGTAGGATAGAAGAGACGCTATGAAAGGTAGGTCATATGAATGATGATTACAAAATTATGGGGGAGAGTGGACTAAGTGGATGTTAGGGTAGTTGTGGGAAATATCAGGTAGGAGAGCAGGGAGGGAATGTTTGGGAAGGCAATAATGCTTTTTGGGAACAGAGATATATTCCTTCTGAAAAACTGGAGTTATATCTTAGAGTTGAACTTAAAAAAAAGAAACAAAGAAGAAAAAAAGAGTTGAAGTGGAGGGGATCTGATCAGAGTCAGATCTTGGTCAAATGAGTCCCTAGGCAGTGTAATGGATCGGGGCCTCCTACACATACAGCAGCCCCCCCTTCCCACAGCCATTACAGTGTCCCATCACTTGGCTATTTCTCCCCAGTTACCATAAACACTGCTCAAACCCCTCAGTGTGCATATGATTTTCTTCTTTACTTCTACAGTGATTACAGATATTTGGATTTAATTTAAAATTTAATTTAACACTATTTCAAAATTTATAACACAAACACTGATAGGCATTCCCTAAACAAAATGATACAGTCTTGCAATGAAAACAGAGTTTAGCATTAACAACAAACTTGTCTGCCCTTGAAACTCACAGTCATTGAAATGGCATTGAAACCCACATTCAAAAAAATGCGTATGGTCAATTGTGGATAAAGATTACGTTTGGGCAATTTTCAAACCATAGGCTCCTTGGACACATTTTTAAGACCATGCAATTACTAGGCATCTTACTACCTGTTCTACTAATAACACTGCTTTTGAAGTTTATAGCACAAACAGTGGTGATCTTTTACTAAACAAACAGTTGTGCATTGAAAACAGACTTAGCATGAGCAAAAATAACCATCTTTTCCCATGAAGCTCACAGTTTCTGGAAAATGCACTGAAACTCAGTCCCTTGAAAATGCACCCTGAATTTTCTGGTAGTGGGTGTGCAGGAGTCAGCCTCTTGTCTCCTGTAAGTAACTTGCCATCTCCAACTAGGGCATTTTACACACACACACACACACACACACACACACACACACACACACACACACACACACACACACACACACACACACACACACACACACACACACAGTAAGAGATGCAGTTGTTTGTCTTTACACACTTACTTTAATCCTGAAGTGGCAGTAAGGAATGTTTGCTAACTTTAAATGCCATGCACATGGATGCAGAAAAGCACAAGTAACAATTGGAGGACAGATGCAGACATCAAGAAGCATTTGTCACAATAACAAGAGGTTTGTCCATCAATGCACACACAGAAACAAAGGCCAAAGGGCATTGATTCTCTTAAAGAATAACAAACTCCCTTAAATAAGAATTTTATTTTTTATTTTATTAAAAACTAAATGCAGTGGCAGCGCCCTGCCAGTGGGCCCTAGGTTCTGTTGATGTCGTGATCCAGTGTAATTAGGACATGATTGCCAAGACAATAGTATATGGGAAAGATAGACTCCCTGGATCTGATAAGTCTGAGGTAGACAATAACCTAATGAAGGGTGAAAAGGGCCTGAGCCACCCCTGTAACTTGCCTATGGAATAAAAATTACTCCAGAACTGGCAACAAATAACAATCTAATTGATTCAAAATGTTTTTCATATTCCACAAGCATTGCACAAGCATGTTTATTCCACAAGTTTTGAATCTGAATGGAGTTTATTACCGTTGTTCACTCAATAATGCCTATGTGGTGTGGAATGTCACCCCTCTCGCTGTCTACACGTCTTTGCATTCCAGAGCATTTTCTTTAAAATCAACTTTAAATGCATTAGATAAACAAATGTAAACATTTTGAGAACAATAAAAGTTGTTAAAACTGTGCAAATAGCAATATCATCATGAAGGTGCATTCTTTACAATGATAATAGTCAGTGAGTCTATCCATATCTATCATAGAGTCTTTCCATCAATACTTTAATATATAATGCACATAAACCCATAATTTTAAATGTTGCTAAACTTTCACAAACACATTGTCATATCTTAGAAACTGTACAAGTTTTGTTAATCAGGCATAGGCTTTCATGTGATGGTTAGAAATTTCTGTCTGATTGCATATTTATTGATACATTTACAAAAATATAAAAACATATGCTTAATTATAAAATTAGCAATATAAATAACACTGCATGTCTATCTACACGTGCAACTCGCAGTGCAAATATCAGACAGTTTTTCACCCGTAGCTAAGATGTCACCCGATTCTATACAATAGTCTGCATGTCACTTGTTTTTGAAGTATTACATACCTATGGAAATATTGCTTATTTTCATAATTGCTAACTAACTTGCAATATCTCCAGTATACTGTGATATAAATAGACATTGACAATGAATTGTCTTATCTCCTGCTTTGGGATTTTACACCATACCCATCACTAGAATACACATCTCTCTGTTATGAGAATATTAACATAAATATGAAATTATGAATAATAAGTGGCAAAGAGTACTTAGAGTCTCTTCTTCAGTATATCCTAAATTAGCAATCTTATTTATTTATTTTTTCTTATTAACTCCTTGTCATTCTAATGCTGCCTATTATTAGCTGGTAAATCACTTAGTTAAAGAAGCCAGACAGAAAAAAAAAATGTCTGGATGCCATAAGGAGTTATTGGTGTTAACTTAAATTGTACAAGAAAAATATATATAGACTTTAATGAGTTAAGTGACCAGTGCTTGAGCAGTGTCTGACAAAACCCACTTGATTATGATAAATAATATACAACAATAATGGCTGCAAGTCTCATATACTGGCATATAGCTTAGTGTTGAAATTTAATATGTATGGTAGGGCTGTAACTACCCATTCTGTAAATGTTATTGCCTGACTTGAGAAATACTGCTTCACGGAAGCAAATGAGCTAGTGAAAGTTGTCATTTTACTGGAAGAAATACTTGATCGACTGAGTAACGTCTTCTCTTAATGTTTCATAAATGCTTACAGTAATACCTAAGAGTTGTGTTTTACTACATAGTGTCTGTTTTATAGCAGTGTTTATCTCATCACAGTTAACGGGATACCCGAGGGACTTGGCAGAGATTTAAGACTAAGAAATCTTGACACCTCTTCAAGCAGCCTGTGATTCTGGTAGTATTATCCATGTATAAATTCTTATAAACATTTCTTAAACTGCTGATTGATCTCTGTTGGCTTATAGCGAAGACCAGTTTGAATTCCAGTAGGTCTAATACTTGTATGGGCCCTGTGCTGTTTAGTTCAAGAGGCTTAAATCCTGCATGCTATGGGCCCATGGCCAAAGGCTGGAGTGCTGCCCTGTACAGCCTCATTTCATTTCTGTATCTGACAGTTGCCATCAAGTCTCAGTTTATTTGCTTATATTCTTTGACCATCTCTGCTCATTTAAATTTGCTCCTGCTACAGCCGGAAAGAAACAAGTCCATTTGGGATGCCTGCTGTCTAATATTAGCTTCCAACTTCTGATAAAGTTACACTACAGATATCAATTAACACTCATTAAAATGACTCCCATGACAACATTATCCACATACTGTGTAAAGTTTTCCCTGCTAATGATCCTGGCCAATTATTTTATATAACAAAGTCCATGCCATCTGGGTCTTTCATAATTAAAGGGTCTGTTTTAGTTTGCTTGTGAGTGTCCATCTGGGCACCAAAACATGTAATTTCCAAAAATACACTGCTGTGTTCAGATCATTCACATGAGCTGATTTGGGGAGTTACTATTTTACCAATCACTAGAGATGCAAAAAACAGTAATCTATCCTTCTATGAGACTGCAACAAATCAGAAGAAAAAATAAAACCTGATTCCCTTTCCTTTATAAAGGACATTGGGTTGTAAAGTCTTAAAGTTCTTCCAGCGGTATATTTCCTGCCCCTCCCATGTGTCTCTGACACCATCTTTGAGTTACCTGCTAGATGTTACCCGAGTTCTTTATCTCACATTATTCCTACACCGTAAATGCCATGTTTAGGTTTATTTAACAAAGCTTCTTCTATTAGCTGTTCTTGTTATGATCTTACACTTACTACTATTGTTTTTGCCTTGTTTGTCACGTTAAGCCTCTTGTAGGTGTTGTTTACTACTGGCATT
>NC_056748.1:106390937-106463437 GCF_019279795.1 Protopterus annectens
CACATATATGTATACATATATATATATATATATATATATATATATATATATATATATATATATATATATATATATGTATATATTTATATATGGTTTCATTTCAGAATCCTGAAATATCACAATCCTGAACTTCATAATCCTGAAGCCCAAAATCCTGAAAATTCAAAATCCTGAAAACTCAAAATCCTGAATCCCAAAATACTAAAAATATACAGGACACAAATAACGGCAATATTCCACTACAAGGACATGCAGAAATACATACAAGACAAAGGATGGCACTTTTTACCAGTTATGGGCAGGGGGGCAAGCCCCTCTGCACCACCTATACCCACTGCTAATTAAATATATGAACTCCTAGATTGCACTCCACAGAACAAATTGGCAAACATACCATCACATGTGTTCATGACTGCCTGTTGTAACCTTAGTAACATTCCCTTTTAACTTGCTATGCTACAACATAACTCATGATAGTGTAGTGAAGTGCAATCTTGGAGTTGATATATTTAAGTAGCAGGGGGTGCGGGGGGGCATAGCTCCCCACATGGGGGGTGCAGGGGGGCTGTGTCCCCTGCTTATATTTGGTGGAATGTCATATGGTTTGTGTTGTCTGTAGTCAGTATATGTATTCTGTGTATTTTCAGTATTTTGGGATTCAGGATTTTGAGTTTTCAGGATTGTGAGTTTTCAGAATTTTAGGCTTCGGGATTATGAAGTTCAGGATTGTGATATTTCAGGATTCTGAACTGAAACCATATATATATATATCATAAAAAGCACTAGAAGCAACAGGCCACGGCTTATTGAAGTAAAACCGATTTATTTCCACAACAAACAAATGGTGAGCGCTTTCGTGGACCAAGCCACTTCATCAGACAATAAAATAAGACAAAAAGCCCTCTTTTATACCATTCCATACCAGTTAAGAAGGGACTCCACCTTCATTTAAATTCACATACACAATCATGCATCTTTAAAGATATATTCAAACACTTTGCACATAGTTCATCTTCACAGGCTGAAATATAAAATCATGCCATATAGAATATATATGCAAAACATATAAAATATATATCCATATCCATAGACACATAAAAAACTACTACTAAAATACCTCTACATAAAAATATATAGGTGAATGAACTATATTAATACCTAAATATTATCACTTGAGCAGATCCCTCCCTATAAGAATAGGCTTAATGTTGATTTTATCATTGATACCCTTCCCTATACTGGCCTTGAGTCTCACAAATTAAAAGTTGAGACCAAAGAACTTGAATGGATTGTGATAGTTTTTTGGTATGGAATGGTATAAAAGAGGGCTTTTTGTCTTATTTTATTGTCTGATGAAGTGGCTTGGTCCACAAAAGCGCTCACCATTTGTTTGTTGTGGAAATAAATTGTTGGTTTTACTTCAATAAGCCGTGGCCTGTTGCTTCTAGTGCTTTTTATGATATTGGACTGGTTTTTGGAAGCACAGCTTACCTCAACCCTTTTTTTTTTTTTTGTATATATATATATATATATATATATATATATATATATATATATATATATATATATATATATATATATATACATATATATATATATATATATATATATACATATATATCTATGGTTTACATACGTTTGTGCAAACGACATTTTGTCAGCTGCAATGTGCCGAAAATCAGAATGTTGAGAGCACAAACATTTGTTACCAGATAGTTAAATTACACTTATGCAAATGCAGTCATCGACTATCTGCATGGAGATCACGGTACAGTGGGGATTAGTAATTCATCAACATTACCACTGCAGTGCGATCTCGGATTTAGAATACATAAGTAGGGCGGTGTGTGGGCAGCGTAGCTGCCCTGCAAAAATGTGATTTGTCATATAGGAGTCTGATTTACATCATCTCTTATACGGCTATTACGTGGTGGTTTCGGCAACAATGTCGAGTCAAATGCATCGAGCATTTGGGTCGACATTGTCACCATTTGTTTTTTTTCTTTTCGGTATTACTATTCGTTTTTTCGAATGGAAAATGTTTTTCCATTCGAAGAAACAATAGTAAACCTATATATATATATATATATATATATATATATATATTGGGTCTATATTATTTGAATGAAAGTTCAAAATATCGATCACTGTAAACAGCAAAAATGCCGGACATTGATGTGCGTTTTGTGAGATCGAGGTACAGTGAAGATCGGGCAATTTGCCCTTTCCTCACTGTAGTGCGATCTCAGAGTTGGTATATATAATTAGCGGGGGGTGTAGGGAGCACAGCCATAAAGGATTCAATGTCCTGCGTTTTCGCTGTTTACAGCGATGGATATTTTGAACTTTCATTCAAATAATATAGACTATATATATATATATATATATATATATATATATATATATATACATTTATATATATTATATATATGTGTGTGTGTGTGTGTGTGTGTGTGTGTGTGTGTGTTTATGTATGTATGGAAGCCATAAATGTAATTGAATGTCATTTTGCTTGATCTCTGTTTAGTCGACAAAATTTGATCAACTAAGCAGCAGTCTTACAGGAGAGCAAGACACTTAATTCTCATAGCTGGGGAATATGCCTCTTTCCGGGAATTGTGTGATGTCAGAATTAGTATACATCATTCGCAGAGGGTGTGGGGATACATCCGCCTCCATGGGGGGTGCAGTGGGACTGCCTACCTTGCAAAAGATTTTTTGTCTCTTTTTTGTTTTAATTTTGCATGCACCAGCGTTATAAGACTGCACATGCATAGTAAAGTATTGATGTTTATGTCGTCAATGCTTTGTGTTCAACATATTGAATGTCATCATTTGGGTTTTTCAATTATTTTCAGTAGACATTGAGAGATACGTACATAGATAGACAGAGATATGGAAAGATGTAGATATACATATCGGTATATACTGTATATATCATATATATATATATATATATATATGGGTTTCCCTTCAAAACATCGAATTTTATAACACTGAAACCAGAACATCTAAAACCTAAAACATCTAAAACCCATAACATCGAATTTCATAACATCTAACACTACAAATCACAAGAAAATAGCACCCCCTCCACATATACCACCACCAAACTGCCAAACACACTTTTTACAACATTTCTGCAGGGGGGCTTGATACAGTGGGGTTAGGAAATTAACTTTTTCCCACTGTAGTGCGATCTTGGAATTGTTGTATTTAATTTTGGGGGTGTGGGTGCAAGCGGGCTTGCCCCCCTGCAGAATCATAGTAAAAAGTGTGTTTGGTAATTTGGTGGTGTTATATGTAGAGGGGATGCTATTTTCTTGTGATTTGTAGTGTTAGATGTCATGAAAATCGATGTTGTGGGTTTTAGATGTTCTGGTCTCAATGTTATGAGATTAGATGTTATAGGTTTTAGATGTTTTGAAGGGGACCCATATATATATATATATATATATATATATATATATATATATATATATATATATATATATATATATATATATATATATATATATATATATATATATATATATATATATATATATATATATATATATATATATATATATATATATATATATATATATATATATATATATATATATATATATATATATATATATATATATATATATATATATACATATATATATATATATATATATACACACACATGCACACACACACACACACACACACATGTATATATATATATATATATATATATATATATATATATATATATATATATCGAATTTCCGTTTCTTCGAATGTTAGTTAAGTGAATCCACTATATTGAAAATACAGTACTCTGAAGGCTCAGTATTATGAAGGTCATTTTAGTGAAGCTAAATCTACCCTTGTTGCACTGTAGTGTGATCTCAGAGTTGGTATATATAAGTTGCAGGGGGTGTGCGGGTGCAGGGAGACTTTACCCCCTGCAAAATGTTAGAGAATATTTGTTGTGGTTTTGTTTTGTGATTAGGTAGTATTTTGTTGTTTTGCAGTTCAGCAGATTGAGCCTTCAGAGAACTGTATTTCCGGTATGGTGGGCACGCTTAACTAACATTCGAAGAAATGGAAATTTGATAAAAAAGTATATATATATATATAATCTGTATGTGTATAATCAACAGCAAAGTCAATGAAGAGTATAAAGTTTAGATGAATTTTCTGTTAAGTATAACTAAGTTGAAGCGAATTCTGTCTTACTAGTTTGTAATATACATACATAGATATATATATATATATATATATATATATATATATATATATATATATATATATAAGACAGATTCATAACCCAGAGGCTCCCTTCACTCTGGAATAAAATCCCAGTCCAGGTTAGGCAGAGTCCCTCATTGACTCTCTTCAACAGGAATCTTGATGAGTGGATGGGAGATCGTAGGTTTACCCCGGGTATAACGTCTGTGTCACTGGTAGCCAGAGGCACAGTATACTAACCTCGAAAAAGGGCATAGCAAAATTAATTTAAAATGGGTGGCAAAAGCCAAACACACTCTGGCTAGGCTTATAAATGCCCTAGGGCAGATATGAACCTATGAACCTATATATATATATATATATATATATATATATATATATATATATATATATATATAGAGAGAGAGAGAGATAAGAAGCATAAAACAGGATTGGAAATCATTTATATTACTGTAAAAAGAAGGAAATATGTGTGTATACAACTTTGTATTCGTGTTACAACTGATTTCTGCATTGGTAATAAGAAAATTATTTTTATAGCTTTGCAGATAAAGGAAATGCAAGTGAAACCATTACATTCCAAGCGAATGTTACCGCTTTTAACCTGATGACTTCTTAGGTTCATAGATTCATAGGTGTTTACTTGGCTAACATCCACATGGGCCTTTTTAAGCCTAGCCATGCATCCTAAATCTATGACAAGTTCTGGTACCCTTGATAAGTGTAAGCAGGGGCTTCAGAGATGCAACATTTACAAGCAGAGGCCTGGGAGATGAAATATTTACAGGTTGACTGTGTCCATTGGAGACATAGGTATAAAACCATGGATGAATTTTCTGTTCTCCATCCAGTTGTCCAAGTTACATTTGAATTGGGTTAGCAAGGAAATCTGCTTCACATGGATGAGGAGCCTGTTCCAGATATAGGGGTCTCTGGGATACTTACCTGTCTTTCCAGGAGGTGCTATTTATATCACATGCAATGTTTAAGTCTATAGAACAGGTAAGTCTGGTGCTGTTTGTTTTGCAGATATACAGGAGGCCCATCAGACTGGGGTGTGACAATGTCCTGTATGCCAGTCATATATCTCTGCTCAACAGCCTGTAGGAGACAGAATACAGGGATATGGCTTTTAGACGACTGCATAGGACATGATACTTATGCCCTGTATTCTTTTAGTGAGGAACCTCTATGGATGATCCACTTGTTGGATGTGCCTGGTTAGGTACATACCAAAGGGAGTATTGTACTCAATGATAGGTCTGATGAATGCCGAATACAGTGGAACAATGTCTTCCTTGGACCTAGATGCCACACCTTTGGGTTGCTCCTATCTCTAATAATTACAAAGTGTATTTTAGTAATGTATTGTATGTACATAACGTGCGAGATACATATTCTCCTTCAAGAAGCCACAAGCCCTCGACATATGAATTCTGCTGAAGTATGCTTTAGCACTACATACTCATATCATTCTTCGCAAGTGCAAAAGCACTTCTCAAATGACCACTCCCATTGTATGCATAAACACTTTCCCGTATATAAGTTTTGCTTCAATACTGATTTTACTCCAACATGTTAATAGTGTTTGAAATGACATGCAAACATGATGTGTGGATTTATTGTACTTTTCTGTTCTGTCTCTCCCAAATCCTTTTTCCCCCTGTTCAGCTTATTTTGATAATGCATTTCTTTTTCCTTTCTCTTCCTTTTTTCTACAGCTTCAAATCCCTCAAGAGTAGACCGGGCACATACCTCCCAAGCTTGGGACAGATTATCCTCTGTCTGTCCAGGGATGTCCTCACAGAGTAGGAGTAGAATAACTGGTGACATAGGCACTCTGCACATGGCAGCCTGGCAAGCCTCACCAAAACAGGGCTTTGGAGGCTGTTAATGGATGTACTGGTGGAGGTAGTGGACAGGAGAATTTAGCTGGTTGAAGCCTCTCTTCAGCATGTAGAGGACATGCTCTCCTAGTTGGTGCTGACCACCACACCAGGACAGGGGCCTACCCCTCAACATCGGGGTCCTCCACTGCAATACCATCTGTCAGAGGATGTGTTTGAGGGTCTGTGGACTGGGACTCCAACTGGCACTTCCTCAGCCCTTCTTCTCTTATCCTTCCCCCTATTCATTCTTACCTTAACCCACCCACTCTACACTCTCAAATAAAAAAATGAAAACAATAGGGGTGTTATCTCCTGACAAGAAACATAGTGCCCATCTTCATCCACCTCCTCCAGAAAAAACTGCCTTGATCTTTGTCTTGAGTATTTCCCTCTTTGTTTTGTCTCCCTTTTTCAGCCTTTCCTCCATCTCCCCTTCTATTCATGTCCACAAAAAGATACCCAAATATATAAAACATTATAAACCCATTTTCTTTTTAAAAAATCCATTTTAAGTATTGCACAGTCCGCAGCTTTCCTGAAAAGTTTTAAGTATGCCTGCGCTCAGCCATACACGCTTGCAATATTTGAAAAAATGTTACATAGACCCTCATGCTTCTGTGAAGTAATTTGCAAAGTCATAATGCTGAACTTTATGCAACATACTCTTTTGAGGGAAGTGGATGTGTTTTCAAAAAAGAATTTGTTTTTCCATATTCATTGCAAATGATTTTCACTGACTTTATTTGCACACCCATGTAGTGCAGCTATTCGCATATAACTATAAATCATTTGCAAATCCCTGGACTATGAATACTGGCTGTAATCACCCAAACATACATGAATGCAGCCTAGGATCACAGATCTGTTTATACAAATGAATAAATAAGTAATGCATACATTATGGACTGTCTTTTAATATGAATAATTATGTGAAACATGTACAGCACACTTTCTCTGCTTTCCATTAGTTGGGATGACACAAACATAATGATTTATTTTTTATACTTCATAGTTCAGCTTAAAGAAATCATTGAGATATGCATAGCAGTTTTCTTATACCATGGTATAGATTTAACAATTACAGATCTTGGGAATGAATGAAACCCAAACAGGCCTGCATATGCTTTTTTATAAAGTTAGAAAGTGCCTAAAACTATAGTGCAGTAAGTCCAGCCAGAGCAGTAGCTAGGTCACCCTCATTGATGCCCCCTAAAATCAAGGTTGAGGAACAAAGAAAAAAAAATGAGAAAGCTCCTCTGAGACTGAGGTGAGAAAGGAAAACAACTCTTCTCCAACATTCTTCTAATTCCTACCTAGTTAGTTACCTTCACTTACACAGCCATGGCTATTTATGTGAATACAATGCGTGTAGATATCACTACTGAATAATACTGGTAATTGGCAATATCATCAATAACTCACTTCTGCATTGCCAGTTGTGCTTCCTGAAAGCTTGTGCCTGGAGCAGTCACTTCCTTCATCCCACCATAGTAATGTTTCTCAGTCATGTAGTGAACTTGTAAATATAGTACACATGCAGAATCAGCCAAAAATTAAACCAAGAGACATATGTTTTTGTTGATGTTATTTCTTAGCCTGGACAAAGTGGACTTATTTTTGTCTTTTTTTATTGCTGTAGTACTAGAAGTCTTAACGACTATATCAAACATTGAGTAAATACCTTACTACATTACTGGTGACAGTGCTTCTGGAAATCAGGGAAATATTTACATTAATACTGCATACACAATAGATGGCAATCAAAAGAAAGAACATATTGTTTTAGGTGAAAAAACACAATGATATTGAGGTGAGAGTCACTGACAAAAGTAGCTTAACAGTGACAGTGGGGCAAACTAGAGTAGCATGCATTTCATGGAAATTATTGCAAACTGATATGCAAATGAATGTCAGCCAAGGAGGCGAATGACTTCTGCGTAGGTTCTGTGCCAGCCTGGCAGGCTGTCCTCTCCTCCCTCTGCCTCATTATGGGTAATCATTTGAAATGTCTGGACCTGCTGTAGTGAGTCCTGAAATGCTGAGACTGAATGGCCAAAAAAACACATTTACATATACCAAGTCTGAGATGGCCATTTAGTTTGGGGGTATGGGGGGGGGGGGCTGCCCTCACATCTGCGTTGCAGGGGGCAGAAGTTTAAAGGAGAAGGCCTGTGTTAGAAATTCATTCTTCTTCTACATTTTTGGCCTTTTTTCTTGGGTGTGTCAGCATTTTGAGTGCTGATATTTTAAAAGGGAGCCCTCATCATGATGTGCCCCTCCTGGTATATCCTCCAACCCCTTTTGTAGTCCACTCCTACCATCACCAGTTGTCCATAGTCTGTCTCCTCTTCAATGTCAGTACCTCCCATGTCAGATTTTGTCTGCATTTTATGTTAGTATTTGCCCCTACTGCCATCTCAATACCTTCTTTACTACACACAACTTGCCCATGCTTCCTTCCCCTTCCACTTCTTCCCTTCCTATAATATATATATATATATATATATATATATATATATATATATATATATATATATATATATATATATATATATATATATATCTATATATATCCACCCATATTTATATCTATATATATATATATATATATATATATCTTTCTGATTGTCTTATCACCAACTGTCCTTCAGTTTATTAAATGAAACTAGTCATTGTGCTATGTTGCCTTCTTTGGGGTCACTGCTATGCCTGTGGTGTTTTGATGCTTATGCTAATGGACACATAACTGAGAACTCTTCCTGAATACTGATGGACTCATGTGACATGCCCACTCATAGTGAGGTCTGTTCACTTGCATTGTGACTATCATTTTAGTGAATCTAAAACATCATTATGCAGCACTGACCCAGACATGTCTGAACTATGTTTGCATTTTTGTATACCTAAGCCTCGCCGGGCCATGTCGCATTGCCACATCCATGCTAAATATCACAGCATGCTCACGTCATGATTCTCTATGAGTACCCTGAATGTATCATTACTGCAGATGCATAAAAAACAGCACAGTAACATACTGCAAGTGCAGTGAGAGTCAGTTAACAGTACCAGTTCATAATCTTGCCTCTAGCTCCATTATAAGGAGGAGGTAGAGTAATCTTTTTCATGTATTCTGTTAGATATGAAAAGGTGGAAAATGATATATTTTATGTTTAGTATTTCTTTACAGAGAAGCTGACTGATTACACTGTGATAAACTGCTTTGTTTGGGGGCATTTATCTTAACCACAGTCTTTCAGGTAGACATAAAGTTAATTTGCAAGATTTATGCAAGAAGAAATTGTACTTTATTGTTTATAATCAACCTTTGCAGCTCAGAATTGCTTGCTTTCCTGAGTGTTGAGCAGAATATAGTTTCTTTGCTCAGCATAAAACACAAAACAGATGTTCATCGTGTTATACTGCTGCAGTCATCACACTAGGGTTATCCTGCTTCAGGCAGTCCCGCAGTCGGCCGAATCCCAAAGTCTTGGTCTGTGACATCAGTGCGACAGGAGTATAAAGCAGCCGACGCCATTTGAAGCAGTTCTTGCCTCAGACCGATGTCAGACAAAGGTTAATTTCTTGTGGGAAGCAAATACCCTATATTTTCATTCATTCTTTATTTTATTATTGTTTGTGCCTAGGCCACACGCCCTGGTTGTCGGGTTTGTTTTTTGGTGGTGCTAGGTTCAAACAACAAATACAATCGCGATTGGATTCGCCTGACATTATTTTTTGGCAGAAAATTTAACTATAGCATGTCGCTGACTAAAACACAAGGATAAGGATGACAACTAACCAAGGCCAAGAAGACGAGGGCCGCAGCATGGCATGGCGCCGTTCTCTGTTTTTCAGTCAGTGCCTACACCTACCTGACTACCGCTGCTTTAGAAATTCTCTGATAGCCTCCCCAGACCGAATCAGCTGGGCCTCTGATCCGACAGGCCCTGTCTAAAAAACAAATTCTTAAGATGGCTGATCAGGGTTCCCAACTCCCTCCTGACAAAAGGCCTAGACTGGAGGAAGTTTACCCTTCCTCTGACCAAGCATCCATTTCCTCAGTTAACTCTGAGGACCAGGATTATTCCTTCCCTCCTTATGAAGACTCAGATGCTGAAGAGTCCATTCCCTCTGTCTCCCCCCCTGAAGACTACTCTTTTTGGGAAACTTTACACACCATGAGGGAACACTTCCACTGGGAAGGCCAAGATTACTCTGACTCTAAGAAAAGACTCCGTGAGTTTCTTCTTCTTCCACAGCATAGACCCCTTGCAATTCCTCCAGTTTTAGACATTTTGGATGATGTTTACTCCGAATCTAGTCTAAACCCAGACACCTTACCTCCTGCACCAGCTAAACCAGACAGATACGTTCCTGATTCTCATAAGTTTCTATATAAAAGCCCTGTTGCAGACCCCAAAACCATTTCCCAGGGTCCCAAAGGGGTTAAGGCCTCTACTGCTAAGAATCCACTACCTTCTGAAAGAGATTCCAGAGCATTAGAAAGATGGGGAAAGTGTCTGCCACTTTGGCCATGAGGGCCTTAAACTGCCAATTCCACATGCTAAAATACCAGCAGTACTTGATTACACAGTTAAAGCAGAAAATGATCCCTCAGACAGATCAACCTGATTTCAAAGAGATGCAGGATTTGCTGCATGCAGCAGAACAGGTGGGAAATAATTCCTTACAGTGTGGTTTGATTCATTGGAAGCCTCATGTAGAGCAGCTGTCACAGGATCTGTAATTCGCAAGCCTTACCAGAACATGTCAAAGCAAAGTTATTGGATGCTCCATTGCAGAAAGATGTGTTATTTGGCGTCAAAGCAGAGGAAGTCTTAAAGAAAATGGAAGAAAAGGCAAAATCTATGCAGACAGTTAAAGATCTTTTACAGGTACAACCTCCTCGTTTCAGCAGAAACTGGCCATCAAAAACTGGTCCTTTCCTGCATCAGACAGACCCCAAAGGGTAGGTACAGGGGGCAGAGGCCAGCCACAAGGTTCTTTCAGGCCTAGACAATGGCATACAACAACTCAAAGAGGTGGAGACGAAAGATCTCAACCCTTCAGGATACAAACACAATGATTGCCCTGGCAGCACCTTTGGGAGGAAGGCTGGCTCTATTTCCACAAAACTGGCGCATCATAACAAAGGACAAATGGGTTTTGGATATTATTACCCAAGGCTACAGATTTCATTTTCACACTTTACCACGGATGAGAGGCATGCCAAATCTGCCTCCAAACCAATGGGCAGAGAAATTTTAGCTCTCATGGATATGAAAGCAATTCAAAAGGTACCTACAAAGGAGCAAGGTCAAGGTTTTTACTCAAGACTATTTCTAGTACCAAGAAAGGACAAAGCCTGGAGACCCATTTTTGACCTCTCAATTCTAAACACATACCTGGAGGTACCCAAATTCAAAATGCTCACACTACAGCAGCTTCTTCCCATGCTGGGCAAGGAGTCTTGGCTGGTAACGTTGGACCTCAAAGAGGCATACCTGCATGTCCCTATCAGACAAGATTGCAGAAGATACCTCAGATTTTATTATCAAATCTCTGCATTGCCCTTTGGCTTATCTACTGCACCCAGAGTATTTACAAAATGCCTGGCATCAGTAATTGCATACTGCAGACAATGAGGAATACAAATTTATCCATATCTGGACGACTGCCTGATCCAAGCGGACAGCAAGGACATTCTATTACAGCATCTAGCATTTGTAACAAAGTTGTTAAGTTGCCTAGGGTACACAGTAAACAAAAAGAAGTCAAAGCTAATACCCTCACAAGACATAATATTCCTGGGTGCCAGCTTAAATACAACGGCCGAGATGGCTTATCTCATGCCAGACAAACAAAAACAGCTGACTCAATACTTCAAAAAGATGGCAACTTTTACCCAGCTCACTGCAAGGAAAATACTGCAGGCATTGGGGTTCATGGCATCCTGCATTCAACTAGTTCCACATGCAAAGCTGCATATGAGGAAATTACAATGGTACCTGAAAAGTGTATGGTCTCAGCACAGGCACAGCCTCGAAACAAGTATACCTCTCATTCCCTGCCTTCAAAAAGAGTTCCTATGGTGGGCTCAAGCATGTCAAATAAACAAGGAGCAAACCAAACTATGACAACAGATTCTTCAGACTACACCTGTGGAGCACACATAGCCGGACATTGCATACAGGGCAAATGGTCTGCAAAACAAATGCATCTACACATCAACCAAAAGGAGATGCTAGCTGTGCAAAATGCACTGACAGCCTTCAAGGACCTCTTGCATCCAGGACAACTACTAATAAGGACAGACAACACCACAGTTATGTGGTACATAAACAAACAGGGAGGAACACACTCCTACCCTTTATGCAGACAGGCAATGACCTTGTGGAACACAGCATTGACTTACCAAGTATAACTGCAAGCACAATTCCTGCCAGGAAAGGAAAACATCAGAAATATGGCAGATCCTCACAAGTGGAGACTACACCCACAAGTATTTTCAATGATAACTCAAAGGTGGGACATAGTTCTATTTGCCTCCCCCAACAATTGCCAACTACAAAAATTTTGCACAAGGACTTATCATTCCCTAGCCTGGAAAGTGGATGCCCTATCATTCAGTTGGACAGCATTGACAGTCTATGCCTTCCCACCACTACCTCTATTGACCAAGGTATTACTGAAAGTCAGATCAGAGAGACCACAAATGATCCTCATTGGCACTGGCCACGTCAGCACTGGTACCCATTACTAAGGAACTTGACTCACAGCCCTCCATGGATCTTACCTCAATTCCCACTTCTGTTGACTCAGCAAAACTCTCAGATCCTTCACAGTCAGCTCAGGTCTTTAAATTTAGCTGCATGGAGAATACCTTGAATTATCAATCAACACTTCTCTCAAAGGACGTCCTGAATGTCATTTTGGAGGCCAGGAGGCCCAGCACCAGAAAAACTTACTCAGACAAATGGAAAAGATTTTGTGCATGGAACCAGGCTAAAGGCCAAAATCCTGGGATACCAGACATTCCTCAAATACTGCAATACTTAACTGAGATGCTACACAAAGGCCTTTCTTTCTCATCCATTAAGATCCATGCTTCAGCCATTTCAGCTCAATATAATACGGATCCTCCCATATTCTCACACCCTTTACTAAGGCAGTTTCTCAGAGGGGCTAAGAATATAAGACCCCCAGAAAACCCCCAACGCCAGCTTGGGACCTCAACTTCATTTTAGAAAAATTAACACTGCCTCCTTTTGAACCAGCCTTCTCAGCAGAACTACAATACTTGTCATGGAAAACAGCTCTGTTGCTGGCTATCACCTCAGCATGCAGGGTCTCAGAACTACAGGCACTCATGGCAGTGGAACCTTTCATTATTTTCCATCAGGACAGAGTCTCTTTATGAACTAACCCTACCTTTATGCCAAAGGTAGTATCCAGTGTGGCTTTGAATCAGACCATTCATTTACCCACCTTTTATCCAAACCCCCAGAATAAAGGAGAAAAACTCCTTCACTCTTTGGACATTCACAGACAGCTATGCTACTATTTGGATAAGACAAAGACCTTCAGAAAAACTGACCAACTCTTTGTATCCTATGTTGCAGGTTCACAAGAAAAGGCTATTTCAAAACAGACCATCTCCAAATGGATAGCACATTGTATCCGCTTGCACCATGGGAAAGCAGTGCCTGTTAATATTAGGTCCCATTCTACCAGGGCTACAGCAACCTCAGCAGCCTTTCTCAGGGGGGGTTCCAACCAAGGACATTTTGGAGGCAGCTACTTGGAGTTCAGTGCACACCTTTACCAAGCACTAACACCTTCCATTATACTCAAAAACCAGAGCTGGTTTTGCCACTACAGTTCTGCAGGGCATCCAGTTTAGTACCAGCCACCCCATCCATAGCTTTGGGATTCAACCCAAGTGTGATGACTGCAGCAGTATAACACGATGAACATAGTACAGTTTTGTACCTACCATAAATGTAGATGTTCGAGTGTATATACTGCTGCAGTCCAGACCATCCCCTGTACATACCAGGGTGTTAGCTATAACTCCATGTACATCAATCAGTTGGATGCATGTCTATATGGTGTATTTGCTAACAGCTAGTACTATTGTTTATCTACTAAGGTATTTTTCAGTAGTTATTTGTATTGCCTTCCTAGTTGGGGCACCTGACATCTGGGGCAAGAAAAGACTTTGAGATCAATTGACCGACTGCGCCTTGACGGGCAGGATAACCCTAGTGTGATGACTGCAGCAGTATATACACTCAAACATCTACATTTATGGTAGGTACAAAACTGTACTTTCCTTTTTCTGCAAGGACCAGCATTGCACTCGTGTTCACTTTGTTCTCAAATGTGGTACATTCATTATTAGATTATCAGAGGATGTGGATTATAAACAAATCTGTAGCATTCCAGACAATAGTTACTGTTTACTGAGCACTGTTTGATGCAGTCAGATTTTGAAAGTCTTATCTAGTTTCTCAGTGCCTTGCTCCCTGCCACTGGAAAGAATCGTATAGAGTTTTGCAGACCACTTCTCAGCCTATCTGATGTCAGCAGTCTTCACAGCCAAGGAGCACACAATGGTTTAATGAAACACAACTCCCGTTATCACTTATGCTAAACAGGCTATTTATAGGCTGGTACTTTTGTTCATTCAGTCTTGTTTTTAACATCGGGTTTGCCCTGCCCCCTGTCATAGCACAAAACAGCAGGTGTTCACTTACATATTTTTATATATTCTGCTGCATACACTTTTACAAACCAAATCCAGAACACATAAAAACATAACATTAAACAAAGGAAAGAGACAAAAACCAGCAAATTGTGGAGATAAATCATCAAAGATTATATACAAAGTAAAAATGTAAGCATTGCAATAATTATACCCAATGAGTCTTTTAAAATAAATTTGTCATCTTACTGAAATAATGTATGCATGTATGTAAATCAAACAACCAAGGCTACTTTAACGAAAACTAACTATACCAAAACTTTAATACACCGAACCACAACACACTGACAAAACAGTTATATATAAAATAAACACATGTTCTCTGTTTTTGCAGAGGGCAAGCCCCCCCGTCACCCCCTGCAAAATATATATATATATATATATATATATATATATATATATATATATATGTGTGTATATATATATATATATATATATATATATAATCTCCGAAATCACACTACAGTGACAACATGGGTGGAATCCCTGTTTGTTACTTTAGTGCAATCTGCATATACAAGCTAAGAGCAATATAAAATTACTGTTAAATAAGCTGTTAAACTTACAAAGTTAACATACACCCTCTGGCATATCCACAATACAAAGCAGTACTGCTGTGTACATGTGCTCCTGCGTCTCACACTACCAGCATCACTTTACTTAAAGGAAACTCGGCAAATTGAAGTTTCGCTGAAGTAGTCTTGGTTGTTTCATTTTCGTTTAAATGTAAATTTGATAAATCAAATGGGACCCATAATGGGATGGACATGGCGTTGATGAATATATATTTTAACAAGAGGGAGGAGCATAGGGTGACATACAAAAGTGGAGGAAGATGCACACAGGTGGATTATATCTTATGTAGAAGGGCCAATCTGAAGGAGATTGAAGACTGTAAAGTGGTGGCAGGGGAAAGTGTAGTTAAGCAGCATAGGATGGTAGTTTGTAGGATGACATTGGTGATCAAGAAGAGGAGGATGAGTGTGAGGGCAGCACCAAGGATCAAATGGTGGAAATTGAAAAAGGGTAATTGTGAGGTGATGTTCAGGGAAGAGTTAAGACAGGCACTGGGTGGCAGTGAAGAGTTACCGAATAGCTGGGTAACTACAGGACAGATAGTAAGGGAGATGGCTAGAAAGGTGCTTGGTGTGACATCTGGAAAGAGGATGGAGGACAAGGAAACCTGGTGGTGGAATGAGGAAGTACAAGAGAGTATACAGAGGAAGAGGTTGGCGCAGAAGAAGTGGGATTGTCAAAGAGATGAAGAAAGTAGACAGGATTATAAGGAGATGAGGTGCATGGCAAAGTGAGAGGTGGCGAAGGCTAAGGATAAGGCGTATGAAGAGTTGTATGAAAGGTTGGACACTAAGGAGGGAGAAAAGGACCTGTACTGATTGGCTAGACAGAGGGACCGAGTTAGTAAAGATGTGCAGCAGGTAAAGGTGATAAAGGATAATGAGGGAAACATACTCACAAGCGAGGAGAGTGTGTTGAGTAGATGGAAAGAGTACTTTGAGGGGTTGATGAATGAAGAGAATGAGAGGGAGAGAAGGTTGGATGATGTGGGGATAGTGAATCTTGAAGTGCAGTGGATTAGCAAGGAGGAAGTATGGATAGCTATGAAGAGGATGAAGAACGGAAAGGCTGTGGAAGCATGGAGGTGTTTAGGTGAAATGGCAGTGGAGTTTTTAACTAGATTGTTTAATGAAATCTTGGAAAGTGAGAGGATGCCTGAGGAATGGAGAAAAAGTGTTTTGGTACCAATTTTTAAGAATAAGGGTGATGTTCACAGCTGTAGTAACTACAGAGGGAATAAACTGATCAGTCACAGCATGAAGTTATGGGAAAGAGTAGTGGTAGCTAGGTTAAAAAGGGAGGTGATGATTAGTGACCAGCAGTATGGTTTCATGCCAGGAAAGAGCACTACAGATGCGATATTTGCTCTGAGAGTGTTGATGGAGAAGTACAGAGAAGGTCAGAAGGAGTTGCATTGTCTTTGTGGATTTAGAGAAAGCATATGACAGGGTGCCTAGAGAGGAGTTGTGGTATTGTATGAGGAAGTCAGGAGTGTCAGAGAAGTATGTAAGATTGGTACAGGATATGTACAAGGGTAGTGTGACAGTGGTGAGGTCTGCGGTGGGAGTGACAGATGCATTTAAGGTTTAGGTGGGATTACATCAAGGATCAGCTCTGAGCCCTTTCTTATTTGCAATGGTGATGGACAGGTTGACAGACGAGATCAGACAGGAATCCCCGTGGACTATGTTGCTTGCAGATGATATTGTGATCTGTAGTGAGAGTAGCGAACAGGTAGAGAAGACCCTGGAGTGGTGAAGATATACTCTAGAGAGAAGAGGAATGAAGGTCAGCAGGACTAAGACAGAATATATGTGTGTGAATGAGAGGGAGGATAGAGGAATGGTGAGGATGCAGGTAGTAGAGTTGGTGAAGGTGAATGGGTTTAAGTACTTGGGATCAACAGTTCACAGTAATGGTGAGTGTGGAAGAGAGGTGAAGAAGAGAGTACAGGCAGGATGGAGTGGGTGGAGAAGAGTGTCAGGAGTGATTTGTGACAGACGAGTACCAGTAAGAGTGAAAGGGAAGGACTACAAGAGGGTAGTGAGACCAGCTAGGTTATATGGGTTGGAGACAGTGGCATTGACAAAAAGGCAGGAGTCAGAGCTTGACGTGGCAGAGTTGAAGATGTTAAGATTTGCACTGAGTGTGATGAGGATGGACAGGATTAGGAATAAGTATATTAGAGGGTCAGCCTAGGTTGGAAGGTTTGGAGACAAACCCAGATAGACAAGATTACGTTGGTTTGGACATGTGCTGAGGAGGGATGCAGAGTATGTTGGGAAAAAGATGCTAAGGATGAAGCTGCCAGGTAACAGGAAAAGAAGAAGGCCTAAGATAAGGTTTATGGATGCGGTGAGAGAGGACATGCAGGTGGTTGGTGTGACAGAGCAAGATGCAGAGGACAGGAAGAAATGGAAACAGTTGATCTGCTGTGGTGACCCCTAACGGGAGCAGCTGAAAGAAGAAGAAGAAATGGGACCCATATACACACACACACAAACACACACACACACACACACACACACACACACACACACACACATACACACACACACACACACACACACACACACATATATAAATTATAATGTTATGAATGACCTATTCGCCATGTAATTATATGGATGCCTTTGGGACCAACTTGCTTAAAGCTTTTCTATGGTGATTTCTTGTCTTGCATAGCAAGCATTCAGAAATGCAATGTCTTATGTATATATCTACCTCTTTTTGTTCAGATGGTAGCAAGGGGATTTCTAAGCATAAGTTGCACACTTCCAAGTTGATGCAAGCAAAAGTCACAGATGTCTCTAGGAGATGGGAACTTTAACAACAATGCAAAATAAAGGCTAGGACAATCCCCAACATATTACTGAAGTACTGAGAAGCACTGGTTGCAGATTTTGTTTGTTTTGTACAGCGTTACAACAAACTGCTTTATACAGGACTTCAGTATGAAAAAAAATAATAATTACAAGGCAATTATTTGCTATTACTTAAGTAACAGCATATCTAAAAATTAAACTGTGACACCAACTTCTCACCATCTCTACTCTCCTGCGGTTTCTATCTTTCTCATGCATTGCTGCTCTTTATTATTTCCCTGCTGTTATGTAGTTTGTTTTCTACTACTAGTTTAATGGTTCACCCTGAGTATTCAACTTGCATTAATAGAGAAATAAATTGGTACTAAGCTAACTGCCCTTGTGAGCCATTTTAAGCCTAGCCAATTATCCCTTGTGAGACTCAAACACTGCTAAAAAGATTTGCCTTTACCACCTTTTATCTGCTGGTCTTTCTCATACCTCTCTTGAGCAGTGCCTCCTTCACTATTATAAATAATGACAGGGTTAGCAAACACCCTGATGGATGCATTTTTCTACTATTATCGCTGCTGGTTTTGTTTTTGTTTTTTTGTTTTTTTAATTAGAATTTTTATTTCTGATTTCACTTTCAGTACCTCACCCTGCTTCAAAACCTTCACTGACCACTTTCTTAATCACCTCAAACAAATGATTTCTAATTTGCTAAATCAAATGCCTTTTTATATCAGAACAAATCATTCCTGCCTTCACTTTCTGCTACTTTTCCATTTTATCCACAAAAGCACAAAGAAACCATGATTTGTTGAGTATCATACTAATAAACCATCCATCAACTTTTGTGTAAAACACTAACTGCATCTTTATGTGTTCCACTCTTTTTCTATCATCTTAGGCATTACTTAAGCTATGTATTTAATTCTGATGTTGGTCTGTAATTATTGATCCATTATTAATTCATGTATAGCTATTAAGGACCATTTGCATGTCTTCCTTCCCTTGTCTTACACTTATTGATAAATTTCTGCAGAAAAATAAAACATATTCATTCCTGTTCTTAACTCTTTTATGTTTCCATAACTATGTCTTCACCCTTGATGGTCTTTCAAGCTTTCACTTCCTTTATTGCTCATGCTACTGTATTACCAGCATCTTGCCCACAGTTTGTTTACTGTCGGCATAGATCTCAACCTCTTAGCACAAAAAATCTGGACAACTCCAAAAATAATGAGACGACAAACCCCCAAAATAGGGATACATTTTAAATATTGCTCTTATAAACTTAGAAAGTTGCTAGATTAGAAGGTATTGTGTTACTGTACATTTTCTGAGGGATATGAAGTCTGAAACACAGATGCCTGTCATTATTTAGTGGAGTCAGTCCTCCCCCTTTTTTCCACAAATATCCAGAAAACCACAGTTTTTAAGAACAACAGATCAAAGATATGAGGTAAAAATCTGGACTGTTGAGAGATGACTGTCTTGTCTTTCTCCATTTGCTTGGTGTACAGATTCTATCCTTACTACTGCATTCCTCCAGCCCTGATTGCCCCAGTCTTCCTCCATTTTTCTCTTCTATTTTGTCCTTATTACTAGACATTTTTCCTGCCTTTCCTTGTCCCAGTCATCATAATCAGTCTGACTCGTTCCACATTGTAAGGCATTTCCCCAACATATCATCTCTCCTCACAAGAATTCTTCTCTTGTTCAGGTTTAATTGCTCATCTCTCTGCCAACTCATCAACACGCCACTGCTCAGGCCTCTGTTACCCATTCATACATGTTCATCAGGTGAGGGCATGGACAGGGCATGGACATCATCCAGACAGTGACCAGATGATTTTTTTTTTCTGCTTAGCCCTCATATTGCTCCTAGCACATTCTCAAATGCTATTTCTAGAACTGGGTGCATAATGGGAATTATGTGGAATTCTTGCTTGCTTCCATGAGGGATGTAACCTGCAGACACCCTATACCCTTTGATACAAATAACATCATTGACTTTGAGGTCAACTCAGTAGAAGTCAAATGGAGTAGTTATTCCTTGGCATGCACTTCCATACCAGCCTAGGGGCAGTGAGTGAATTCAAACAGCTCATCCTCTCCCATTCTGACTCAACACTTCTGACATTGAGACCTTACTAGATCTCAATTAGTCCAGGTCACAGCCAGAAATCTGTCTACTGTGTAATAGAACTGAATAAAATTCCGTTTTCTTATCACAATTCTATATTTATATCTCTTTGAGTTTTTTTTATTTATATCGCATATTTAGGATTCCCTTCCACCACCTTCATTTCATTTGTGCTGTTCACCTGTTTTCATAGCTCTCAACCTCTTAGCACCAAAAATCGGTCAAAGCCAAAATAATGGGGACAAAACCCTAAAAATAGGGACACATTATAGATATTGCTGTTATAAACATAAAGTTGCTAGAATAAAAGGTCTGGTGTTACCGTACATTATCTGAAGGATATAAAATCTGAAACGCAAACGCCTGTCTTTATTTAGTGAATTCAGTCCTCACTTATTTGCCACAAAAATCCAGAAAAATCACAAATTTTAGCAGGAACAGACCAAAAATATGATGCAAAAATCTGGACTGTTGAAAGTTAAGCCTCTCTTGCTGATCTGCACCTTTATTACAGTAGGTCCCTACAAATAGTATCACCTGACACCTTTTATAAACCCACAAAACAGCCCATAAACCTTTTTTCCTTTTTCATATTTGTCTATTTCCATAACTGTGTCTTCAAGACTAGATTCTACATTATCTAGCCTAAATATGAAAGGACAGAAAATGTTCTAAATGAGTTAGGATAAAATTGATATCATGTGTATTTTCACCTATATAATCCTTGATTATTACATAATGAAGCCTGAGTCATAGTTAACAATGCAAAATGATTTATTATAGATCCAAGGCCGAACCTTAGTGAGCAAAGTAAAATGATTTATGATGGGTGAAGCATTCCCTGTATCTCTTGTGTGTACTTTGGATGGGCATAATTTTGTATTGTAGTTTCTGCATTCCCCTCCATCATTTACATATATGTCATATAAAATAATTATTTATATTTAGCACTTTTGTATAAACTACATTTGGTAGGTCATCCCCTGGGCTAAGCATAGGTTATCTGCAGCAGTGATCTATCCTATCAAATAAATTAAAATAGAATCCATCCATCCATCCATCTATCCATTCACAGGCCCTTTTCCCATTTTTGTACATTGCATTGGGGTGTCACTGCAACAGTAACAATCATCTAGCGCTAAGATTTACATCGCCAGATGGCTAGCCCTGTCATAGCTATTCTACCAAATCAAACACTTGCATGAACACTGATACGTATGGCTAATTTAGAGAGTCCAATCCACCTACTGTATACATGTCTTTGGAACGTATGAGGAAACCAAAGCACCAAGAAGAAAGCCATTCAAATACAGGGAGGATTGTACAGAATGCATCCTAGCTGAAAATATAATAGGGCAATCTCTTGCTGTGAGTCAACAAAACAATCCACTGCACCATGTCTAAATTCTCATGATGGGATTTTTTGTAACTTCTGCAGAAATATGTTCTCGTAAACCATGAGAAAAAAGAAAACGAGACAGAAAAAACTATCTACATATAAGGGATTCAGTCTCATTCTTACAAGATATTCTCAGCTGTTTTGAATATGCATCCATTAAAATCAAGAACACACTATTCAAGAAAGGGCCAATGGATTTTAAAATCAATACGAAGCCTTCTCCAACATTCTCCTGGACATTTCCATGGATGCAGATGTACTTGTCTTGGTGCCTTCTGTTTCATTTGACATAGCACAGATTGCATATTTTTCTACATATATTCTCAGTGATGTCATTTAGTTTTCACTAGCATGTGCACCTTCATGCTGGTGTCTTCATTGTCTTCAATATGAACCACTCAAAGAACAAGTCCAAACTGATGAAAACACAAAAGCAAAGTGAGCTAGTGTAACCACAACAAAATTAACGTTAAAACACGAGCTACAAACAAGCTATAAACTGAAAACAGGTTTATTAGCGCTTTCGGAAAAAACAGTGTCTTTCCTTCTTCAGACAAAGCGTACTGGCTCATACTCATAAGTTAATATACATTCAACTTAATTAATTAACCAATTAGCCAGATTGCTTAAATTACAATTAAAGCTACAGCCCACTAACTTCATTCAAAAAACTTCACATACCACCCCGCATAAATACAACAACAAGTCATCATGTCTAAAACACGCATCTAACGCATATCTACAACAAGACACCAAAACTTTAAATAACGTCAAAAACAACTTATACGCTCTTGTGTAATAATTCTCAAATTAATAAAAACAAGAGCATCAGTATAGAATCACATTTAAAATCAAGCGCATAATAACCAAAATTTAAAATTTGGAAATCACCTTCTCATAGCTAAATGTTTAAGAATGCTGCTGATAGACACATGTTCGTTGAGCCCAGAAAACATATAGGCGGCAGTTCTAATCTGCCAAAACAACTCTTCTTTTTCTAGCTGAATTTGCCAGAGTCCCCCTCTAATGTCAACTTCAATATGTTTAAGTATACTAAATTTAAAAATATGCTCTGGACATTTTGAAATATGTCTAGCCAGAGCATTAGTAGGATCATTCCTACTGATAGCATAATAATGTTCGTAAATGCGCTGCCTTAATTTCCTTTCGGTTTTACCTATATAGAAGGCAGCGCATTTCTCACAGCAGGCAGAATAAACAACACTTTTAGTTTCACAATTAAACTTGCCCCTAATGTTGTAAATATTGTCTCTAATTTTGACTTTGGATCCCAGGCTGACATATTTACATTGTCGGCATGACCCGCATTTAACCATACCAACCTTTATGGTGTAATCATTATGCCACTTAGCTTCAAGCAAAGAGTTAAGACCATTATTGACCTTAAATTATTTGTGCGCAAGTTAAATCTTAAAGTGTTAATGGGAGACAAGTCCACCCTTATTAGTTCATTTAGGGTTGCTAGTTTGTTTAATCCACCCTTGCAGGAAACTTTACATTCCTTTGAAAAAATGTGTGAACTTGATCTAAGGACTATAGCTGCCAATAAGTCAAACAACTATAGCAACAAGCTTAACATCTCTCAAAATGAATTTATTGGCATCTTATGTGACTGCAATGTTAGAGTAATGAAGCCCGACAAGGGGGGTGGGCTAGTCTTTATGGACTATAATGTATATGTTGACAAAATGCTAAGTCAACTTAATACTAGTACTTATGCAGAAGCTAGTATTAATGAAGTGAATCTTGCGTACAATAGAGTTAGGTCAGTTTTGGAAGACCTCTTCTTAGAAGGCACAATTGACATCGATCTATATCATTATTTGAATATGATTGCCCCTAAACTACCAGTGTTATTTGGCACACCTAAGATTCATAAATCTATCAACGACCCCAGTTTAGACCTATAGTTGATGGTCGGGGGTCCATAACTTACTCATGTGTCAAATATATTGATAGTGTTCTTAAGCCTCTGATTGAGCATGAGCCCCAAATTTGTAAAGATTCGTGGAGCTTCCTACAGGATATTAATAAATTCCCTTTCAACCATGAATATAGTTTCCTTACAATAGATGTAAGGTACCTGTATACAGTCATACCGCAGAATTTGGGTCTCGAATGGATAAGGGAGTTTCTCATATTCAAGAAGATTAACAATAATACTATTTATTTAGTCGAAAATTTGTTGGAAATTGTGTTGACCTACAATTTTATAGTTTTTCGATGGCAAAATTTATTTGCAGAAATCTGGGGTGGCAATAGGTTCCCCCTGTGGTGGAAGTTTAGCCAATTGCATAATGGCGCATTGGGAGAGAACCCTGCTATTTAAAGATGCTTTATTCCAAGAAAATGTTGCCTGGTACACAAGGTACCAGGATGACATGTTTTTGATTTGGAAAGGACCCCTAACACTAGTACCGTAGTTTATTTCCAGCATTACTGGTATGACTGATTTTTTGGAATTCACATATAATTTGGAAGAGTATAGTATTAACTTTTTGGATATCCTTTTAGTTAAGGACACTGCTAATTCCAGATGCAAAAGTGTAATCTACAAGAAGCCCACCTATTCTAATGCGTTTTTACATTACACTAGCTGTCACCCTCACCATCAGAAAAAAACTGTTGTAAAAGGTCAAATGGTGAGGGCAGCTAGGATGATCTCCAATGAAATTGATTTCATCGAAGAATGTAAAAACTTGGGTGATATGTTCAATAACAGAGGCTATCCATGTAATATGATAGCTGATATTACATCTGAAGTGACCCACAAACGAAAACTTGGCTATTTTAAACCTATTTTGTCAAATCCTGACTGTTTGGGCAATGATAGTGTAAGTACCAGAATGGTTTTAGTAATGACACTGGTGATCATGTGTTTAGGACAAGCTTCTTGTGCACGTATAGCCAAGACCATCTATTAATAAGAGATATACTTAATAAAAATTGGGCACTTATCACAGAGGATAGTTCTTTGCTTAATCGCTTTGGCCTTATACCAAAAATTACCTTTAGGAGGGGGTATAATTTAAAATCTTTGCTTGAAGCTAAGTGGCATAACGATTACACCATGAAGGTTGGTATGGTTAAATGCAGGTCATGCCCACAATGTAAATATGTCAGCCTGGGATCCAAAGTTAAAATTAGAGACAATATTTACAACATTAGGGACAAGTTTAATTGTGAAACTAAAAGTGTTGTTTATTCTGCCTGCTGTGAGAAATGCGCTGCCTTCTATATAGGTAAAACCGAAAGGAAATTAAGGCAGCGTATTTACGAACATTATTATGCTATCAGTAGGAATGATCCTACTAATGCTCTGGCTAGACATATTTCAAAATGTCCAGAGCATAGTTTTAAATTTAGTATACTTAAACATATTGAAGTTGACATTAGAGGGGGACTCTGGCAAATTCAGCTAGAAAAAGAAGAGTTGTTTTGGCAGATTAGAACTGCCGCCTATATGTTTCCTGGGCTCAACGAGCATGTGTCTATCAGCAGCATTCTTAAACATTTAGCTATGAGAAGGTGATTTCCAAATTTTAAATTTTGGTTATTATGCACTTGATTTTAAATGTCATTCTATACTGATGCTCTTGTTTTTATTAATTTGAGAATTATTACACAAGAGCGTATCAGTTGTTTTTGACGTTATTTAAAGTTTTGGTGTCTTGTTGTAGATATGCGCTAGATGCGCATTTTAGACATGATGACTTGTTGTATTTATGTGGGGTGGTATGTGAAGTTTTTTGAATGAAGTTAGTGGGCTGTTGCTTTAACTGTAGTTTAAGCAATCTGGCTAATTGGTTAATGAATTAAGTTGAATGTATATTAACTTATGAGTATGAGCCAGTACGCTTTGTCTGAAGAAGGAAAGACACTGTTTTTTTCCGAAAGCGCTAATAAATCTGTTTTCAGTTTATAGCTCGTTTGTAGCTCATGGTTTAACGTTAATTTCGTTGTGGTTATACTAGCTCACTTTGCTTTTGTATTGTCTTCAATATGCAGATGAGCAGTATATATCTGTTCCAGTACTGTTTTTATTATACACCACAGCAGAAACACTTTTCTCTGGAAACCACAGACATAATCATCATAAAGATAGTGCATCAATAGGTTCCCATGTAATGTTAATGCTAGCCTTCCATCTTATAGCTTATTAATACTGGAACCACTCTTTCAGTTATAATAATACATTATGCTGTTTCAGTTTTTATTGCAGTTCTTGAGAACTGGCATTTATGCACTCACATTTCTTTTGTGTATTGCGGTAACATAATTCAGGAGAGACAATCTGCTTTGGGACATTCTATTTAGTCTAGTTATCACAACTAATACACCTGTTAAGACTGCAGTCTGTCTTTGAATACATGCTGCTACCATGCTGGGTAGGCATTTTTTCTATTCATAAGGGGTTAACACCACTTTAAAGTCTGCAACCATTTAAACATTTCTACCTCAGGGTACTGATTTAATTTTTCATTGTAAAACACCAAAGCAAAAACTTATTTCAATCTGTGAATATGTCTCTTTTACTAGTGGAAACATTTTGGGAATATAAGCTATATTTTCCTCTCCTGTAGTCATAGCATGTTAAACCAAACCTTCAACAAAACCACAAGCTAAAGTAGTTGGCAGTTCTTGGTCTTAGTACAGTAGGTTTTCAATACAATTTAGTGCTTGTTTACATTTTCTCAATGCATTCAGTTTGTGGTGAGCGCACTGCCATGGGATTGTTTCCATCACTAACATGTACAATGGTGCAAGACATAAGCATCACGTAGGAGTTTACTAAGAACTTACACACCTGCAACTTGGTTCATATGTGTAGGACAGAAGGGTACATCATGCATTGCTTTTACTTTCTTGAGATAAAAGATGGAACCTTTATTTATAAATGTCCCAAATATTATGACCTACCAAATTCATATTGTCACTCTCAAACAGATTCCTGCTCTTGTTCACCCTGCAAAACCATCATTAATTTGCTGAGTTCATCTATTTTGTCTTCAATAGAACAAACAATAAAGAAAAATCACACTTAATTCTTTCAGCCAGTTTATCATAACTCTTTGGAAAATAGTTATTGCAGAAATCCCTGTTAATTCTAGTCTAATTTATGCAAAAATCTCCTTTACATATTTATAGTCATACCTCAGGATTCAATAAAGTCTGTATAGGCTTCATGTACACGGCCACCATCTTCCCATGGCAGCTCACCATGCATATTAATGGTGCAGCACACCTAGGGGAGGTTTTGCAGCATGAAACCTAAACAGAACTACACAGATAATGAATCTTTGTAACACAGACGGTGCACCCACATACCTGCTAACCTATCACCCTGACTAAAAGGAGTATAACAAATATTTCTAGAGCTGTATATGAAATTATTGCACTAGTTTGGATTTCTTTTTTTTTTCTGTTTATGTGCATATTTGTGAGATGCACTGTGTTATTTAGTTGTGCTATACATCAGACATCTAAAAAAAAGACACAAAAACAAAAAAATGAGCCAAAATAGAAACCAGATGCATTCAATTGTTGTAGCTGCATGATGCTGGGAACCTTGCAAACCCACACAGCAAAGCTGCACTACACTTACAGTAGCACCTTCACATTATATGTGAAAATGCATGAGCTCTCTTCATTCCCCTTGTTGTGAAATAAGTGGAGTGATGACCTATAGTGTAGTAGGTCCTGGGTTCAAGTCCTTGGCAATGATACCATTTAGATATACTGCTGTAAAATTGTGTTGGGTCACTGAAACATCTGTTCACTTTAAATTAAATTTCTAATATTATATTTAGAAAATCTGCACATTGCTAAGCATCGCTTAAACATGGGTTTTCCTTGTCTGAGCGATGCTAAGTGACACAGAGCATTTTTTAAAGTTTATGTATGACATGCAATGGCAGGAATGCATCGTATTTAAAGGAAAATTGGTGGGAATTGCTCAGTATTCCTTGGAACCTAATCTTTGTGGGTATGGCTGTCATTGGGGAAGGAGTGTGCTTTTGGGCACTGCTTTTGGTTGAGTTTTATCGGACTTCTGGTACAGCACCATGGACCCTGGCTGCTACAGGAGAATGATGTTGGTTCAGAATGCATGTCTGAAGCCTGGGATAGTTTGGCCTGGGACCTGACTAATCCAACTGGTACCCCAGCCCTGAGGAGCAGTGTCATCACCATTTTGATGACCTCTGACACAGGAAGAGGGAAACTTTGGATCAGTGGATCCAAGAGGCACAGGAGGGGAACACACCAAAGATATATAAGTATGTTTTCTAGTAATTTATAAATATACAAGTTGAATTTGTGCAAAACTGGTATGCATAATGGTTTCCCTCTCTTACCACAGCTGTAGAAGAGAGGGCTTTTATCATGCTGTCCCATGAAAGGTGTTTGGCCAGGGTGAGGCAAGGCCGTGGTATGTAAGAAAACCAATAAAGTACTAAAGGAATGAATAAATTAGTAATAAAATAAAATTAAAATACAGATATTACAGTCCTAACAGTCATATATGAAATACCTGAGACAGCATAGACTTTCATTAACATGGCAGTGCATATCTGAACTGTAAAAGCAAGTAAGCATATATTTATTATTTTTATTTTACATTTGTTGACAGGAAATGTCTGGCTGGGCTAAAAGCCCTTTTTCAACAGAGGCCCAGGGAGAAAAGCTCCAGGTAATATAAATGTTACAGTTTAAGGTAATCTTAGAACTCATGCAATAATGCAATTTGCATAAAAGTAAAAAACAAATATCACTACTGTGTAACAACTAAAGATAGACATGCATGGGAAATTACATGAAAGCAATAGGTATTTCTTTTCTTTCTTTTTTAGACATTATATAAATATATGTACTATACCACTGTCTTAGTAGGTGATTACATAGAGGAAAGGTAAGTGTAGAGGGGAAGAGAAGGATGGATTAGGTATGAAGCAGATAGAGGTTGTTTATAAGAGGAAGCAGCAGAGAGAGAGAGGAGAATGAAGGTATATCTGTTAGATGGATAGATTCAGGGGGGGAGAGAACAGTGGCAGGTCCATTGTTGTTTGAAGTATTCTTTTGTAGCTGATTTAAATTGTTTGGGATGTGTAAGAGTTCTGATATCTAGAGGGAGTTTGTTCCATGCTATAGAGGGGTGGTAGCTACTGTATATGTATTGCACCCGGATTTAGACTTGGGTTTATAGCTATATAACAGATCTTAGTTCGAGCTCCAGAGATTTCTTGTAGAGGAGTAGTGGGAGATGAGGGAGCATAGAGCTTGACAACAGCCTGGCTGATATAGAATTGAGTGTATGAGTTGGAGCTGTGAGAAGAGAAGTAGGTGAGATCTTTCAAGCCAGTTTAAGTATTTTAGGGAGAAGCAGTGGTGGGATTTATAGTTTTGTTGAGCTGTGAATCAAGTTATCTTGTGTTAGGTTGACTCGAGCTTAGTAAGTAGAGAGCAGTTTAGATCTGTGAGAATTTGGGAGCAATAAGTTAAGGAGGGTAGAAGGTAAGCATGTGTGAGAATAATCCTAGCTTCAGGGGTGAGACATTTTTTTATTTCTATACAGAAGTCCTAGTTTCTGATGGTTTTCCTGATATAATTGTTTATGTGCAGGTTGAATTTTAGCTGATCATCTATGGTAACACCCATGAGTTTTGTGCTGGATTCTACTTTTATACAGGTATCATTAAGGGAATTTATGGTAAAGGAAGGTTTGACATGATTAACTGTTTTGGAGAGAAAGAGTAATAGTTTTGTTTTTTTAGGGTTGAGGATGAGTTGGTTATTGGAGAGCCATGACTCAACTGACTTAAAAGAAGACTGGATAGCAGATAAGAGTTCAGAGGGAGAATTGGCAATGATTATGACTGTAGAGTCATCAGCATATTGGACTATGGAAGAATGTGGACAGGAGGAATATGGAGTAAGTTACTGAAGATATTAAAAAGTAGTGGACCAAGAATGAATCCTTAGGGGACACCCATTTTAACTGGAAGGGGAGTAGATAGAGCAGAGTGCATTCTCATTGATTGCAGTCTGTTGGTGAGATACCTGGCGAACCATGCAACTGTATCTGGGGTGAAGTTGAGGTCAAACAGTTTGTTCAGTAAGAAAGAGTGAGAAACAGTGTCAAAAGCCTTAGAGAGATCAGGGAATAAACAAGAGATAAGTTTATGATCATCTCTGGCTAAAGAAATAGTGTTAAGGAAGGACAGTAGGGCCGTGGTGATGCTATGCTTAAGTTGGAAACCATACTGTGTAGGAGTGAATAGTTTTTCCTGTATGAGATATTGCATAACTTATTTATTTATTTGTTTATTTATTGCATTTGTTTACCGGGAAAGTCCACTGGGCCTAAAAGAGCCCATTTTCAGTGGAGGCCCAGGGAGAAAAGCTCTGACAAGAACCTAGATGCAGAAAGAAAATTAAACATTAATTGGTACAGAAGTAGAAAGAGTGTTACACATAGTGGTTTCACTAATATATACAGAATATATACATAAGTCAGGAATTTAGTTGGTTTGATTATAATAACATATTCAGAATATATACATAAAAGCAGGAATTTAGTTGGTTGCCAGATGAAATCAGAGCGGTAAAACAGAGACACTTGTTTGTGTTTACATTTCTCCAAAACTTTAGACAGAGGGGAAAGGATAGCAATAGGTTGAAAATTAGAGATTTCAGAGAAGTTACATCCTTTGTGACTAGGTAGGGTGTAGAATTGTTTCCAGATTGATGGAACTTTGGATTCAGAGATGGAGTGATTGATTATGATGGATACGGGCAGAGCAAGAGAGTGAGTTGCTATCTGGAGAAAGTATGATGGGATGTTAGCAGATACAGAGCATAGTTTTAGCTTAGTGAGTAGAGTTTTGATGTAGGTGGTAGGAACAGGTTTAAGGGAGAAAGTGTTCAGAGAGTTAGCAGATGAAGAATGTTCAGGCAGTTGAGAGCATTGGTGTTTGAGAGGTTAGGGTAGGGGTTAATTAGTCTGGATACTGATTCTATAAAATAGGTGTTGAAGGTGTTGGCAGTTTCTTCTGGTGATTTGTCAGGACATGGGTTGGGTGAGGTAGGGTTACCAGGATGTGGTATTTGGTTAATTGCGTTCCAGAATTTTTTTGGATCAGATTTTAGAGTTGTTGGTGGGTGGTGATAAAAATCTTTTTTGTCTTTATTGATTAGTTTTTTTTTTTTGCCTGATTTCTTGGTTCTTTGTACCTTTGCAAGTTGGGAGGGTGTTTAGATTGTAACCATGTTTCCAAGCCATATCTCTGGTTTTCATATAGTTACGTGTAGTTTTGGATAACCAGGGAGATATATTAGCTTGTATCCTTATTTTCTGGAGTGGAGCTATTGAGTTTACAATGTTAAGAAAAGTTAAGCTGAAAGCTTGGACTGCATCCTCAAGGAGGAGAAGGATGAGGAAGTTCCACTTTACTGTAGAGATGAGGGTTTTAAAAGTCTCTGAGCTGAATTTGGAAAGATTGCGACAGGTGATAGGGTTTAGAGAGATGGTGAGTACACCAAATCACTTTTATAGGTGGTCACTCAGGGAGTCAGGAAGTGTTTCAGGTTTGTGGTATTTTGAGGGGTTTGAAACAAGTATCTAATCTATGTGGGTGCTAGTAGAATGAGAGTTGTTTGTATGGGTTGGTTTGAAGATTAGTTGTATAAACCCATATAGATTTATATGATGTGGGGAAGTAGGATTACTGAGGGTTAGCTAATTAATATTTACGTCCCCAAGGAGAATGGTCTCATTAGAGAAGTTTTGGGAAAAGTGTGACAGAATGTTTTTCAACAGAGGAATATTATCACCTGGTGGAATGTGGATGGGTACTATGGTAACAGTGGTATAGTAATTGAGTTTAAGGTTAACTGCAGTACTGTGTAGCATAGCTTTCAGCCATTCCTTAATGTTGCTGAATACCCAGAATAAGAGTCAATGTTCTAGTCTGCTCTTTGTCATAAATATGTTGTAGATTGCAGAAAATAACTGAGTTGGGTAAACATATAAGTTAACAGAAATTCTAGCCACCTATCCATGTGTGTAAATGTAAGATTTAAAACAAGTTGAATCAATAAAGTGTAAAAGGAGACAGTGCTGTGATAATTTTTTATTTAAAATGAAATGTTCAGTATTACTGTAGCCACTGCTTGTGGATTCTAATTCCACACCAGTCAACTGAAAAATTGTGCTATTTTCAATACTTTTTAGCATTTCATCAGTAAAACATAACCACGCTTGCATGTGAAGTGCACACCCATATACCTGTGCCTTGAATGCTCAGCTGTCACATGTAATCATTGCACATGGACATACCTCTCAACTGTCATGATTTTTGCAGAATGTACTAAATATTGCCCAATATGTGTGGTCTGTTTGGTATATAATCCTGTTTTACTGGCCAGTCTCTGGCAAATTGGTGAGGATCAATGTCAAAAAAAGATGTCAGACCTCTGAAATGCAGATATTAGACATCACTGAAAATGTACTTTAATGACAATTCTTTTATGAGAACACCTTGCTACTATTGTAAGAGCACACCTTGTAAGAATGTTCCCTATCATTGTGCCTTTGTCCCACCATTATGTATGGCTTGGTCAGAATGTCTCATGCTAAGAGGTTGGGAGGTATGTACATGGAATATCATATATCCAGTATAAGCAACATTGAATGATTGCTGCATGCAATATGATCTGAACTATAGTGTATGTGTAAGGAACAGGGAAGTATTTCAAATAATAAACATCATTGCAGTCAGTAGTGTTACAAATAAAATCTAACATACGTCAAACTTACTTATTCGTAGTATGTTTTGTAATAGTATCTGTGAAGTTAATAATGTTCTCCATTCTTCGGTCACCCCGCCCCTTCTCTTCTTATTAATTTAATCAATATATTTACTATTATCATTTCCTACTTTCATATTATTTGGTATTACTTCTTATTTTGTCCTTATGTATAATTTAATATTGCTTTGTTGTTAAATAAACATTCATTTATATTATTTATTGTTGTTTCCCTCATTATATTATTTTCCAAATGTTTCCATTATTCATTATTGTTTTCTTTTATCTTATTTATTATATTTATTTGGGTTACAGTTTAATTTTTTTTATGTTTCTATTTTATTTACCACAGTGCAACAAGGTAGGCTACTTCCTGGTGATCTACCTGTCTTGGCTCCCCCAGCTGAGGCACTGAGGCCCAAAATGTCTGGGCTGCAGCCTTGTGGCTACCCTTCTGCTGCTTCTGCACTACCTGCACCATCAGGTAGTTCCCCCAACATGCCGGGATTGTGCCTCCCTCTGGGAGTGAAGGCAGAGGGGATGCCTATGACACCCATGTTCAACTATCAGGCATGGTGCGTAGGCTTGTGCAGCAGACTGTCAGCACACACCTACATTGAATGGAGATCATGCTGTCCACCCTGATGCAGCAGGCTGGCCGCAGTTGCCAATGCCAGCCACTGCATCCACAAGAGCAGTGAAGGAGCATTGCTGACAGTCCCAAGGGTGAAGACTTGAGTCACACTGCTACAGTGTCTGACATCCATGGGACCTGGATACCCAACCAACCCCAAACCAAGGTGTTTATACCCCTCTTGTGTCACACACCAACCCTGTCTGCTGTCTTGTCTGTCTGCAAATGCTTACTCACCTTCCCAACTTACCTTCCCCACATATACCTATGTCCCTTCTCCAACATTCCACTCTCTCCTTAAAAAAAATATATATATATATATATATATATATATATATATATATATATATATATACATACACACACACACACACACACACACACACACACACACACACACACACACACACACACACACACACACACACACACACACACACACACACACACACACACACACACACACACATATATATATATATATATATATATATATATATATATATATATATATATATATATATATATATATATATATATATATATATATATATATATATATATATATATATATATATATATATATATATATATATATATATATATAGATCTATATATATATATATATATATATATATATATATATATATATATATATACACACACATATATATCATTCCATACATAGCTCTCCATATTGCACACATGTCCATTGGACACACTTAATTTGGTCCAATAGGCTTGACAACACACTTATGTTGTTGTCACCCCTCTCTTTGGGGGTGACAATCCAAATTCAGCTAAAATTCTTTGCAAGTACACATTTGTTGCTGTTGAAGAAGTGGATAGCTATGATTCTTTTGCCACACTTCCTTCACATTCCTACCTGTCTTTCACTATGTTTTTTCCCCCTGCTTGGACCCTATTTCATCACTTTCCTATCTCCCCAGTTTTCTTTTCTTTAAAGAAAATATGCCCCAGTACCATCTAACTTGAATAATAGTGCATCAACCTGCCAAGCCACAGTCAGTTGATTAGCACGTGGTGTAATCAAAACAGTATCTGTCATTTTCTCGTCATTAAGCGTGTTTGTGTGATGCTGCACATCGTGCCACAAATCCGCTAAAACATTAATGGAAAAATAGGAATTTAACTGGGAATCTGTTAGAGAAAAACCTCACTATAAAACCATACACATATTAGTAAATGTAAGTGAGGTATGTAACAGCAGTTCAGTGTGTAATTATATGTACAAAATGTAAAAACACACCTGCTATGTTACTGGCTCTGTTGCTCAATCTGTGAAATACTTTGAAAACATTTATTTTTTGGTTCACATGGTCCTGGGTTTCAAATACAGCTGTGTCTATCATTTAAAATACATGTATGTGTACGTCAGCATTATAAATTGTGATATGTATGACTGCATCATCACCTATTTATCTACCCAGTGCAGTACAGATGGAACGTCTGCTTCTAAATAATGGCGGTCAAAGACCTACAGATAGGAACACATTTTAAATATAGCTATTACAACATTAGAAAGTGTATAGAATGTCAGGTTAGGCATTACCATAAATTTCCAGGTGAATTTGAAGTATGCAATTCAGATGTGGCCCAGTAATTCTACACTGCAGTCCTCAATGATTTTCCAGTAATATTCCAGATAACTACAGGTATAAAAGTAACAGACATATATGGAAGTTGTGCTAGAAGTAAGGGTTGTAGCACACACATTCCAGATGACTACCATGACATTACATGTCTTGTCAGTTGTTTGAGTGGTTGACATAATGGTTAATGTACCCCTTAACTTGTTCTAGGACACATCAAACATGTTGCCTTTATTCTGTTAATGATACCTGTGGCTAAAATACTTAGGTACCTTAATCACATACCTTAATTTCCAGTGGGATAAGTTTCCACAATCTGGCTCTGGCTGTCAAGGCTGCTGCAGGTCCCACAGTTACTCTGCTGTGTTGTTGTCCTGCAGAGCCTTCACCCTGCCTGTCTGTCTATGGTTATTGCCAGCAGCACCAGCTTCAGCCTACATCACACACATCTGTGTGTAAAAAGCTGCTACAAACATTCTCTCTGTGCTGATGTATCTTTAGCCCACTAATTTTCACCCCAACATATAATAAAAGGGGATGGAGTCTACATTGATGCCTTATATCATGTTGAGCAGTTGCATGTGATTGGCTTATTATACTGCAAATCAGCTGTGTAGGCTGCATTTAGGATTTCTGAAGCACAGATTGGTTCAGATGCATTCAACTCCTAATGGGAACCATCATAAAAAGGCAAATGTGTATCTAGGCAAACCAGTGTGGATGGGAGTTATTTCTTATGTCTAACTTGTTGACACATTTCTTGTAGAGCAATATCTTTCAACAGGGGAGTATTGTACTCCATCAGGTATGTATCCATTTTATTTTCCTACATGATCCATATGTTTGAATATACTTTGGGGAATGGGGATTACATCAGTAAGCCTTTGTTAGAACTGAACTCATTACATGGCATTGATCTCAAGCCCTGTTAGACGTAGAGAATATGTAGAGTACACCAACTGTATAATGCTGTGAGATAACTAGGTATAAAGGTGTCCTGGGTACTTCCTTTGATAGCAGTTGTAATAGTACACTGCTGTTTTGTTGGCACTATTGTTTATTATTATATTTGGGGGGTGATATATATCCTGCTATAGGGCACCCTACAATGAACTGTTGTTTTGGGTGTGTGAGCATACATGAGTATCTATCATGGCACAAACAGGAATATGTCACTATTACTACTATCCTAGTTGCGTCCACACCCTTTTTATTTTTGGCCCACTATTGAATATAAGATGTGTAATCAAGCGGTGGATACTGAGAACATCCCTTTACTGCTGTATCTTGACAAATTTTACTTGTACAGATCATCCTTATACGTGTTCTCATTTCTTTCCATTTCAGTAAACATTGTGCATGCACATCACAGGCCACCATTTTCTGAGGTTGAAAACAACATCACAGAGGTGTTGCGACAACATTATCAAGTCATGCTGTCCTGAGGGAGGGCAAATAGGTCAGAATGTGCAGCCCTGTGGGATGAACATCAATGCCGTGGGTCATCAAAGTCATAGCTACCAGCAGGTGTGACACCATGTCATAGACATGATCCATGTAGCAAGGAGGCGGTCTGCTGACTTGGCCAGGGATCATCAGGTCACTGGTGATAGGCCTACAGCAGAACCTCCTCTCACAGCCACAGAGGAATTGCTGGCAAACCTTTCTACACAGGACAGCTCCTAGACATCCATCAACCAATATGTTGTGGATGTGGGTGCCACCCGTTCCTCTCAAGAGGAGTTTACAGGTATGCTTAGTTAGATCAGTAGGAGAATACTGTTGCTTTCATCCTGTCTAGGTGTATACAGTTTTACATGGGTGTCAGGTGTTTTTTTTTTTTTTTTTGGGGGGGGTAAGTTAGCTGCAGTTTTAAGCACATGTAGGGATTGTCACCCACATACCTTTTAACATTGCAGTTACTAGTTACTATAGATATGAGATTATTGGACATATTACCCCTATTATACTGTAACATATGGTGCAGTTGCTATTACCTCTCCGTAAACGTTTTTGAGGAATGTCTGGAATTGGAAGAGCCTGTGCTCCTGCTGCTGGTAAGTAGAAAACTGTTATGTCACAGATGTAGATATATTTCACTGTATTAGCTAAAGTGTAATCCCAGGCCTGCTGGCTGGATTGATGTACTGTCTGCAAAATTGCCAATTATACAAATATTGTCTGAATGCCCACAGTTTAGACTCATACCTCTGCCTCATAGGTTTGACCATAGTGACTGACTTGATAACTATTGTCAGGACAGTAATGATTGCCATAACTGTCAACTGTACATATTTTTGCAGTATGTATACAGTGTACATCATTAATAGTTTTTTTTTTTTGATAGGATTGTTGTTTTCTAATTATTTCCAAATCATTACAGACTGGGGTTAGAAAATGTCCACATGTCCTACTCTCTGATGTTGGGAGGTATAAAAGCCTGTAATAGTGACAGCAGTGTATACAGTTTAACATATATTGTACCATAATAGTGCAGAGTATAGTAGTGCAGGTATTAATGTAATGTTTTTTCATTTTTATTATGGGTAACAAGGGGGGTTGGTCTTTGTCCCCTACACCACCTGGTGTCAGTGTCTCTTCAGACTCTGATGATGATGGTGGCCAAATTGAGGCACAGCTGGGGGTTGCAGAGGCTGAATCAGACACAGAGGTTTACATCCCTCGGCTACCATCATTATCACCATACACAGCCAGTTTGCCTTCACATATCCAGTCCCCTGAGACCACAGATATTGGACAGTTGGAGGATGGGGATATTGAACAGGAAACTGTGGCGACTGTGGCTTCATTGACTGCTGACACTGGCCATATTCAAACAGTTGGTGAGGTTCCACACAGGCTGATTGACTGGCATGCTCATAGGAGGCCTGCTGTCCCTCCACCACCTGTTCCTGGTGTCTCATCTAGTGTCAGTTGGAGTATGTTTAGGGCCATCATGGAGGCACAGACACATTTGGAAAGGAACTCCCGACAAATACTCAGGAATGCAGCACAGTCTGACATCAGTGATTGCCTCCACTGTGTTGCTGATACCCTGGGTTGGTTGATTGACACAGTGGAAAGAGATAGGTCTGAGACAGATTGCAGACTGTCTGTCATGGAACACACATTGTCTGTGATGTAACATCTGATTGGAGTTGAGCATTTGCCTTGTGGGGGTAGGTCAGCAACTACATCTGCTGAAAGTCAATGTGACCATGCCCAGTCATGATCCCATAGTGATCCAGTATATCCAGTGCTCAGGAGGGGAGTGTGCTGTCCACACCAAGACTTAGCAGGCCATGAGATTGTGGTCCTGGACATTAACATGATGGACATCTTTCCAACAGACATCAGTCACCTTCAGATAGTTACACAGCATCTGAACTTGTGGTTGGAGGTACCAGTGCAACTCCTGGTGGAGCCAGTTCTCATGTTCAGGGGCAGAGATGAACATTCAGCTCTACCATGCATGGCTTACAGCTCTCCAACTTATAGAAATGTAAGGATAGCTCTGAGCTTGGCTGTGTTTATGCAGGCACTCACACACCAATGTCACATTGAGGGCACCTACAGAAACACGCACCCATTTCCATGGTCCATCTTGCCTGCTTCCCTTGCTTCCTCACACACGTGCTTGCTAATATATTGGGTCAGCCTAGGCCTCCTGCACCCCCACACAACAGCCTGTGCAAGTGATGATACCTGTGTCACATCCTTATCTTTCTCATGGATGCAGGGAAATAAAACTATGTGTCTGATGCACAGGGTGACTATCTACATTGGCATGAGTTCCTTTCATCAGTTGGTGCTGTTGACACGCTACTTGTACTGGTCATTTACAGGTATTGTACTTTGCCATTTATATTATGGATAGCATAATAATAATCTGTCTATATTAAAACAGATGCTGTTGTAAGGGCTGTGAAGTCACAATGAAATGTGTCATGGAAATATCTAGGTTTCTCTTTCAGGATTGTGTAGCACACACCTATGGGTACACATCTACAATCACTCCAACGTCAGAGCCCAGAATTGTATGTCAGCACAGAAGACAAACGTCATCAGAATGTTAATACAGTATATAGGTTCATAGATGTTTACTAGGCTAATGATCACAAGGGCCATTTTAAGCCTAGCCATACACCCCAAATCTCTGACAAGTTCTGATACCCTTGATAAGTGTAAGCAGGGGTTTGGGTGATGTAACATTTACAAGCAATGGCCTGGGAGATGAACCATTTACAGGTTGCCTGTGTCCATTAGAGACATATGTGCCAAACCAGGGATGAATTTCCTGTTCCCCATTAAATTGTCCAAGTTGCACTTGAATTGAGTTAGGGAGGAAATCTACTTGACATGGATGGTTAGCCTGTTCCATACACAAGGTTGCCTCTGGGATACATACCTGTCCCTCCAGCAGGTCCTATCATATGCAAGGTTTAAGTCTTTAGAAAGTATAACTCTGGTGCTGTTTGTTTTTAGATATGCAGGAGTCCCATCAGAGTGGGGTCTGACAATACCCTGTATGCCAGGCATAGATCTTCCCTCAAAAGCCTGTAGGAGACAGAAAAGGGAGACAAGGCCTTGAGCCAGTCTGCATAGGACATTTTACTTACTCCCTGAATTCATTTAGTGAGGAACATCTGTGGAAATTCCAATTGTTGGATATGCCTAGTTAGGTACATACCAAAGGGGGCATTGCACTCAATGATAGGTCTGATGAATGCCAAATACAGTGGAACAATGACTTCCTTGGACTTAGATGCCATGCCTTTGTTTATAAGTCGTGCAACATGCAATAATTTTCTCAATGCTGTAGACAGGTGACTGTCAAAGAATAGATTACTATCTATGTGTGTCCCTAAGTCCCTAACTACTGGGTCAGCTGTAAGAGGTGTGTTGTCAATATGATAGTTACCATGGATGTATGACTTCCCAAAGGATACTAATATGCATTTATTGGCATTTGGTTTTAGTCCAAGGCTCTCATACAAGGTATCTGTCTGTGTCAGCCTCTTCTAGAAAACATTTGTGTAAGTGTGGGATTCAATGACAGCTCCTAATTTGCAATCTTCTGCAAATTCAGTCACCATGAGACCACTGACATTGGCCTTGAATTCAGAGAAGTAAATGCCAAAAAGGAGCGGTACAAGGACTGATTCCTGAGTGATGCCACTTGTAACTGGCTTCTTTGCAGAGGTGGACTCCCAAATTCTAACTTCCTGGGTCCTGTCTGTGAGCCAGTTGGCTATCCATTGGATGGCATGTGAGTTTGTACTTAACCTCTTGTGTTTGACAAGAATGCCTGATTGGGGTATAGTGTCAAATGCCTTGGCCAGGTCAAGGTAGGCAGTTTGAACCATTTTTCCCTCATCCATTGCTTTGGTTTCCTTCTCAAAGAAGTCCACCAAGCTGAGTAGGCATCTCTGTGCCTGTACAATTGGAGTCATATAGGATTCAAAGTTAATAGCAAGATAATTAAAGTCACCCATGAATATGGTATTAAGTTGGATGGCCAGTGTTTCTAATAACTTTAAATACATAGTATGGGTTTTTTGATTCATAGAAGGGGCCCTGTAACTTGCAAGGAAGAAGTATTGGATTTTGAAAAACCAGAATCACCACTCCAAGTAGCCAAGAACCAGACTTGGTAGTATCAAATAAAAATGTTTAATTCCACAACAAAAAAGACTCAGTAGTACCACAGTCAGTCAAGCGCTTTTGTCATCCAAGACTTCTTCAGAACTGTTTAATACATCATTGACACACCTTAAATAAGCAGTCCCCCCCACTTAACACACTAATTAAACTTTAAAAACATACACCGTAAAAAATCATTCTAAAAGAGCAATACATAATATATAAATAACATTTTGAACTAGTACAAAGTGCTTGACAAGTATGGCATATTACAACACCAATACTATAACATAGTAGCCCTATGTTTCAACTCTGGCTTGATACAAATGTGGTCATTAATACCATGGGTTACAGTGGCATTCAAACAAATTTGCCATCTCATTTCAGCCATATCCAATTTGTTGGTCCAGTCACCCCCTCTAATGTCCATACCAACCACCTCCAAAATACCAAAATGGAAAAAGTGGTCAGAATTGAGGTTAATACACCTGAATAGTGCGTTAATGTTGTCTTTTTTCCTAATACTATATAGGTGTTCATAAATTCTTCTCCGAAACCTCTTTTCTGTTTTAGCTATATAGAAATTATGACAACCCTGGCATACAGCAATATAGACTACACCACTGTTGTTACAAGTTCCTGTGGCCAAACTAACTTCAAAGTCATTGGAACCTAAGCAAACAGTAGGGCATGAGATAATGTATTTACAATACTCGCATGCCCCATACTTGGTAGTTCCCTTAATATCCTTGTACTTACTCTCAATAGGATGTTCTAACAAGTTTTTCAATTTCCTGTTGGTCCTAGAGGAGAAAATGTGTACCTCGTCTAAAACAGCCATCAGTATTTGGTTCACATTGAATAAAACCCAATTTTTCTTTATAATCTCTCTAATGAGGTTTGAAGTGTCCCCAAAAGTCAGAACCATAGAATAAGAGAAGTCATTATTTTGTTTGTGAGTGACTTCAAGTTCATTATTCTGGCTAACCCCAAGTAGAGGTTTGTATCTATTACCCCATTCACTTGCTCGCTAATGGTAACCACAGAATCCGACGGGTACCCGCTGGCTACAAACATTTTGATCAGTTTGTCCATTTCCAGCTTAACTGTGTCAAAGTCAGAGCACATTCTGGCTATATTCGCCATCTGACATTTCACTATATTCCTTTTCGCAAAGTGGGGGTAACAACTCCGGAATTCAAGATAGTCATTTGTGAAAGTGGGTTTTCGGTAAACACTAGACCAAAAACACTTCTTATTCGACCATGGTGTTCCCCAAATTAGTTTTGTTAAGTAGTACCTCATGAAAATATTCCAAGCCTAACTCATGGGGTATAGAAGTGAATAAGTCCACAGCATCAACTGTGGAAAAGTTAACCTCCTCAATATAACGTTCTTCCTTTATCCGACCCAAAAAAATCCCAAGAGTCTACTAACATATGATCAATATGGGTTAAAGATTTCCTCACCACCAGGTCAACAAAAACCCCTAATGAGTAGGAAATACTGTTTTGGCAGGAGATTATAAGTCTGTAAGGGGGATCATAAATATTTTTATGGGTCTTTGGAATACCGAAGGCCACCAGTATTGTTGGATGTTCATTATACAAAAAATGATAGGTTTCTTCATTAATAACTCCCTGAAGTAAAGAGTCTTCCAGTGTCATTTTAATTTTCCTGTAAGCGATGATTATTTTGTTTTTAGAAACACACCGGTATTTATTCTCATCATGCAACATACCAAATATTTTGTTGTTATAATCTTCTGGTGTTAACAATAGTCATCCCCCCACCTTTGTCCGGTTTCATAAGTCTCAGACTAGACTTACTTCTTAGTTCTTCTAACAGTTCTTCTTTTCTAGTCAAGTTGAACTGTTTATATTTGTGTTGTTTCAACATTTGATATATCTCCTGGGAGCATATCTTGTCAAATGTCCTCCTTCCTAGATGGTACAAATTTTATTCCCTTCATTAAAAGCAAAAAAGGTCCTTACTTACTTCAACACCTGCATAGTTGAAAATATTAAACCCCAGGTATGTGTATAGGACTCCCCCAAATGAAGTAGTAATTTCATCTGCTTCACTCACTGTTGTATTATCACAGGTAGGAATATCTAGTGGTAACTGTTCTTCCTCCATTGTTTCTGATTCCTGTAAGTGTTCCTATATATGTGACAAAAGAGAACAGTGCTTTAAACACGAATAATAACCATCCAAAACAAAGCACTCAGGAACCAACAAAACGAAGCCACCAACATAGCATAAATAGGAGCAAAAAAGCTTTTTTGCTCCTATTTACACTGTGTTGGTGGCTTTGTTTCGTTGGTTCCTCAGTGCTTTGTTTTGGATGGTTATTGTTCATATATATGACATATGTTTCTATATAGGTAAAACGGAAAGGAGGTTTCAGAGAAGAATTTATGAACACCTATATAGTATTAGGAAAAAGGGCAACATTAATGCACTATTCAGGCATATTAACCTCAGTCCTGACCACTTTTTCCATTTTGGTATTTTGGAGGTGGTAGGTATGGACATTAAAGGGGGTGACTGGACCAACAAATTGGATAGGGCTGAAATGCGATGGCAAAGTCGTTTGAATACCACTGCAGCCCCTGGTATTAATGACCACATTTGTATCAAGCCAGAGTTGAAACATAGGGCTAATATGTTATAGTATTGGTGTTATATACCATACTTGTCAAACACTTTGTACTAGTTCAAATTTTTATTTATGTATTATGTATTGCTGTTTTAGAATTATTTTTTTAGGGTGTATGTTTTTAAAGTTTAATTAGTGTGTTAAGTGGGGGGGGACTGCTTATTTAAGGTGTGTCAATGATGTATTACACAGTTCTGAAGAAGTCTTGGATGACGAAAGCGCTTGACTGACTGTGGTACTACTGAGTCTTTCTTGTTGTGGAATTAAACATTTTTATTTTATACTACCAAGTTTGGTTCTTAGCTACTTGGAGTAGTGATTCTGTTTTTTCTTGGTGCATTTTTTCCACTCCGTACACCATTTTGTTGTTCTTGGTGTTTTCTTGGTGTACTGTAGCCAGCTTGAGACTCTGCTTTACAGTTGTGTCTGGAATGGAAGGGAACAGTTTAGCTTCGGTGTTTGAGGATGAATTTGAGTCTATGCCGTTCCCTTGCGGTCAGCGAGTGGAGGTGGCTGACAGCAATATTTTTCAGCTTATTTTAACCTTGACGAACAAGGTTTCTGATCTACAAGAGGCAGTTTTAAAACTACAATACCAAGTTACTCCTAGGTTCGAAGGAACAGGAGGACGTCAGCAAAAGGTGACGGGTGGAGTGTCATCACTTGTTAACCATACAGTGAATCGAGGCCATTTGGCAGTAGAAACGGGTGTTATAGCACAAAGGGGAGTTGAAAGAGCTAGCACTTCAGATGGAACTCATGGACTTCCACAGACAAACGATTGTTTTATGGACCGGATTAAAAATGACTTTGGGTTATTTAAAACGAGTAGTACTAATGAAAATGATACTATGGAAGCACGGTTAGTCACACTTGAACAGAAGTTAACTAAAGTTCGGAACCTTCAGTGTGACAATGCTTATTTAACTGAGTGTGTGGCTAAGCACAGGGTCCCTAAGGGACTGCGTGTCTTTAGATTTCCCAATGGAGTAAAAAAGGGACAGACTGAATGTGAAGAACTGTTTCAAATGTTTGATCGCCATGGCATTGAATTAATGGAATTTATTTTTAGGGTTAACAATAAAAATATTGATGAGTTACTAGCTGAAATTGATAATAAGAATGAAATTATTTTGAATGATGTTAATTTTAATAATTTTTGGGCAAATATAATAGAGTGTTTGACAAGGTTGAACATAATGTGGGAACAACATAGAAAGGAAAAAGAGGAAGTTGGTGAGGGACGAATTTGAATACGCTAATAATTTAGCTTACCCTTTGCTCAAAGCTTACACTGAAGTGTGGGATGACAATGTAGATAACCAGAGGGTTGACAACTATAACACTTGGCCAGACTCTACTCAAAGGGAAGGCGGTAGGGTTACTACATATGACCAAGAATACCCCCCTCTAAGGAGGTCCGAAAGACTTCAAAATAAAAACAATTTTAGGAATGATAATAATGTTTTTTTAGGACAACAGGGTGGGGGAAGTGTGAACACTTATAGGAATCAGAAAGAATGGAGGAAGAACAGTTACCACTAGATATTCCTACTTGTGATACTACAACAGTGAGTGAAGCAGATGAGATTACTACTTCATTCGGGGGAGTCCTACACACAACCAGGGGTTTAATATTTTCAACTATGCAGGTGCTGAAGTAAGTAAGGACTTTTTTTCGCTTTTAATGAAGGGAATAAAATTTGTACCATCTATGAAAGAGGATGTTTGTACTGCTTTAACTGAATTTAAAATTTTCACTAGAAAGATGAACTTGAAATATCTGTTTAGGGACAACGCTTCATATAATGAAAAGAAAAAATTAAAAAAGAAGAGCTGCTATAACCCACCTCTACACCCCCTTATAGGGACATTTGACAAGATATGCTCCCAGGAGATATATCAAATGTTGAAACAACACAAATATAAACAGTTCAACTTGACTAGAAAAGAAAAAGAACTGTTAGAAGAACTAAGAAGTAAGTCTAGTTTGAGACTTATGAAACCGGACAAAGGTGGGGGGATGACTATTGTTAACACTGAAGATTATAACAACAAAATATTTGGTATGTTACAGGATGAGAATAAATACCAGTGTGTTTCTAGAAACAAAATAATCATTGCTTACAGGAAAATTAAAACGACAGTGGAAGACTCTCTACTTCAGGGAATTATTAATGAAGAAACCTACCATTGTTTGTATAATGAATATCCAACAATTCCGATGGCCTTCGGTATTCCGAAGACCCATAAAAATATTTATGATCCCCCATACAGACTTATAATCTCCTGCCAAAACAGTATTTCCTACTCATTACTGGTTTTTGTTGACTGGGTCGTGAGGAAATCCTTAACCCATATTGGCCATATGTTAGTAGACTCTTGGGATTTGTTGGGTTGGATAAAGGAAGAACATAATAGTGAGGAGGTTAACTTTTCCACAGCTGATGCTGTGGACTTATTCACTTCTATACCCCATGAGTTCGGCTTGGAATATTTTCATGAGGTACTAGTTGAGAAAACTAATTTGGGGAACACCATGGTCAATTTTATTATGGTGTTAATGGAGATTATTTTGATGAACAATTTTCTTAGTTTTGGTGGGGAGTTTTGCTGCCAGACAAATGGTATAGCAGTGGGTAATAGTTGTGCACCTTTGTTTGCAAACTTAGTCATGTACCATTGGGAAAGTGAGCTAATTTTTAAAAGTCCATTTAAAGACTCTTGGGTGGTGTATTTAAGATTCGTGGATGATTTTTTCATTCTTTGGAAAGTAGGGGACCAACATACCAACTTCTTAGATTTTTTTTAACAATCTTTGTGATTATTTTAAATGTACTGGTAATAGTGATGCTCTAGGATTAACTACCTGGATGTCTGTATTTGGAAGGACTCGAATAAGAAGTGTTTTCAGTCTAGTGTTTACCGAAAACCCACTTTCTCAAATGACTATCTTGAGTTCCGGAGTTGTCACGCCCACTTTGTGAAAAGGAATATAGTGAAAGGTCAGATGGTGAGTATAGCCAGAATGTGTTCTGACTTTGACACAGTTAAGCTGGAAATGGACAAACTGATCAAAATGTTTGTAGCCAGGGGGTACCCATCAGATTCTGTGGTTACCATTAGCGAGCAAGTCACAAGTGAATGGGGTAATAGGTACAAACCTCTACTTGGGGTTAGCCAGAATAAGGAACTTGAAGTCACTCACCAACAAAATGATTACTTCTCTTATTCTATGGTTCTGACTTTTGGGGACACTTTGAACCTCATTAGAGAGATTATAAAGAAAAATTGGGTTTTATTCAAAGTGAACCAAGAATTGATGGCTGTTTTAGGCGAGGTACCCATTTCTCCTATAGGACCAACAGGAATTTGAAAAACTTGTTAGAACATCCTATTGAGAGTAAGAACAAGGATATTAAGGGAACTACCAAGTGTGGGGCATGCGAGTATTGTAAATACATTATCGCATATCCTACTGTTTGCTTAGGTTCCAATGACTTTGAAGTTATGTTGGCCACAGGAATTTGTAATACCCACGGTGTAGTCTATATTGCTGTATGCCAGGGTTGTCACATCTTCTATATAGGTAAAACAGAAAGGAGGTTTCAGAAAAGAATTTATGAACACCTATATAGTATTAGGAAAAAGGACGATATTAACGCACTATTCAGACATATTAACCTCAATCCTGACCACTTTTTCCATTTTGGTATTTTGGAGGTGGTTGGTATGGACATTAGAGGGGGTGACTGGACCAACAAACTGGATAGGGCTGAAATGCAATGGCAAATTCGTTTGAATGCCACTGTAGCCCCTGGTATTAATGACCACATTTGTATCAAGCCAGAGTTGAAACATAGGGTTACTAAGTTATAGTATTGGTGTTATTATATACCATACGTGTCAAACACTCTGTACTAGTTCAAAATTTTATTTATGTATTATGTATTGCTGTTTTAGAATGATTTTTAGGGTGTATGTTTTTAAAGTTTAATTAGTGTGTTAAGTGGGGGGGACTGCTTATTTAAGGTGTATCAATGATGTATTACACAGTTCTGAAGAAGTCTTGGATGACAAAAGTGCATGACTGACTGTAGTACTACTGAGTCTTTCTTGTTGTGGAATTAAACATTTTTATTTGATACTACCAAGTCTGGTTCTTGGCTACTTGTAGTGGTGATTCTGGTTTTTCTTGGTGCATTTTTCCCACTCCGTACACCATTCTGTTGTTCTTAGTACTGGATTTTGTCTATTGTGATTTGAACATGGAGCAGCTCAAGTTCATTGTACTGTTTGACAAGCTTTGAAGTATATTTATTTTTATGTAAATAGAAACACCTCCACCTTTATTCCCTGCCTGTGAAGTATCTGGTCTAAATGTGTTGAAGGCATTATAACCTTGCACTGTTGGTGTGCTCTCCACAGCTTTACACCTTGTCTCAGTGACCACTAAGATGTTAGTATTCTGTAGGGTGAAGAGAACTTCTAGGGAGTGGAGTTTTTTGTTTAGACCCCTAGCACTGAGCAGTAATACCTTCAGATTTTCTTGGTTTTGACTTGCTATGTCAGAAGTACTTTCTGTTTGGCATTGCCTAAAAAAGGTACTATGGGGGAAGACAATGTTATAGCTGATATTCAAAAGCCTAGAGGGGAGAGGTGCCGATCATCCCTGGAAAAACAGCATGGTCTGTTGACCATCTGCTTCCATGCTGACAAATATTACACCCCACTTAGAATGACACCAGAAACTAAGCCAATTGTTAAAGTCAATTATTTTTTGTTCGTATTGTGGCATTATCCTTTGAGAAGGTGAAATGCTGCTCAATACTGGGCTAATGCCAGCCTGAGAAACATATTCCAAGAGTGCCAAGATGCCTCTCTTCATATAGGCTAGGCAGGTATCTCTCAGGTCATGTACTCCTATGTGGACTATGACTGAGTCATATTGGTACTTGTGGTCCAATGACATGAGTGCATGCATAATGTGGCAGATCATAGACCCTGATAAGCAAATGATTATGCCTTTCTCCTTACTCAACCTGGTGAGAGGGACATCAGTGTGTCTCATGATGGAGACTCCAATGACTTGAATGTTGGATTGCATGGTGGCTTGCCTTATGGGCTTAGAGGTAAAGCCTCCATGAGATGTACCTCTATGTGTTGATCTGGGCCTTGTTTTGAAAGAGTGCATTTGCGGCTGCTGAGGGAATTTTTTATCTGTACTTTGTCTTGGAGGTCTTTTTGGTTTAGGAAGGATTCAGTTAAGTGTCTTAGCATATGTCTTCTTTGAATTGTGTGTGATGGGTGCAGCATGTGTACTACTGACAACCTTATTGACATTAGGAGTACTTTTATGAGAGAGCTTTGCCTCCAGTGACATTGTGTAAATACATCTGTCACATATCATATCAATTTCTTAGAGAATTAACTGTCTGTCAGTAAACATGAGGCAATTTCTACATTACCTTAGGTTGCCCATAGCCAACAAGCTGGTAACAGAGACACAGACACAGTGGGAAAGTTCATATCTATGGCAACAGACTCTTTTTTGATGATTAGACAGTTGTAGCGAGGATATCAATCAATGTCACAAGTATCTGGTTTGCAACTATGGAGACAGTGCTTGTCGCTGCGGGATAGTTTTCTTGTGTGCAACTAGGTATTGGAGAAAATTCAATTGTGCTTTTACAGGAAAAATGTCACTCAAGGTGTCTGAATCTGAACAGAGCACTGACAAACACTTGATGGGAAACTAATGTGTAGACCATGAAAATTTAAGGATGAAGTATTTCAGAAGATATTCTGAAGTTAGAAACAAATCAAGCAGTGCTTACTGAAAACAAATAGGTTGTCAAGAATGATAAAAAGAGGGGAGTCACATGATAGGCTACTGCATGGCTACTACTACTGCTGGTCTCACCACACCTTCACTCTGCTGAGGTACAATGCTCCTTTGCTTCTCTAACCAGAAGCAAAATGTTAGCACCAATCCCAAGATAAGAAGCAGGCCACAGACTGATTGGTGATCCACAGTCTTGTCCCATATGATGCAATGGTCTTTAGGCTTATTGTAGCCTTTTCCATGTAGATGCATTGAATAGCAACCAGACCAATTAGTTCAGTTTTGCATGTAGCATTCCTTGGGTTCTGAGGTTCATAGGATGTGACTAGGGTACTGACCTGATGATGATTAGGAGCATAGCTGTTGTGTCACAATATATTGTTCAATGTCAGATGACATAGATGTCAAATATTTGTCTAGCAAAATCCACAGTGGCAGTGAACCATGTTAGATAACATTTTCACAGCAATTTATGCAGCCTGCCATTCAACAGGGTAATGGAGGCACTCTGCTTGACATGGATGTGAGGCCTACTGCAGAGGAGAGTCAACTTTTGAGAGGTGTTTCTGTGCCTCCAGCATGTCCTGTATATGTCATAATGTGCATTTAGGTTCCCAGAACATGTAACTGTAGTCCCACGTTAATTCACACAACTTCCATTTGCTGTCTGGTTGTTTGAAAGGCATTGTAGCCTTACAAGGACAAAGTACTTCCAGCAAACATGAACAAGTTTTCTGTACATACACCGACATCCACATATTCACTGCAAAGTTTGCATTCAGATAGTGTGTTTAACACTGTGAGCCCTAAGGGTTTAGCAGCATGACCCTTACTTTGTACATTGTCACATTTCTAAGTATGCTATTGTGGCCCTGCCTAATAACAGGATTATGGTTCAGGCAAATGCCACATGCCTGGCAAAGCAGCATACTCAATCCACCATGATATCCCACACTGTCATGTACTGTTTTACCTTAGAATGACACCATAAACTTAATAGCATCTTACATGTATGCATCTGGCAGGCCACTGCCTAACCATGGCCTGTTTTGACATATACACAAGTAAGAATCTATTGCTAATGATATTAGCAGCGTCTGTTCAAGAGAAATGGACAGTATCCCATAGGCTGATGTAAAATGCTCTGACTACCATCCACTAACAGCTCACACACACACACACACCAACTTGGCTGCAGTGAGAATAGAACCCCTACTTATCTAAGTTTATAGACTACAGAGCACAATACTTATCATATGTGCTACAGCTCAAGCCTGACATTAATATGACTTTAGGTAATCTTATAATAGATTATATCAGCAGGCCTTGTAGAGGACAACAGTTTGGAGGCCTGCATCAATTGCAAGGCCCAAAACAGTACAAAACCATGTAATTGTGGAAGTCAATGTTGGATTCACACTTATACTCTTCTTCATGGAGAGATACACACACTTGGCTGCAGTGAAAACAGAACCCCTACCTATCCAAATTTACAGACTGCATAACACAGTATTTATTGCATGCACCATGACTCAAGTCTGACATTAACATGACTGCAGGTAATCTTATACTGGATGACAAGAATTTAGAAGCCTACATACACTGCAAGGCCCAAAACAGTGGAAACCCATGCCGGTTGGAAGTCAGAGGGGGATTCCCACTTGTTCTGCAGGGAAATGCACACACACAAGAATACTCCAAGTGGGGTTGAATGAGATTAGAACCACTACCTGTTTAGCTTCACAGCCTATAGAACACAGCATGCAGCAGAGCTCAAGTCTGACATTAACATGACTTTAGGTAATCTTATAGTAGATGGCATCAGGCCTTGGGAATGACACAGAGTTTGGAGGTCTGCATCAACTCAAGGCCCAAAACAGTACAAACCCATACCAGTTTCAGATTCACACTTGCTCTGTAGGGAGATGTGCACACACAAGTGGACTAGAGTGAGATTAGAACCCCTACCTATTTACTTTTACAGACTGTAAAACACAGCAGAGCTCAAGTGTGACATTAATGTGACTTTAGGTAATCTTATAGTAGATGACATCAGCAATCCTTGTGGAGGACAAGAGTTTGGAGGTCTGCATCAATTGCAAGGCCCACAACAGTAACACCTATTCTGGTGTGGATGTGGAATACACACACACACACACACACACACACACACACACACACACACACACACACACACACACACACACACACACACACACACACCTTACCTAACTAGTTTTATGGACTAAAGAACACAGTGCTTAATGCAAACATCGTAGTACAAATACGCTTTGAGTGACTGCAGGTGAGCTAATCCTTCAGGACCTAACTAAGCTCTGTGATGAACAGCTTGGGAAGCCTGCAAAGTCACATTGCTTCTTACTGTCATCTGCAGCTAGTAGCCAAGCAGTCAGATAACTGCCTAGCTATGTGACAACAGTACCCGTTTTGAGCGTATGTGTCTGTTTGCATTTTGATGGGCAAGCCTGTGGCTACAATCAATTTGCCCTGTTCATGCGTGAGACACAACATTATACATTACATAACTTGTTCAGTTCCTGATGCATGTGTGGTGAAATCCAGCAGACATAGGGGGCTGTAGTGAATGTGGGTGTTGTTGCTGGTGTAGATACAAACAGATGGCTTCACAATATATGTACATATTCTTATACTGTGCCATACATTTTCAAGGTTTTCACATGCAGTCTTAGGGAGACGTGGTCTGGAATGGAAGGGCACTATAACTCTTCACTGTCAAGATGTTTGCAGCAAATCCTCAGGACTGACTAATATTTATGTGGTTTTCTGTCAAATGCAGCATAATTTAGACAGGAAGTGAAAGAAGACTGCCAGAAATCTTAACTTCAGACATGTTATTCTATGCACTTCCACATTTTGGAAAGTTATTATTTAAAGTAGAGCCCTTACATTTGGTCCTTTCTCCAACATTTTATATATATATATATATATATATATATATATATATATATATATATATATATATATATATATATATATATAATACACACACAAACACACACACACACAAACACACACACACATATATATATATATATATATATATATATATATATATATATATATATATTTTTAGAAATTGTACAAGGAACAATGGATTTGCACTCTGCTTTACTAAGTGTACAGGCATGTGTGTTGGCATTTTTTGGACTTGTTTGCTCATTGCTAAGCAGTGCGCAAGTGAGAGGTGCATTGACCACATCAGTGACTTGCTATTACTTAACCCACTTGTAGCTGTATGTCAGGCCGGGATTTTGTTAGATTCACAGTCTGACTTCTGTCCCTGTATCTGCAGGGCTACACTTCCCACAAATTGGCTAAGACTTATTAAATAGGTTGTAAATATACAGCACAATGCGCAAAAGTGGAATTAATATAAAAAAGATGTTAATAATAGTATAGCACACACAGAGTCACAGATTGTAAAACACATCTTATTACTAGTTCACATCCAAATTGTATGCTTATCTCTGAATTAGAACCCTGAGCACCATCAGAAAGCTGACTGCCTTAGTCCTTTGAGCCACAGAAACAGCTTGATAGAACAGGGATCATTCATCAACAATCACCCGCATAAATATGTACATTGTTATTCCTCAGTTACCTAACACATACAATGTAAGATCAAATTCTATATTACTGTCCTGAGATTGTGTGGCATACTGTGTCAAATGCTCATGTAGCATAGATGAGTTACTGGTATGGCCATTACAAGTGGACACTGTTGTTTTGAGGGGTGGGGAAACAAACCACATGTATTTTTAGGGTACATACTGGTCTATCATTTAACCTTACTTTTTAACCTCTCTCTTGAATGATGTACAAGTAATCTGTTGCAGTAGGACTGCATGAATATTCCATGCATGAAGCCTACTGATTACAAATGGAGACATGATAGTGGAATAGGTGTCTGTAGTACCATGTGCATGTAATTTCTGTCCAAATACTTCAGTAGAGTTAACTGCGTAATGTACCAGGTGTATAGCTGCAATGACATATCATAATAATCCACTAAAATACTGTGTAGGTTACAGACTTACCTTGCAAATGCAGCAGTTAACACAACTGTAGTTCAGGGCAGACTCCATCTGATGCAAGCAGTACACAGCCAATACATGGATAGGTACAGGATGTGTGAGTTGCCTGGCATCAGCTTTAATATATGCATGTGAGTAGGAGAAAGGTATTGGTCCCTAGGTCCTAGGATGTCAGTGAATGTGCTATGTGTTGTCTCTTGGCCAAAGCCACGGCATACAGAGCACACCTATGTCTGCCTAGAATGACTTCAGCAGGGCGTTCCTCTTCTGACTGTGGCTGTGGTGACCTAGGCACTGATGCAGGGCTGTGTATCTCTTACCTTTGCTGATACTACTTCAGCTGTTTCCACAGAATCAGATTCTGTAGCATAGCACATACTGTGAATATTCGTGCACATGTGCATGGGGTATACTGCAAGGCTCCACCAGATATGTCGAGGCACCAGAACTATGACTTCAGAAGATCGAATGCATGTTCTGTGATATTCCTAGTTTGTGTGTGTGCTTCATTATCACATTCTTCTATGCCTGTGGGTGCATTTCTGATGGGTGTCATCATCCATAGTTCCAGGGCATAGCCCGCATCCCCCACTAAATGGCCTAGTGGGAATGCCCCCCTAGCAAACAGCTGTGATGTGTGCCAGATATGGGAGTCACGATAACTGCCAGGGTTGCCAGTACACACATTCATGATAATCCTCTGGGCACTGCATACAACTTGGCAGTTGGAGTGGTATCCCTTGCAGATAATGTAGATTCTACCCTGCTCACCAGGTGGTGCCTTGATGTGTACATGTTTGCAATCTATGGCACTACTTCAGGGTAGTCTGCTACACAGTAGAACTGTTGCATATTGCTGGCCCTTAATTCAGGGAAAAGGGGAAAAATATGTGCTCTCTGTCATGTGGAAGCATAGCATCCAGGAATAGGTGGAGTATCCTGGATGCTGATGCCTGTGACACTCCCAGCATATCCCCTGTTGGTCTTTGAAAATTACCTGTAGCTAGTATCCTAAGGGTTACACATACCTTAGTTTCAAATGGGATGGATTCTCCTCTGTTAGCCCTGGCTCTGAGTTGTGGGCAGCAGAGCTCACTGAGATCTTGTAATACATCCCTGTCCACCCTATAGCACTCTACAATCTCCAGCACATATAGCTCCTGGAAGGTTATCCTGGGCCTGAACACTTTTCTCCTTATCAGCCTAGCCCTATATTCAACAGCAACAGCAGCACTGATTTCAGCATCTAGCACTTTCTCAGTTAAAATTTCTAAGTCTGTACTCAAATGATTCAGAGTATTTAGGGAAAATCAGAATGTAGGGTGTATGCTTACTTTATACAGTCCTGAAGTAGGTCCACCATGTGGGATTGGCTAATTATGATGCAGTTTATCTGATTAGGATATAACTGACATGATTTAAAGGCCCTACTTTAGTGTGCAGCACTGTGCTGTACACAATGTCTTGCAGCATAGCTATGTAAAACTGTATATCAATTAAATACATATGGTTTCCATTTATAGCTGTCTAGCTCATGACTAGGACATGGGTGGTCTGATTGTACAAACAAGCTAAGTTACACCAAAACCATTTGCAGCAAGTGGCGCACTGCACAAACGTGCACTAAGCACAAAAAAACTCCTAAAAGTGACATGACACACCCTCCTGGTGTCATCCATATCCACTGGGAATATAAACAACATGCATCAGCCTACACAAAGTTGATAGCTGTACACAGTTGCTTCCTTTAGCGATTCAACACATCCAAGGCATTTACCCCTCATTTGCATAATGTTCGTGCTGATGGCCTAGAAACTACACAGTTCATAGCAGTGTAAGCTGGCTAACAACATGAAAACATGATTGTGCAGAACACAGGCAACATCTTACAGCACTTTTGTCTAGAGTGCATTATGCTGTTCTTTTACATATTGTTTTATTTTTACATTAAACATGTTTGTGTAATGCTGCACATCATACAAACATGCCAGAATTTTTAAAAAATATATTAATATTAACTTGACATAATTATTGCAATTTTTGGACATCCACAGTGTATGATTCGAACATATATGTATGGGCTCTTACCTTTTCAGCAGAATTATGTCCATATTTGTGGACTTTTACATTCTTTTCTTTCCATGCAGACTCCTGTATGTGGAAATTTTTCACGTACAGTACTACCACGGACATGGAGTCTACACGAATGCATTACAGGATGTTGGATTGCTCCACTTGCTTAATTTGAATAAAAACCAGCTACTTTAGCCAAAATTTGCATTGGACAAAAGGTTCCATAGTTGTGTGTGCATGCTTGTGCACTGCCACATGGAGTTTATTGAATCTAAAATTGCATTGCTGCACGGTGTGCACACTGAGAAAACTTTCTTGTAAGCATTCTTGAATTTGCATTATGTATTTCTTAGAATCACAGTCAACCAATAATTGTTAAGCAGAAATGCAAAATTCAAATACAGTACCACCACTCAGCATGTCTATTTCCTCCTCCACTCTTAGCAATGGATGTATTTACTTATTAGTGTCTTGTTCATAGATCACTTGCCATCCATTCATAAGATGAATTGTGCCTCTTTGTCTGCCAGACCAGAAGATGCACAGACCATTCACTATGCTTTATTGTATTAATAATATTTTTCCGTTCTTACCTTTCTAACTTATTGTCAAGCTTCTGATTCATCACAACTGGCATAGGATGACTTTGAACTTTGGAGAAGTGTTTTGCTCGACAACAATGCCCACATCGGGTGCCTAGTTCCTCATGAAATAAGTAGTTATGCATCTTCAGCATTAATATAGGCTTAACCATGCATTAGACTTTTCAAAGTTTTGTCTATTTCTACCTTAACACAAATTGCTATAACCAGTTTCTAAATACAAAGCAGGAACATCCTTCTTTCATCATTGCCAATGGTTACTATTTCTTTTGCTTTTCATGGCATACTGTAGTTATGATCTAACATGATACTCAAAATATTGACTAGTATGCAATTTAAGATTAACTGATACAGTTTGTAATGCTTTCTTTGGAAATCTAAAACATTTTTTCAGATATAATCACTGATTTCTTTCAGTCTCAGTGTCAATTGTTCTGTCGTTTATCAGAAATATAAATATAAATCATTTCCTATTATGCTTCAATTCTAAAAACACGGGCACTTTTATTTATTCTTTATACATATATGTTGCATTCTTTCAATTAAAAATATAAGAGTGTATATTAAGGTGACAAGCTTGTTTTGTATGTTCCCACTTACAACATATATGAAATCTCCTTTAAATTTATAGCTGTCTCTTCTGTGATTTTTTTTTGTGCCAAGAAAACACTTTCCCTTTTTGGCAGTTTGTATAGTTTGAACTTTATGCATGTACCAAAATGACACCATGTACATTTTGAACTACTGCCTAACTGTTTGATATTTGTATATTCAGTATAATTTTAGATTGCTTTGAAAACATTGTATAGCTTTCTCTGGCAAACTTCAATGAGGCTCCCACTAGTCAGCCTGTCTCAAAATGCTTCACCCAAATTCATACCAAACTTACAGTTTTCTATGCCAGTAGGATAAGGGATCACAGTTTCATTATACTCACTGTATCCCTTTCCTTCAAATAGTTTTTTATTTCTATGTGTTGCACTGATACTGTCATTGCCATGATGGAAAACTGTGACACATGAAAGTTTAGTACTAAAACTACAGAAAAGTAAAACATGACACACTATATGCATGGTACTTGGTATAATAGCTATGATACCTGCCACTGGTTGGAGTCATTTGAGAAATTTACCTATGGCCTGTCCATTTAACCTTTGGGTCTCCTCTTGCAATTAAATTTGTGAACATTCAGAAGTATTTTCTTACGTACCTCACATCTGACAAGTGTTATAACTGTGATAACAAAAAACTAATACTCTCATTTTCTCTATAACTTGTATTACTGTTCCAAGTTATGACATCCTAGCTTCTTTACATTTTTTCTCATTTAAATCATGTTATTTAATTTAATAAAAATTTTAATTTAATAATATTCTGCTAAACATTTATATTCATCATCTTCTGAAGTGCTCACTTTCCTTTCTGTTCAGTTCATAGCCCCATTCTGACCTTTGCTTAATTTTGGAGCAACTTGGTTTGATATTTAGAGCTTTAAATAAAGTGCTACCATAAGTATTTTTAGAGTACTGGTGTTCATTGAATGATTTTATTTTTCTCCATGCATAACTATTTGATCTCAGAAAAATATTTGTATAATATCATAACTTATATTTAAGTTGTTGAAATAATCCAAAAAGTGTTTAATAAAGAAATAGGAGAGGGAAACTATTGCTGGCAGATGTTACAAGTGATTAGATTAGGTACTAGGCCAAGGTCATAGCACAGACTTAAGAACAACATGAGTAGAAATGCACAGGATACTGTAGCGCAGCATGGACATTATACTAAGTAAATAGGATTGACATTATCAGTTAAGACAAATTTATACACAAATTCACATTAGTTATAGGCATGTGTTGTTATTGCAAACAAGGTATAGCACAAAGTGCTTACATTAACTCCAGAGCACATTTGTGACAGAATTCCATAAGAGAGGACTCAAAAGGAGGATTACATAAAACTACACTACATATGGACACTGAATAGAGTTTGGAACATTGTACCTAAAGTATTGGATCATGATGTAACTATAATTAGAGTTTGGAACATTGTATTTAAAGTACTAGACCTGATGGGACTACAATTAGAGTTTGTAACATTGTATCTAGAGTACTTGATGATGATGATGATGATGGTGACTACTCCAACAGAAAAAATGCATCATACTGCATGTGCAACCCTACAGAAGTAAACAGTGCATGTGAGAGTGGTAGAGCACAACACAAGCCCGGGTTAATGGGGGGGGATGCCAGGATGCCAGGACACAGGATGAGGATGTACCAGATGGGACAATCACAAAAGATGATTTTAGTACTAGATGGGGTGAAAGAAGCATGGAACAAATAAACAGAAGCCACTCAGTAAAGTGGTGTTAGGTGATGTGGAAAAAAGAGATGAAGAGGACAGGGAGCATTTGTGATTCTGTGGTTCTGTTTTCTATTTCTTATATGATACATATTTAGCCTTGCATACATATCTGAGTGGTTATTAGAGTTTGTTAGCTCAGTCTGCAATTGTTTTGCCCACCTGGAGATGCATTATGACGGAGGTCCCCAGATTGTGATTTGTGAAGTGCTTAAGTAATGCAGAATACTAGAATCTCTGATCTGTGTTTTCTGACATTGGCTGAAGGCTGAGAGAGATGTGTTTGCACAGCTGACATTAAAATTAATGTGTTCAAGTTTGGTACCAGGCTATAACAATGGTATATCTACACTCTACCGCTGTTCATTGTATTTTTAGATAAACTATCAAAACAGCTCAGGTAATATAATCACGGCCAATTTGAGAACTTCATGCTGCCATCGCTGTCTCTTGCAAGTGATGATCTCATTTTCCTCACCTGCTTATGATCACTGATGCAAACCTGAGCAATTTGCTTTATGAAGATAGTATTTAGGATCAGAATCAGCACTTTTACACCTGAGGCCATGGTACTGTCCTATAAGAGTGGAATGATATCTTCAGGTTTGTAAAAGAGCATAAACATTTAGTGGAGGAGTTATCACTCTTGGTCTTGATGGCAAAGGCAGAACATGAGATAGACAAACAGAATCTGGCAACAGCTGCAGTCCTGTACAAGATGAAAGAGTCCATGATAGTGAGGCTGTCACTTCCTTTACCAGCCAGTCTATTCCCCCTTTCTCAACCATGCTCAAAATCTGTTGACAGTGACTAAAAATGGGATTCTGTGTAGACGAAGCAAAAATTGTTTCTCCACAGATTGCTAGACTTAACTCTATAAAAATGTATAAAGGACCTGATGATCAAGTGCAACCATATAATAGCACCTCTGCTCATTCTGATTAAAAAATCAACTGAGGTATTGCTGTCATCATAAAACAATATCCATTGGTAATGTTTGTTTATGTTTTTAGGTGTACTAAACTATATGTAAGCCCACTGATGGGAGTAAAAGTCTCTTCTGGCTTTGGAATACATACAGGCCCCTGTATAAGCTGAGATCTACCTCTGTGGGAAGGGGTAGCATGGTCTGCCTGCTGTGCAAGTCATCATGATGACTTCTGTCACAACTCTATTACTCGAATAAAAGAGCGTAAACAGTTCCTGTCATATGCAAGGGAAAGTATGATCACTGATAGGCAGATATGTGATAGTAATGACATGAACAAGCAGTCAGGATTGCAGGAGAGATCCTTATCTTTTTATCACCCATAATTCATTTTGCTGTTTTTTTAGGTGCAGAACATTTGTCACCTAGAGTGCCTATTCCTGTTTTGAGCTTTGCTTTGATGATATCATTTGTTTTTTTAATTCACATTTTGCTAAATTTGTAGAGAATTAAGATCGAAAAACATTTAACAGCATCTTGTGATAGATCACATCATTCTAAATAAAAAGAGCAGTGATACTGATAAGCATTCATCATTACTGGCTTTTAAATCATTGTTATACTTACTCATAAATGTGTGTAATATTTTTAACATGTTTAAATCAATCAATTTACAGACATCAGATACAGAAAAATATCATAAAAAAAGCTTAATGAGTATCATGTGGAATTCTGGAGATATTGATGCTTCTGTTACTGACACTTTTTGTTAATATTTCAAGAACCAGGCTTTTAAAATGAGAGACAGCATCATATAAAGGCAAAAGTAGTCCTGACCCTTTTTATTAGTATTTCAAGAAACAAGCTTTTAAAATGAGACATAGCATCATATAAATGCAAAAGTAGTCCTGAGATTTTCTGTATACCATATAAAAATTAAGAGATTCAATGTTGTTCATAAATGTGAACAAAACAATTTGCTTGGACTCTACAAAATGTACAGAATGTACTTTTGGCACTTTTATCTGTATTATCACAAATATTTGGTGATAATACAGACAAAAGCACTAAAAGTACATTTTATGGAGCCTGACTGGTGTTTTTTCTTTCTTTTGTGGTTTTGATTCACTACTGCTGGAGTGGCAGTTTTTAGTTGTGTTTTGTTTATAAATGTATTTATGAAAATAAGGCATTATTATGATTTTATTTATTTTACATTTGTTGACCGGGTTAGTCTGACTGAGCTGATAGCCCTTTTTCAGCGGAGAACCAGGGAGAAAAGCTCTAAGGAAGATACATTTTAAATCACGTAAACAATAACTCTAAAACATCTCAAATAGTATATACAATTCTAGTCCAAATAACAATAACTCAGAAACATCTTAAATAATATACACAGATTATATTGCATACAGTAGTAATGAAAAATCATGCAGGTCTAACAACAAAGTGATAAAGCAAATTCAATAGCAATAAATAAATAATATAATACAATATAATATATTAAATATATTATTACATAATAAATATAATAATTAATATATTAAATAATAGCTATAAAGAGGAGTCAGGAAACAAAATAGGCAGTGTACCGCTATTGTGAAGGAAGGTATGTCACGGGGGATGAATACAGGGACAGGTCCAGTGGTTTTTCAAATATTCTTTGGTTGCTGTTTTGAACTGGTTTAGCTGCACCTTTTTACTCCTAAAATTATTTCCACTACTGCTTAGACACTTACTCTTAAACAAATACCAGACCATCTAGAATATGCTAAATCCAAACCAAAACACACTAAAATAACTTCCTTCAATAACCTCGTCTTAGCTGGAGACATTCACCCCAACCCCGTATCTAACCCACCCACAAATAACAATTACCCTCCCCCTTCCTTTAACCTTTCATCCTCCTACAATACTCTTAAATTTTTCACACTCAATGCCCAGAGTCTCAACAACAAAGCACATCAGTTTCAAGCATGGCTAAGTCATAACCAACCTGACATTGTAGCCATCTCTGAAACTTGGCTCATACCCCACATTTCTGACCCTGAAATCTCACCCTCTGGATTTCACACTCTTAGATGTGACTGCTCAAAAGGCAGAGGCATTGCATTAATCTATTCCAATCTACTTACCTTAATGCCCCTTCCAAACCCCATTCCTAAATTCACCAATGCAGAACTAACAGTTGGTCTATTAAAAATGAATAATCACAAAAGCCTCTGCATCATCACCCTTTATATCCCACCTGGAAAAAACAACTCAACCCTTGAAGACATACTCCAATGGGCCTCAGCTGAAATTAACCTTGAAACGTACATACTAGGCGATGTAAACATCGACTGGAATAAGATCAACAGTCCCATACCCTCCCTGTCCATTAACCTCTTTAACTTTACTTAAGTAACCCACTCCATCACCAGACCCAATAAAACAAATCCCATCCACTATTGACTGGATCTTAGTCACCCATTCAAATAAAATTACCAACTCTGGGACCATTCCTGCCTCTACTAGTAACCACCTCCCAGCCTTCATTTACTGTGCAAACACCCCCATCCACACCAACATCAATGTATTCAGACCCACAACCTTAATAAATTTGACCCCCAAAACCTTCTCTAACTATCTCAAACAAATGAGTTGGAACATTCTAAAAACCCTTCCACTTGATAAAGCCACAGACCACTTTAATTCTACTTTCTTAGATGCTGTAAATTTTGTAGCTCCACCAAGGAAAAAAAGAATAAAAACTATAACTGCCCCATGGCTAACCAAAGAAATAAAGCAAATTATGCATCAAAGAGACAAATCCTGGAAGCTTTACAAAAAGAATAAACTTTCCGAAACCCTTCTCCAATATACACAGCTCTGTAACTTTGTAAAAAAAAAATCTTCAAAGACAAAAAATCCTACTACACTAAGGTCCAGTCCAACCATCCCCAAAACCCTAGGCTTTTTTGGAACTCCATAAACTCATTCCTCAACCCAGGCTCCAAAAATAACCCCTGTCTGGACCCAAGTAAATATGACCTCGAATTAGCCTCACTATTCAATATTTTCTTTATAGAGTCAGTATCTGATCTAACAAAAACGTTTCCCAACAATGACCCATCTCTCCTCCATTCCACCTCATCTAAGTCCCCAAATAATTCCCCCCCATGTTTGAGCTTAAACCTGTCTCCACTAACTACATAAAAAGTCTTTTATCCAAACTTAAACCATGCTCCAATGCACCTGACAACATCCGCTCTTCCTTTCTCAAGTCTGCTGCCAATGGTATAGTTCTCCCAATTAGTATTCTAATTAATAGATCCATAAAGGAATCCTATGTCCCTAAACTCTGGCATTTCACTTTTATTCTTCCTCTCCACAAGGAATGCAAAAACACTAACATTTCAAACTTCCACCCTATATCTCTTCTCCTTCCAATCTCCAAAAGCCTAGAAAAATGCATCCACCTCCAACTTATGCCTTTTCTGACTAAAACTAACTTCTTACCCCTACCCAACATGGCTTCCAACCAGGACAATAGCACCATAACAGCTCTACTCTCATTCTTAGAAACTATCAATCAAGCCAGAGATACTGAGAACTTAGTATCCACAGTGCTCCTAGATCTCTCTAAAGCTTTTGATACTGTTTCCCATAAACACCTTCTAACTCACCTCTCAAATTTAAATCTCTCCTAAAACACTCTTTCCTGGTTCTCAAGCTATCTGTCAGATAGATCTCAGGCTGTGAAATGGATAAAAGGCACCTCACCTTTCTTATCCACCCCTACCGGAGTACCACAGGGGTTCATCCTGAGACCAATGCTGTTTAATATCTTTATCAATAACTTTCACTCTTCTGTTGTTAATGCCAAAGTCATCCAATATGCAGATGACTCTACACTTGTCTACTCTGCCTCTAACCTTCCTGAACTCCTATCTAAAACTCAGTCTGCCTTCTTAACTACTAAGATCTGGATGCACCAAAACCACCTTTCTCTCAATGCTAACAAATCTAAAAAACTACTATTCACACCCTCAAAAATTTTCTCTCTTGATAAAAATTCCTTCCAAGTCCTTAGCCAAAGCAACTCTCCAATTGAAGTTGTTTCCTTTTCCAAACTACTCAGTGTAACCATAGATGAACACCTCAAGTTTGGCATCCATATTCAGCAAAATATAAAGAAAACCCACCAAAAACTAAGTATGCTATACAGGAACAACCACTTCCTCTCTACTTCTACCAGGCAGACTCTGGCCTTCTCTTACCTCCTTCCCTCCCTTCTGTATGGCACCTCGTTACTAATCTATCCTCTTCCATCACTTTCAAACTTGAAAGCTGTTGTAACAAAATTTCTAAATTTGCCACCATAGCCAAACATTCCACTCATCCCTGCTACCCTCCAATCACTCATCTGGTTAGAATTCACAAATTACCTGGACTTCCTCCAACTTACTACAGCACATAGACTAATATTTAATCCAACCAAATGCCCTGCTCTAACTAACATCCTTCCCCCATCCACCCCAAATAGAACTTTCAGATCTGAACACCAAAACTTAATTACTGTCCACAAACCTAAACGTCCTGCTGGACAACATCTCCTCTCCTTCTCCTTAGGTAAGAAATGGAACTCTCTCCCTTCCACATTAAGGACAATGTCAAGCACAAAGAACTTCAAAACTCAGCTTTACACATACCTCTCCTCCAAATGGCAATGTAACTGCATTCTTCCTACCTAGAACTACTTAAAAATAGCCCCTGGGAGAGTATTCTTCTGAGTTCCTAAGCACCTTATAGCTGGCTAGAACCTTCTATAGCTAATTCCCATATGACCTCTCACACTCTGTAAATATTGTAAATAGCTTTTGACTTTTGACTTTAACTGTGTGAATTTGTTAAAATGTATCTGCATGATATTGTTCCACTATGGGCAATATTGCTCACGCTTTGTATTGCTTGATATGTATTTGTACTTGTACTTTAATTTTTATGGACTGCTATCTTTACTGTAATCTGTTTCACAGAGCTTTTCTCCCCGGGCAGCCATTGAAAACGGACTCTCTGGGCCCAGTGGACTTCCACGGTAATCAAACTGGAAATAAAATAAAATAAAATAATAGACCTAATAATTGCAAATGGCTGTTTGTTCCAGGAAATGGCAGGACTGAAGCTATATAGGATGCAGCCAGTTCCTGAATTAGGTTTGTAAATTTGAAATAGATCCTGCTCTGCACTGCAGAGAGGCCTATTAGGAGTATATAGGGAGATTATTTCAATATTTTATATTTCAGAAATTAATCATCTTTCTGGCAGTTAGCATGAAGTAAAGGTTGTGAGCTTTAGTTTCTGTGGTACAGGGTTTGATTCCCTCAGCCCTTATTTACCCCTGACATGACGCTGACCAAGTCACTTAACCTGACATTGTTCCTGAGTTGCCCCAGACAAGGGACTGTGGAGTATTAGTTGGTTTGACAAAATGGCTACGGAGTTTACCTTACATACACAAAGTGCAGGGTTTGATTCTCACCTTTAAAGAGAAATTGGCTAGGCTTAAAATGATCTGTAAGCACAGCTAGCTTAATATTTACTTGTATCCTCCATTTAGGTTGTCATAATGGTTACTGAAACAAGGTGCAGGGTTTATTCTCACTTGGTGTAATTGGCTAGGCTTAAAATTACCCACAAGGGCAGTTAGCCTAGTACTAATCTATGAACCAAACAATGCCAAGTTGTCTGGGGGACTCAGAAAGAACACTGCCACTGACTATTTCCATGATGCAGGAAAATACAGTTCAGACATGTTAGCCACAATGAGGAAAGTCCTCATTAATGGCTAATTTGCATGTTTCTGAATCACCCTTAAATGCCACAAGTGCAGATCATTGATTTCTTGTTAAAGTCAACACTGCTGGGACATGCATCTTGTTAGTACTGGCAACCCCCTTTATTCACAGTCCCACACAAGTACACAAATAAATACACAAACACCCACATCCACATACATCCATACATACCCACCCATATACAGACACATATATAGACACACACACACACACACACACACACACACACACACACACACACACACACACACACACACACACACACACACATACACCCTTAACAATTATGCTGAGTTGACACAATCTCCCAGATTCTCTATAGCTTCCACGGCATGCAAGAGCTCCAGCAGGCAATATGTCTGCCATGCAATTCAGGAACAGCCTGCAGGGGCATGCACAAGCGCTCCTGCACTAATCCTGCACAGACTAAGCCCCTGTATGCAAATCACTCCATTTTCAGGATAAGTCTATGCAAATGAGGTGATTTAGCAATCCAGGAAGATTGCAACCGGCCGTGCAGGACTAGTGCAATCTGCAGAAATGTACTCGGTTAGTAACCGAGTACATTTCTGCAAAATCCAAAACAGAGCTATGGCAGCTCCAAATAAAGGCTGCATATCATGTAGTAAGCATGCCAATGGCCAAGTATAAGGTGTTTGGCATTACAACCAGTGAAAAAAAATAAAATAATCAACTTTTTTTTTAGCTGATCTCAGCTGTTTAAGCGTAGGGCAGCGGTGCGCAAACGGGATCAGGGGGAATAACAAAATAAATCTAAATTAAGCATTCTAACAAAAAATCAGTATTCTGCCATGCAAGTTAATGGCAGGCAGAAGACAACATGGCCAGTGAGTAGTGGTTGCTAAGGGGGAGGCTCAATGTGAGACATCTAACTATGCATTAGCAGGCAATCCTATGCAAATGAGGGGAAGGATAGTGAATCCCAGTTTTCCCCAGCATGTGAGTCAGGTCCCAACAGTGTAAGAGTAGGAATAGCTTGGTGCAAGCCTAGGAGTTAGGTGACATCATGTGGGGGTGTGTCAGGCCTACTGTAAGCAGACTGGAGTCCTGTGGCTCGGGTTTGCTCCTAGCTTAGCACAGGGTGTGTCTAAACCTGCCTAGAAACCTTTACAATGCCTAAGTGGGTGTGCATTCCATGCACCGGGTTTTAAAGGCAGAAAAAAAAAGTTAAACCAGGAAATAGCAGCAGTGTGCACATTTGTGCACTCTGTTTCCGCAGCTTGACCCCGGGATTAAACAAGAAGGCAATGGGAAGGGAAAACAGCAGTATGAAGGTAACCAAGGAGAACTAGCATAGCTGGCAGGTGAAATGTATCAGAATCAGCCAATTACACAGGCAGTAGACCAGCCCAGCCCAGAACACTACTATAAACTATGCAAATACCTTCCCCCCTGTTTTTTCCCACACTCTACACCACCGGTGTAAACAAGCGGGGAACTTTTAACACTCACAACAGCAAAATGATAGGGGCTGCAATAGCTATCACACAACAACTTGTGGAAGAGGCTGAGGGTGGTGAGGATGTGAATGCTGTCAACTAACCCAGAGTGAGGAGACAGAGAAGAGTGTACAGACCCAGGGTAACCTACCAGGGGCTACATGAGCTGGAGATAGGGGAGCGCTATAGGGTGGAAAGGGACCTCCTACAACAAATTGTTGAGCTGTGTCAGTCATGCCTCACACACAGAACTAACAGAGGGGAACCCATCTTAGTGGATACAAGGTATGTGTAGGCCTAAGAATACTAGCTACAGGTACCTTCCAAAGGCCAACTGGGGATATGATGGGGATCTCATAGGCATCAGCATCCAGGGTACTCCCCAGTTCCTGGATGTCATGTCAGCACATGTCGGTGAGCACGTATATTTCCTCAACACCTGTGAGGCGTTGACCAGAAATATGTAACTCTTCTGCTAAATAGCATAATACCCTGAGGTAGTGGGTGCTACAGACTGCATGCACATATGTATCAAAGCACTACCTGGTGAGCGGGGTAGGGTCTACATCAACCTCAAGGGCTTGCCATCCATCAACTGCCAGGTCGCGTGCGATGCCCAGGGCATAATAATGAATGTGTCTGCTGGCTGCCCTGGAGGCTATCACGATTCCACATCTGGCATCTGATGCCACTGTACCAGAGATTTGCCAATGAGGACATCCCTGACGGTCACCTAGTGGGGGATGCTGGATATGCACTGGAGCCGTGGCTGATGACACCCATCAGAAATGCACACACACCTGATCAAGAACTCCATAATGAGACAAACACTCAGACAAGAATTATAGTAGAGCATGTGTTTGGGATGCTCATGTCACGGTTCTGGTGCCTGGACACATCCGATGGATCCTTGCAGTACTCACCAGCCACGTGTACCCAAATTGTCCTCGTATGTGCCATGCTACACAATATGATCCTGTGGAAGCAGCTTCAGTATGAACAGCATTGGGCAGGGCCACACAGCCCCCCAACATTGCCAAGACCTGCACAAGTACAGAGTGACTCAGAGGAGGAACAACCTGAGCCTGCTCCAGTAGCAGAAGAAGGCGTGCCCAGTATGCCCTGGCCTTGGCAAAGAGGCAACATATAGCACATACACTGACACAGAAGGGACTCGGGGAATGACAACTCTCTCTGACTCTCACATACAGTAAAAGGGATGCCAAACATTACACTACCTGTGCTCATCCATGTGTAGGGAGTGTACTATGTGCATTAGACATAGGCAGCCCTGCAGCACCACCCTCAATACTGGGACACCCACAAGGTAAGTGATTCACACATGCCAGTCAGGGGGGTTTCACATACCCAACAACAGTCACAGCCAGCAGGACAGGTGTAGACAAACACAAAAAAGGCTGTGCTATGGCCTCTGAATGATGCCTATGGGTAACACCCCAGGCCTACACAGACAGATGACAGCAGGTCAGGCAGTGGGATGTCAGTTCTGAAGGGTAGGAAGTCTGAAACAAATATCTAGGTAAATAAAAGCTAAGATCTGTAGTACACTGGTATACCTCTAGGCAGCATGATAGGTAAGACTACAGAATGAATAGGAGTACCTGACATACCAGTGCAGTCATAGAAAATGTGTACAAGTGTCAGGTGTGCTCCCCCATCCTACATAGAAATGTAGTAACAGTCAGGTGTGCCCCCCAGTCCTGTGTAGAAATGTAGAAATAGTCAGATGTGCACCCCCATCCTACATAGAAATGTAGTAACAGTCAGGTGTGCCCCACAAAACCTGTGTAGAAATATATAAATAGTCAGGTGTGCCCCCCCATCCTATGTAGAAATGTAGTAACAGTTAGGTGTGCCCCCCAATCCTGTGTAGAAATGTGGAAATAGTCATGTGTGCCCCCCATCCCATGTAGAAATGTAGAAATAGTTAATGCCATGTGATCGACGGATACCCTGCAGAAACAGTATACTACCTGTAGGTGTACAACACATAGGTTAGCACTGCATTACAGACTACCTGGACTTGATCCACACATTCAATACAGACGGGCATACTAGACATGCTCACACACTTAAACACATGAAGGCCATGTCTGCAAACACCAATGGACCAGACATACCTGGCAGTCGCAGATGTTACTGTAGACACTCCTCAGTATGCAGCACACATGCTTTGCACACACAGTGGACAGGAATCCAGATATATATCTAAGGACAACACACTACAATAAGCAAAAGGTAGATGTACATAGATGTGTGGAACAGGGTGACTGTGACAAGGAGCCATCCAGGCCTGTCCCACCCAGCACAAAGCCAAAGGGTCACAACTACATGAGGTTCAGATGTCACTCACTGTAGATACTAGCCACCGGTATCTGTCAGCAGTACAGACTATGTGGTGCACGTGCTAGCTGTGCAACATGACTGTACAAAGAAGGTGTCATCTAGCATCTGTATACAAGTACCTGTGAAATATGACCGTGTGTGCCCGCCTGTGGTGTATCAACCTCTAGATTAATGGGTTATGGTCCATGCACACACACTGCCCTCCCCATAGCCCTACTATGACAAGCCTGCTGAGGTCATCCACTGTGAAATACACCTTTGGGAGAGTTGTAGCCCAGTAATTTATGTGCTGCATCCCATAACTGTGTACTGCTGTAGTGTGATATACTAGATAGGTAGAAGTTCTAATCCCAGACTTAGAAAGTGTGTGTGTGTGTGTGTGTGTGTGTGTGTGTGTGTGTGTGTGTGTGTGTGTGTGTGTGTGTCTGTGTAGAGAGCAATACATTTAGGGTAAGCACACTCCCTACAATTGAAATGCACTACTTTGGTAAGGCTGCTGATATCATCCACCTAGAAATACACCTCTGGGAAGATGTAGCTCAGTAATCTCCATTGTGCATCCAATAACTGCATAGTGTGATACATTAGTTAGGTAGGTGTTCTAATCCCCGACTTAGCAAGTGTGTATGTGTGTGTGTCTGTCTGACTCTGTCTGTGTAGAGAGCAATGCTTTTTAGGGTAGTCGCACTCCCTACAATTCAAATGCTCAACTTTGGAAAGACTGCTGATGTCATCTACCTAGAAATACACCTCTGGGAAGGTTACAGCCCAGCAATCTCTGTAGCGCGTGCCATAACTGTGTACTGTTGTAGTGTGATATAGAACACTGTTAGGGTTCTATTCCCACCCATGGCAGTTCTGGGTGTTTTGTGTGTGTTTCAATGTCTGTGTAAGGAGCAATGCATTTTAGGCTAGACACGCTCAGTAAATTTCAAATGCCCTACTATGGCAATTCTGCTGATGTCATTCATTGTGAAATACACCTTTGGTGAAGAAGCTCTCCAGTAATACCCGTGGTGCATCCTATAACAGCTCCATGCTGTAATGTGACATAGACCTCTGTTAGGGGTTCTATACCAACACATGTCAGTTGTGGATATTTTGTGTGTGTTTCAATGTCTTTGTAGGGAGCAATGCATTTTAGCCTAGCCACACTCACTACATTTCGAATGTTCTACTTTGGCAATTCTGCTGATGTCATCCAATGTGATATGCACCTTTGGGGAAGAAGTACTCCAGTAATCTCCGTGGCATATACTATAACTGCGTAGTGCTGTAGCGTAATAAACTAGTCAGGTAGGGGTTCTACTCCCAGACATGACAGAACCCAGACATGTGTGTGTGTGTGTGTGTGTGTGTGTGTGTGTGTGTGTGTGTGTGTGTGTGTGTGTGTATGTGTGTGTGTGTGTGTGTGTGAGTGTGTGTGTGTGTGTGTGTGTGTGCAACTCGTATCCTGTGTGGAGGTGGGTGTGAGTGTGTGACACCTGGGCACAATGTGGAGCAGGTTTTCACATTTCTTATATGATGTCCCTAGCATATATCACAATGTCCACCGTACAGAGATAACAGATGTGAACTAGCCGAGAGGCTGGGGTGCAAATCCATATCCATACATATGACATCAAGTCCAGACAATCACAGTTAGCAGCCCCAATATTACACAGAGCACACTCTCAACCCATGTCTCATACACACACACACACACACACACACACACACACACACACACACACACACACACACACACATGCCTAAGCAACAGCCAATATGTGGGTAGTTGACTGCATACTGGTCACTGATAGTAACTATGGAGTGATTGCAGTGGGCTACAGAGGGCATGGCACCCTGTCCATCTGTCCAATAGGCACATACATGCAGACAGTGCACCTTTCCCATGTTCCCCACTGGACACCTGCAACACTTGTGGTGCCATCATGTGACCCACAAAGGACTTACCATTCCTGAAGTCATGCCCTGTATGGACAGATGCCACTGACACCAGGGAATGCCATTAGCATGCTATCAATGTAGGTGCAGGGTAATCCTGCTGTCCATTACGTGTTCCCACCACAGGTGGCCAAGACTGGCACATCTAATGATAATTTGTGTACACAACATGGGCCACACACCCCAGGTACAGTTTCATGTCACTGTACATGCATGTGGGAGGTGTGCACATCCCAGACACCATCCATGCCATGGACTAAGGAACACATACATGGCAAGCGATGCACAGCATTGGCCACAAACAATAGTCACCCAGGTGACTGGATTGGGATACAATACCCACCTGTGTGGGCAAATGCAGAAACTACAGCCCTGAGCCACAATGCAGACCATAGTCATGTGGCCTGATGCCAAGGTATACCCATCACCTAGCCTTGTATAGGCATCTGGCACAGTTGACCACCACACACCCATGCAGAAATGTACCCGTGCATGTCAGTACTGGCACCCTGTGTTTGTGTGTGTGTTGTATGATGCGTATGATCACATCCACACTCACTACAACCCCTATTGGCATACTAAAGCCTGCTGTCTGATGTCAGACACCTCCCCATACCCTTTGCCCATATAACCTCCATATGACCCATGTGGTGCATGTGATCCCTGCACAGTAATGTGTTGTGGCAATCTCAGTGATGAGTTGTAATCCTGGCCCTGCCAAGTATGTCAATGTGTGTGCATCTCTGTGAGAGTATGGCTGTATTGACGCTGGCACCTGATCATGCGGACAGGCACGTGTACTTCACCTACCATATAGCTACCATAGCCCTGTTACAGATGTCACTCACCATCACATATATGTTCTGAGGGCTCCGCAACAGGTAACCTATGTGGCACATCCAATAACTGCTTAGAACTGTAATAACACTACATAGTCATCAGGGGTTTGATACCCTCTGCTGGTAGGTGTGTGACACAAACATGCTTAAGTTTTACTCTCCCACCCCTCATTGAGTTGTCTTTGCCTCTGTCTGCCTCTCTCACTCCCTCACTGGTAGATGTGGAGACCTACACCTGCTTTGCTTAGGCAGCAGCATGTGTATTTTAGGTAATGCTCATGATCAGCTTATGGCCTCTGCATGAATTGCAGCCATCCCCTAGCTGATTGCATGTGGAACAGCTGTGGTAACATTCCCATAGCCAATTGCATGAAAACACACTCCAATATCTGGGAACATCATGTTGGTGTTGGACCTTTTCATTCACTGTGAGCAGGAACTCGATCTGTTGTTTGGCAAACAGCATCTCATATAGATTGGGGATTTACCTTTGATAACATACACTGTAGAAACAGGCCATCACACAGGAGGGGAATGTGCCTGACTTGACTACAGACTGTAAGTGCTGCTATACTGCATTCAGAATAATGTTGGTTTAACTGGGTGTGTGCGGATATGGCTGTCCTACATGTATTAATACCTGCCATGTCAGTTCTATGTTTATGAGGACTGCCCATCTGTAGAGTCATCTGCAGACTGGGCAGTGTGTGATGCTTTTGGTTTCATGTGTTACCCACAGAGCATGTATCTTTGAACTGCAGAAGGTAGTGTGAGGATTGCAGTCTGTAGATGGTGAAAGGCATGACAGTTACTGACTTCATATCCCTCATAGGATATATGTTGCGACAAACCTTGTTACAACAGTAAATGCATGATGTTATCACAGCAACATGTCAATATTGGCCCTGTGTATGTGCTTCCAGCCACAGCTCTGTCAACCTTTGTACATATGTCATGCATTAAGAG
>NC_056748.1:106468437-106703437 GCF_019279795.1 Protopterus annectens
TTATCATATATGCATTAGTAATAGTCAACACATTCCAGGATTAGGTATAACAGCATGCATAGATATTCCCATTAACCCAGGCACCAGATACGAAACAGTTGCATAGCAAACAAAATGCATACATATATGGGACCACAGTTGTAATAAGAACAACATGCAGGTATGTTGATGGCACCATGCCATCAGCTTTGGAATAATTCAATATGGCACATGCAAGGGAACCATTAAAATATTTATCAAACAATTGAACATAGGTTCATAGGTAGGTGCTAGGCTATCTGCCTGAGGGCATTTATATGCCTAGCCAGAGTGTGTCGGCTTTCGACACCCCATTGATTAATTAACTGATCCTTTGTCAAGTAGAGCCAATGAAGTGATCCCAGGGGTGTATTTTCTGTTAATCATCAAGGTTTCTCTTGAAGAGTGTAAGTGAGGGGGTCTGCCTGATGTAATTTGGAATTTTGTTCCAAAGCTTGGGGAGTCTCTGTGACAGGAATCTCACCCTCCAGCATGTTCTATTTATTGTTGTGATGAGGTTTAACTCACTAGAGCACGTGGCTCTCAGTAAGTTGGATTTCTTTAGGTGGAGCATGTCCATCAATTCTGAGTTGGATGTGGCTTTGTAAGTCAGGCAGAGATCCCCTCCGAGTAAACGCTATGCCACTGAGTACAGCCGGAGTTTTTTCAATTGTGCTGCATAGGACATATGTTTGAGACCAGTAATCCTCTTGGTGAGGTACTTTTGTGGTCTTTCCAGCTGTTGGAATTGTCTTGTGAGGTACATCCCAGATGAGACATTGTACTCTATGATGGGTCTAATGAGTGACGAGTAGAGGGGCACTATAACCTGTTTATTTCTAGATGTGAACCCTTTAGTAATTAGATGGGCCACATAGAAGGATTTCCTAACTACTTTGGCAATATGATTGTCAAAGGAGAGATTACTATCTACCTGGGTCCCCAGATCTCTTATTACGTCTTCTGTGTTAAGGGGGCTGCCACCTATGTGGTAATTTGTGGGTGTTTTGTTTTTCCCAAATGGGATGACTATGCATTTTTTGGCATTTAGCTTAAGGCCATGGATTTAACACCAGGTGTCCATCTCAGTAAGGTCCTTTTGGAGGATGTCCTTGTCAGCTGGAGAGTCAATTATGGCTCCCAGTTTGCAGTCATTGGCGAACTTGGTTAGCCATAGTCCTCCTGTGTTTGCCTGTACTTCTGAGAAGTATATGCCAAACAGTAGGGGTCCCAGGACTGAGCCTTGTGGGTCACCACTTGTGACTGGCTTAGAGTTGGACCTGGAGCCCGCTATTCTTACCGTGTGAGTTCTGTCTGTAAGTCAGTAGGCAACCCATCTCGTGACATAGGAATTTATGTTCAGGTTGGTGAGTTTATCTGTAATACCTGAGTGGGCAATGGTGTTGAAAGCCTTGGTGAGGTCAATGTAGGCTGTGTGAACCACCTTTCCCTCGTCTATGGCCTTGGTGACTGTCTCGAATAAGTCAACCAGGTTTAGTAGGCATGATCTGCCCTTAACAAAGCTGAACTGGGTCAGGTCAAGTATTTGGAGGTTCACAATGTCTTTGTTAATGAGTTCCATGATGATGTGCTCCATAGTCTTGCAGACCAGGCTAGTCAGGCTTATGGGGCGATAGTTACCAGGCTCAGTTGTGGCCCCTCCTTTGTGGAGAGGAATAACTGTTGCTGTGTGCCAGTCTATTGGCACGTAGCCTGTGGAGAGGCTGAAGTTGAACAGCGTGTTTAGGTGGGAGGTTAGTTCATGCAAGATGCAGCCTGTGACACCATCTGGTCCCATTGTCGCTGTGTTTTTGGCTTTTGAAAGTGCTGTTTTCACCTGTGCATCTGTGATTTTTGGGACACTACACTTTTCCGGTATTGTTGTGGGCCCTTTTGGAGGTGAGATGGGGGTGAAGTTTGCACTGAATCTATCTGCCAGGATGTTGGCAATATCAGTAGGTTCAGTATATGTTGTGCTATTTTGCACTAGTTCAGTGCTTATCTGCAAGTTGCCACTTAGATTCTTAACATAGCTAAAGAAGGCTTTGTGGTTATCTTTTGAATCCTTGGCTATTTTTCTTTTGAAGTTAGCATTGGATGATTTCATGAGGGACCTCAGTTTCTTACTGATACTGATCAGGGATGTCTTTTCTTCTTGGGATTTGCTTTTTTTCTGAACTAGTTTCCTCCTTCTGTTGTATAGCCTGTTTATTGCAGGGGTCCACCAAACTGGTTTCTTTCTTTTAGAAGAGTGAGTCTTGGTTTTGCTAGGGATGGCACGATCCATGCATCCTTGTAGGTGCTCATAGAGTGCATTTGTAAAGGTTTCTGCATCTTGGGCAGCGTTATCCTTTAGCATGGGGGCTGTGAAACTTGCCACCTCTGTCTTAAGTAAGGTGAAGTTTGCTTTAGAAAAGTTTTTTACTGTGGTTTCCTTAGTTGGGGGTGGTGGTGGGGTGTGAACATCCAGAGTGATTAGTTTATGGTCTGATCTAACCAGTGACGGGTTGACCTCCGGTGTGGAAAACCTGTCGCCCATGTTGGTGATGACCAGGTCCAATATGTTTTCACCTCTGGTAGGGGAGTTTACCAGCTGATCCAGGGCATTTGAGTTGATGAATTCCAAGAAGCGCTGGGCCTGGGAATTTGTACTCAAGTAGTTTTCCCAGTGAATGGTAGGGTAATTGAAATCGCCCAATATCAGGGTGTTTGGTAGGATCTTCATGTTTTCCATTGTCTCCAGAAAGGTGGAATGGTGGTCCTGGATCATGGAGGGTGATCTGTAGCAGGCCACAATTTGCATTGCAGATTTACCCGATGTTACTTGCACATGGATGATCTCAGAGGCATCATGCTGCGCTACTAACCTGGAGGTGTAGGTATCCTTGATGAATATGGATACACCCCCTCCTTTTGTGTTTCGGTCCGTGTTCTGTGGCCAAAATGGGTGGTTTGAGTTGTAGCCCAGTAGTGCTGGGGTGCTCTCTGCAGCCTTGAAACTGGTTTCAGTTACTGCACAGATGTCGATGTTCTCCATACTGAGGAGTGCTTCGAGCGCGTGCATTTTGAGATTTAAACTCCTGGCGTTGAGTAGCATAACTCTCAGTTTTTTGTTAATTGTGCTGTTTATGGAGGCAGGTTTGACTTTTGAGCCTTGCCTAAAAAGCCACTATGGGGGCAGCAAAAGCCTTGGCCAGTATTCGAAAGCCTAGGGGTGACAGTTGCAAGCCATCTCTTGTGAAGCAATGCAGCTTGTCGAGCATGTTGTCCCAGGCTGACAGACATTGGATCCTCTTTGAATGACACCAGAAGCTTAGCCAGTTGTTGAAATTGATCATTTTTTCTTTATACTGAGGTATCATTCTTGGTGAGGGCAGGATGCTACTCAGGGTCAAGGTCATGCCAGCCTGGGCTACATGATCAGAGAGCTCTTCCATGTCTCTTTTCATGTAGTCCAGGGAGGTACATCTGAGGTCATTCACACCAACATGAACAATGACAGCATCATATTTGTACTTGTTCTGGAGTGACCTGAGTGCTTATGTTATATGACGGATTCTGGCTACTGACAGGCAGCTAAAAGTAACCTTCTGCTTGTCCAGTGAGTGGGATGTCAGTTTGCCTGACTATAGAGTCACCTATTACTAGTGTGTTAGGTATGTTATTTTGCCTTAAGAGCTGTGGTTATGCGACACACTGATTTTGTGTTTTATGTGTTGTCTGGTTTGTGACGGCAAGTGCAGGTTGTTTGGGTGTCTGCTTTGGAGGTCTCTGATGCTTTTGCAGGTTTTTATTTAGAGCCTCCGAGTATGATTTTGTGTATTTATGTGCATTTGTTGCCAGTGATGTTTTAGTAAGTCTGTGAGCGGCTGGAGTTGTGGTGCAAGTGTTAACCTTCTCCTCCTGACTGTCTGTTCCAGTCTTGGGTAGAGACAGCTTAGCTTCCAGTTTGGCTGTATAATTGCATCTCTCGCATATGTTAATGTTTTGTGGTAGGAGGAGAGGGTTGTCTGTGTACAAGAGGCAGTTGTAACATTGCCTCAGGATACCCAGGTTCACCAGCTGGACTGGAGAGTGCACCTGAAGTTACCCTTTGGTCATGCCTGAATAGTACGGTGAGCGGCTTAGTCGCTTGGTGGGTGAGGGGTGGATAAAGAGCCATGCCCTGCTGGGCAATCAGTGTCAGGGTATATTAGTGCTTGCTATTAGGTCTGAGCAAGTGCTGGGCTGTAAGATGCTTTTTGAGTGCTTAGCTTGAGAGTTAGACTAGTTTCAAGGGAAAAACTGAAGAGGAGACTTAGTGGAGCCAGGAATAATTTAACCATAGCTAACCGGCACTGCCTGGTGCACAAAACCGTGCAAACATGGTTTTTATAGTAGGGAAATGAAAGAAATAGAAATTAGCCCAAAATGGCCAATAAACTACTAACTTCTGGGCTGGAAGCACTCCTCCAGGGACAGATAGGTTTCTCAAAGCTCCCCTATCTCACAGGAGAACAGAGAAACTTTCTCCTATCCAAGTAAGGTATGGGCAACTCAGAAACTAGTATCACAGCCCTGAATTCAGCACTAGCCTGAAAACTGGACTATACTAGCTTATAAAGGTGGGAAACAAGGAATTCTTTTTTGTTTTTTTGGTTTTTTTGAAAAGATAATGCAAAAACAGTAAAAATACACTTAAAACAGCTTTAAATGACTACAAATGATCAGAAAAGGCTATCACACTTTAGTGTGTAGCCTACAACAATTAAACAAATTATTTAAACAAAAAAACAACTTTTTAAAAGTTCAGGCAGTCAAATAAGTACAATATGCGAAAAAAACAAGCTTTTAAATCACAATAAACTCTGGAAAATCTGCCTTTAGGAGGAAAACAGTTAAGTACAGCAAGAAAGTACAAAAAACTGATAATCACTCCAAAGTCTCTCTCGTAAGCTAGAAGGCTTGTATCTGTTTAAGGCTTTCTAGTGCTACCCAGTAGGTTAGTTACAGGAAAGATGGGAAACAAGCACAGATGTGGTCTTTTAAACAAGAAAGTTGAAAGAGATGGACAAGCTGTCCAAATGGTCAATAAACTACAATTTCTGGGCCAAGAACCTCTCCTCTCATGGTAGACAGGCTACCTAGTGCTTACCACTCCCACTGATAAGCTAGAAAGCTTTCCCCCAACACAGAAAGGCTTGCGAGGCTCAGAAGCTTACCAACAGTCCTGGATACAGCAACTCTGTATCTGGACCAGGCTAGTTACAGAAAATGTGGGAAAAAAGCACAAGTGCAGCTTTTAAACCAGAACATTGAAAGAGATGGAAAAAAAACTGCCCAAACGGCCAATAGCTACAATTTCTGGGCCAGGAACCACTCCTCTTGTGGTAGATAGACTACCTAATGCTTACCACTCCCACTGAAAAGCTAGAAGGCTTCCCTCCAACACAGAAAGGCTTGAGGGGCTCAGAAGCTTACAAAGAGTCCTGGAATACAGCAAATCTGTACCTGGACTAGACTAGTACATTATCGGCATCATTACATGCCAGTTGGGGTGGGTATGTTGATCATTGTTGGAGATAAGGTGGGAAGAGAGAAAGATGTCAATTAACAAGTAGTATATTCCTGTAGTCCACATTTCTTTCCTAGTCAGTGCTGTTATCTGTACCTTACAAGTCTTAATACACTACCCTATAGCCTTAGTTTGGACAGTGATATGGCTGTCGTCATCATTACACATGAACCAGTTTTACCTACAGTATACACCACTTACCTGGTATACCTGTGGAGGGAGTGTTTGTTAACACTGACTGTTTGTACACATACATCCGGATTCCGGGTTGATGTTTTGCACTATGTTATCCAACTGTTTCTGCACAGACTCTGGCCATGTGTTGACCACATGGTGGTGCGTCTGGACATATCTAGAATATTGTCCTCTTCCACCTTTAGTGACCTGACACACACATATATATGCTTTCCTACACAGCTATATTATGTAGCACAGTGTGGGCGACAGTGTCCAGTGATCATGTATTATTTAGAGAAACTGTAACACTCACAATCCCCTACAATACCAGGGTAGACAGCACCAGTACAGGTTATATTGGTCTGTATTTCTGAGCATAGTGTTTGTATCCAATGTACCTGTGGGAGCAATGTTTTTTAGCACTTCCTGACTGTTGCCACACAAAGTTCCAGATTACACATTAGTATTATGCACATACATCTCACTCTGTTACTGTACACACTCTGGTCACAGCTTGACAACATGGGAGTGTAGATAGGACATATTTGAAATATTACTCTCCTAACAGGTTCGGGGGTTTCTACAGTGACAGGTGTGTTCTCATCATGGTTGACAATCACTTATATTCCCTGTTTGCTGGCTACACATCTAGGATCATCCCACAGACTTACCAGGGGGACAGGCAGCAGATATGGGCACATATAATAGATATTCTGGCCTCATGTGTACAGTTGTGGGGTATGATTCTGTATGCAGTCTAATTCCACTCCCAGGATTCAGATCATGGCTGTGTCTGCTACAACTTAAACACTGTCCATCACAGTTATATCTGTGATATTGATATTGCTGTATATCTCCAATCTGCTTTCTGTCTTATAAATCCCCTGTGCTTGTGCATTCTGACCTTGTATAACAACACTACTATACAGATTTCCTAGACAGTTATATGTTGTAGGATAGTGTGGATGACAGTGATGTGTAATACTTCATTATTCAGAGCAACTGCAAATCATTCTTGTATTTTTGGGCACAGTGTTGGTATCTGACAGACCTGTGGGAGGAATGTTTATTAGCAGTACCTGAATGTTCCCACACACAGTACCAGGTTCCACATTACTTCTTCTTCTTTCAGCTTTTCCCGGTTAGGTGTCACCACAGTGAATCATCTGTCCACTCATGATTGGCAGAGGAGTTTTACGGTGTCAAGTTGCCAGCCCAGCACCCAACCTTCCAGAGAAGGCACACACATGCACTCACTCACACCTAGGGCCAGTTTAGAGTGTCCAATCCACCTACTGCATGTCTTTGGGATGTGGGAGGAAACCCACATGACCACAGGGAGGACATGTAGACTCTGCACAGAAGGCACCCCAGCCAAGAATCGAACTGGAGATCCTCTTGCTGTGAGGTGGCAAAGCTAACCTCTGCACCACCATAGCCGCCCACCAGGTTCCACATTACTATTATGCACATACATCTCACTCTGTTACTGTACACACTCTGACCACAGCTTAACAAGTTGGGGTGTAAATAGGATATAAGTGGCTTCTTAGTCACATAAGGTATTGGGGAGTTACTAGTGTGCCAGGTTTGTTGACATAGATGTGTGTCAATCAGTTGTATTTCCTGTTTGCTGCCTATACGTCTGAGATCATCCCACTGATTTCCTAGGGGACAGGTTTATAGGCAATAGATATGGGCCACTTTAATAGACATTCTGGACATATCTGTACAGTTGTGGGGTATGATTCTGTATGCAGACTACTACCGCTGGCAGGATTCGAACCATGGCTGTGTGTGCTTAAAAATCAACAGTTCACATCTCAATTGCATGTGCTATTCATTTTTTGTTGTCTGCATTTTCCCTGTTTGCTGTCTGTGTCTCTCAATTGTACTAAATGGCCTCTGGGGATTGCACCTGTCATATACAGGCATTCCTACACATTCAATTTATGGTGCATGGTGTGGGTAACAGTGCTTAATACAACAGTACTATTACATGATTGCAAATCTACATTACCATTTGATACCAGAATATACACATGCAGTCCAGCAGTTAGACCTGTTTTGTCAGGATTTTACCCTTTTATTGACATACAAACAATATGAGACTCTTCCTGCCATATTGTCTAGTGTATGCAGTACTTGCCTTGAACCATCCAGGTTTTATACTAGCAATTAATTTACTGCTACTTCTATTTTTATTTCCTATGACAGTAAAAGCATGAATATTACTGACCTGCCTCACATCACAACCTCGCCAGGTGGCTGATGTGGGCCTCCTGGTTCATGACCCACTCCATTGCAGCTGTCGGGGACATAAGAGGAATATTGAACCATACTTATCCATGATATACCTGAGCTAGCAATTATTACACACAAACTGGGGTGATACTTACACACGTCTGGAACATCCCCTGATGCTCTAGACTCTTGAAACCTCTCCTCCAAGAGGTCCCCCTTCCACCGCTTCAGGTCAGCATAGTGGTGGCTGACCTGCTCACCAGTTTGGGGTATGCCAGTAGCACTGGTGAGATCATGAGTGAGACGGTCCCAGGCCTCTGCCTTATATTGGGAGCCATGGTACTGGCCCTGTAGCAGTCTCTGTGCATGGTCTTTAACTAGGAGTCCTGCCATGACTTTGAACTCCTGGATGCACCAGGCACTCCTTCTCCCCTTACTGCCATAGTGCCTGCAAGGGGAAGCTACAACCAGTTATGAGATGTTTTCTCACCTCTTGGGTTTAAGTAGGGCTGATTTCTCGCACTTTTAGATGATTGGCTGGTTTTGAAAAGGCTAAGCTACTGGCAAACATGCTTTACCTAAGGCTGGCATTGTTTAAAGGAGTATACCACTGGGATACAAAGAGTTAGTTGGTCTATACATTGCTCACACCTCCTAAGCTGGCCTGTGCAATGCTTAGCATTGCTTACATTAGACCTTTATTATAATGCCTTTTTGGCATTGTGTTATTATTCATTATACCTTATATGTATGCCTGGTATCCCTGATTGATGTGTATGTACACTCTGTGGGGTCTTTGTGTTTTATTGGGGACTTCAACACTCTATTACAATTACACCTCACTTCTGGGCTTACTGCTGTACTCCTGTTCACATAGTTATGTTATGTAGTGGGTTATGGCATATATGACCGTATACTGATGCCTTTCACAGGTTCAGTTTGATTATACTATGCTGAGGACTTGTTTGATACTACCTCATTCTTCTGTACTTCTCTGATGGCTTGGTGGATAACTACTGAGACTACGGTGTATAGGGTGCTGGGTTTGAGACCTGCATTGCTGTTTATTTTGCTGATGGGCAGAACAAGGGCCAATGGATACAGAGTGATTAAGGCACTTTTGAGCAGTTGTAAGCGGGTTTGCGCTACGGTAGGCACTGCTAACCTGCCGTTACATCTGCTAACAGAGAGTTAGCTTTAGAATTGCTTAGTCAGTGTAGGCATTGCTTACAGCCATACAAACGGACTTAAGGCCGCTTACTAGTGCTTAAATATGCTTACTACTGTTAATTTGTGCTTTCACCTGCTTACTAGTGCCTTATTCATTATGAACACAAAACCACAATACTATACTTTTAAAAACAAACAAAGTGAAAAATGAACTGATTCAGTCAAGGCACGGACTATTTAATAATTTTACTAATTTAATAACGTAAGCGCTTTCGGCAGAGAAAATACCCAGCCTTCTTCAGACAAAAACTGCTTAACACACAGCTGCCTATTTATATAGGCTACAACACAGAAAAAATTTGAAGTGTAATTAATCAATTATGCAACCAAATTTTCAAAAAATAATAATATAATACTACACCATTGCATTTTTAAAAAATATGATACAAATTAAAAACAACCTACTCAGTAGTTCCGCATGTCTCATCACCATTCTGAAGTTTCTCCCATTAATCCACAATTAAACTAACCTTTATATTAAAAACATGGCTAAAATAAAGAACTTGCTAATAAATAGAAAAATAAATAAATAGCAAGTATTGACACATGTATAGGTCATATAAAACTTATTACAAATCATGCAAATAATATCCCTAGTAACTGTTATATATAAGAAGAAATTTCGTAAAATCATTATACTCCTGCTACTAGTGCCTTTGAAGATATAACAACAGTATCCAAATAAAATGCATTCTTCACTTTTATCTTTATCTAAGAAGTGCTTTTAACTTGAGAATGCATTTAATAGAAGCATAGTCATTCAAACCCGGGGGCAAATGTGCAGATGTTCTAATTTGCCAGAACACTTCCTGTTCTTCAAGGTGTAACTGCCATGGGCCACCCCTAATATCGTTTTTAACATGATGGACAACCGTAAATAAGAAAGAATGTTCTGGATGTTCCACAATATGTCTAGCAAGTGCATTAGTTTGGTCCTTCCTCCCTATGGCATACAGATGTTCGTAAATTCATTGTTGACCTTAAGTTGACCTATAAAGATAAAAGTGAAGAATGCATTTTATTTGGATACTGTTGTTATATCTTCAAAGGCACTAGTAGCAGGAGTATAATGATTTTACGAAATTTCTTCTTATATATAACAGTTAATAGGGATATTATTTGCATGATTTGTAATAAGTTTTATATGACCTATACATGTGTCGATACTTGCTATTTATTTATTTTTCTATTTATTAGTAAGTTCTTTATTTTAGCCATGTTTTTAATATAAAGGTTAGTTTAATAGTGGATTAATGGGAGAAACTTCAGAATGGTGATGAGACATGCAGAACTACTGAGTAGGTTGTTTTTAATTTGTATCATATTTTTAAAAAATGCAATGGTGTAGTATTCTATTATTATTTTTTGAAAATTTGATTGGATAATTGATTAATTACACTTCAAATTTTTTCTGTGTTGTAGCCTATATAAATAGGCAGCTGTGTGTTAAGCAGTTTTTGTCTGAAGAAGGCTGGGTATTTTCTCGGCCGAAAGCGCTTACATTATTAAATTAGTAAAATTATTAAATAGTCCGTGCCTTGACTGAATCAGTCCGTTTTTCACTTTGTTTGCCTTATTCATTATGACACTGACACCTCACATGTGCATTTACTGCAGTACTCCACAGTTCATAAATATATGTTATTTAGTGGGTTATGCAACAAAAATATTGGGAATAACATGCTTGCCATGTAAAATGGAATGTGCTGCAGTGGGACTTGAACTGGGAATGCCTGCTTGTAAGGTGAATGCTCTGCCCACTACACTATTGCTATGCTGCTTCATTTGCATATATCTTTCTTTTTATCCTCTTCAGCCTTTTAAGCTGCTTTAACCGTAGCTAAGCGATGGGCACACCCTCACACCTACGGTTAGCTGCAATCGGATTTTCAAAGAAAAAAAGGGTTTCTTCATTTTATTTCTACATTCTGTTGCTGTTATACACAAGGGGGACTGTTGGTGGGGATATGTGGTCACCTGTGAGCAGTCTTGCTCATTGCATACCCCTTTCTGCTGTTCTAAATTGCGGGGGCATGCTTATTCTGAGAGCTCTACTCTCAGACACGCTGCCTGCACTCTTACATGCTCCGTGTAAGCCTAGGAGCTCGGGTAGCGCGCATCATTAATATGCATGGCGCGCTGCCATCCTGCTCTTAAACAGTCACTTCTGTGCAGGAGCTAGTCCTGCATGGAAGATTAGTAAATCTGGGGGAATGTCTCTGGTTTCTCTTCTTCTTATTTTCCTCCTCCTTGCAAATCATGGATGATTATAGTCAGAGATGGATCCAGCTCTAGGCACCCTAGGCAACTGCCTAGTGCCTGGTGATAGCTGGGGGCCCTCCTGGCCATACAGCATTAATTTTAAAAAGGAGAAGATGATTTATATTTTTCCTAAACTACTACTACTACTGCCCACACACACATGCACAGTGAATGATGAGACTTTCCAGGAAGATTGTAAGATTAAAACTTGCAGCAGCTTTGTGCAGGGTATCACAGAAATGAATTTTGCAGCTGAATACTGTGATTTAGTTACTCTGCAGCAGATAATTTATTTTGGCAAATGGTGGGAGGAATTTTGTTTTCCAGAATGGTAGGTTTGTAATCTTTAAACAGTTAAGTAATTTTTGGATGAATATTGGCAAATAGATTTTACAGTGTATGTTTAATGCCTAAGTTAGAAAGGGCTGTTTAGTTACATGATTTGCTTAGACTCAAACCCAGTACCATGGCTACATGAGTGAAGACCCTTAGTTCTCCACACTGACTGCCAGGCCTATTTGTTTCTAGTTTTATAGGACATCTCTTATTTTGCTTCATATTCATGCCCTTTCCTTGAGCAAGTCATTTTACCAGACAGTGCTTGGGACAACTGGAAATTTGGGCTATTTATTTATTTATTTGTGTTTATTTTCTGAGGTAGAGGGCTCATCTCCATGGACATTTTTCATACTCAGCCTGGGAACAGTGTTTGGTTAAGTGACTTACTCAGACTCACACAGTTATGCAATAGAAGCTGAGGGAATCAAACCATGCACGACTGGACTGCAAGAATCAGCCTGTTAACAGCTCCTTAATCCTCTAGACTCTTTACTGTTCCACAGGAAGGAAATTGTTGAGCGAATTAAATGAGACATGTTCTTTGGATATTTTTTCTTAATGTTAACAGTGTGTTTATTACTTAGCTGTGAATAAATAGGATAGCAAGAAGTTTGAGTTAAATTTTAATATTTTTAACTATGAGTACATTTTTAATTAAGCATTTTTTGTTTATGGCAGTTTGTCTAGTACTTAGTGCAGATGAGTAAGGCTATGAACTGTTAAGGAGCATCTTTCTGTCATAACTGGCTTGATTACCTCATCATTCATTCATCTTCTTTGTGACTCTGCCAAGTTACTTCATCAGACAGTACTCCAGAGTTGCTCTTGAAATGAGATATTTTTGTCCTGTGGGCTGTCCCAGGTGTACAGTGTTTGAGTGACTCTATTTACATTTGACTTTTGAATTCCAGCATTCTTTAATATATGATATTTTAATATAAATCCCACTTTTCTTGTAGTTTAGTGGGTTGTCTAATGCATTTTCATTAAATGTGAGTTTCAAGGAAAGAGAAGTTTACTATTTGTCATGATAAGCCTGTTTAAAATGTGAGCGGGTTTTGTTTGGTTTAGAAAATGGCTGTCAGTTTTTTTTTTTCTTTCTGAAAAAAAAAATGAAATATGATTTAAATGAAATCAAAATCTAAGTGTATAAATACTGATAGAGTGTTTATTGAAATTGGGGAGAGACAGCAAAGTAATGAAATATTGGTTTGGCTGGTGGGGGGGGGGCCTGATTCGTTCCCCTGCATAAGACCCCATTTGCCCAGGATTGGCTCTTATGACTCCTGAGGTGTATGATACAGCGATGCAACATTATTAGCCTATCAGATAGGTCAAACTTGTACTAAGTAATGTTAAAAGGGATGGCTATTCTTGATGAAGTCTCCCCCAAAAAATAAGTGCACTGTATGCAGTATGCAGTAATTCTGATTTTTGTATGACTTGTGGGTTGTTGAACAAAAGCTGCTGTGGCCTTTATATTGTTTGTAATTGTTTTGTTTTAAGAATGAACTACTTCATTAATAGGCCTGGATTGTGTAATATAACTTAATCTTGTTGCTTTTAATAATGTCTTTTTGCATTTTTGCAGTAACTTCTTTACAGGACCCAGGAAAAAAATTCAAAGTGGTAGACTTTTATCAGGTCTTATTATGCATTATTTGGAGTGATCAGAACAGTCTGATCTTCAAGGTTTGAATCCTTCGACCATCATTTACTTTTTGAGTGACATTGAGCAAGTCATTTAACTACGCAACACTTTGGAGCAATTGGGAATTTGGGCTCGGTTCTTTAAGGTCACATGAACTGCATGCCCGGTTATTAAAAATGTGTTGCTGTTGTTGCTGCCTGCCACCCATCTCCTACTCCACAGCTGATCTACTTCAGGAAATGTTATAACAATATCAACAGCAAACCACTTTTAATGCAACACAGCCAATTTATTCTTTAAGGGTAGCAGGCAGTGTATTCATAGGTGAAGAAGTGAAATGCAAAGTTGTTTACCAGCAGCAACTTTGCATTAATAATAGTTCTCTTTAATGTGGAAGTATTCAGATGACTTACTTCTGCAAAGATTGTGCATATTGACTAAGTATATGTTAGCAGGTGATTAATATTTCTTATACCCTCACAAATACTCTTCTTCTTAAACTATGCTACACCTGACTGGATCTTATGGTATGATGCTAGTGATTTTTATACAATTTCATGTATAATGCTAGTGATTTTTATACAATTTCATGTAGTTCATCAAAAGCTAGCAATAAATTATGTGCATTGTTTTCATACCAATAAGGGGTGTACACTGTCAGCAAAGTGACTATAACTTGGGGGGGGGGTCTCTCTCAATACCTTATTCTCTTATCTCATCATTTTTTTAATTATTTTTAATCTGGCTTTGCAGGAATGGTGTGTGTGTGTGTGTGTGTGTGTGTGTGTGTGTGTGTGTGTGTGTGTGTGTGTGTGTGTGTGTGTGTGTGTGTGTGTGTGTGTGTGTGTGTGTGAATTAAGTAGGAATATTTTGGCTACTTTGTTTGTGTGCAACAAATCTGAGATATGTAACTTTAGTCATTAATATTTCTTTTGTGACAAAGATATCTGAGGAGAATGTGGTCAACAATGTAGCCATAATTGTTAGGTTTTGGGGAAATGTCTGTAGATAATAATAAGTAAATAAATAATCAAATGACCCTGCTAAGATGATAAAATTCAAAAGTCTGTACTCTGTTTTTGCAAGACTAGTGCGCTTTTGTGGAAATCAAACTAGAATAATCTACTGTGCCCAGTTTTATCACAATCATATGTGATGTGTACACAGTCAATTTAGTAGCTATAAGTTTTGAGTTCAGATATTGGTGGATTATAATGGCATCAGTCTGAGAGGCTTTTATGGCCAAAATGTTCTGAAATTGGTATTTCTGTCATCATTGGTTCATAATTTTGTTTCGCTGCTTACTGGAAAAAAGGTTCAAAATTATAAGTTTAAAATTCACACTAAAAATGTTGCTGTATTAAACAAGAAATATAATTTAAAACAATTGAAGGTGAACACAAGCATTTTTTGCATGGTCCTAAAAATGTGTGCAGGGGACCCGTGGTTTGAAAATAGCCCCTGGGAGCCAAGGTACATTTAATCCTTTACTGGCCAAATGCATTTTTCAAAGAATGTCAGTCTTGATGCATTTTTCAGTGCATGTGAGTTTAAGGAAAAGAGAAGTTTACTATTGTTCACATAAACTCTGCTTTCAATCTGTAACTGTTTTGTTTAGCAAATGGCAGTGTTTGTGCTATAAAATTTGAAATAAAAGTTTTAAATTAAATCCAAATATCCATAATCATTGTAAAAGTAAAGAAGGAAATAATGTCCACACTGACAGATTTGAACACTGTTTATGGTAACTGGGGAGAGAGTGACACATAATGGAACACTGGAATGGCTGGAGGGGTGGGTGGTCACTTTGTAAAATGTTGTTACACTATGTTCTGACTACAGCCATTCAATCATGCCAGACATTGAGTTTCATTCTTCTTATTATTAATCAGAAACCGAATCACAATTCTATACCTGCTGCTCTGTTAACTTTCAAAGCGACTCCAAGATACATTTAAAAAAAAAACTCCCTGGTTTCATCCAGTGTTCCTCCTGGCTTTGTCTTGAAGCATTCATCCACATGAATCATTCCTTTCAAGTGACTGATACTTCAAACCACCCCTGCTGTTACAGCTTATAAATCCCCTGTCACTTGTACCTCATGGATACTTGCAATTAGTGAACAATACCAGCCTTTAGAGTTTCCTACTTCTTATTATGGAAAAAGGAATTTGTGACACAAACTCCTCAGTTAGTTCAAAGAGACAATGCTCCTGCTACCCAATGGTACAGAGGTCAAAGCTTTTTCTACTCTGTTTATTTTAACAGCTTTTTTTTATTATGAAATACTTTTTTTATTTTGAAAGACCTAAGTTATATGTATTAACTATACCAGGGGCCTAGTAGTGATGCAATTAACAAACTCTATTGTCTAAGATGTTCTGCATCAGTGCCGAAGGGTACAGAATTTTAAATTTTATAAGCGCTTTTAAGGCATAATATAAAACATAACTCTGGTGTTTAGTGATCCCTCCACTCAAAATCTTGTTGCAAAACGTTATATTATGGTTTTATATACCTTTAAGGCACAACATAAATATAAGTCCTTGATGTCTGGTGTCCCTCTGTCCCACGTATTTCATGATGAAAAATATTGTTCTATTATGTGTTTATGTGTGTTAAAGGCATGATATAAATAGTTATCCTTGGTGTCTAGCATTTCCGCACCATACATTTTTATGCTAAACAAAAAAATTGCATTGTTGGATTGTCATGTGCCTTTAAGGCTCTATATAAATAGTTGCTTCCATTCACTAGAGTCCCCCACTCCTAGTATGGCAGGATTTGCTCACTAGTCTATGAATGCATGAGGGTGAGACAGACCACCCCCAGACACCCATAAACAACCTCTACATTCAATCATACTCAGTCACACTGAAGCATGCACACACACACACACACACACACACACACACACACACACACACACACACACACACACACACACACACACACACACACACACACACACACACACTCACCTCAAAACAGTCATGCCTCCACATACACTCTCTTATGCTGCCACACAAACACATAGATACAGAAACAGGCACACACTCTGGAATAGTAACTGCCTGCAAAACTTCCCAGCACTTACCTCTAACATGATGGGATGAACACGAGCTTTTGCCCATGTTCATTAGCACAAATGGCCACGGTAATTTTAACAGCTAAGCAGTTCTCTGGCATTAGCAGATCGTTCTTCCGTGGAATGTCTCATTATCATTAGTGGTGTGTATGCCATAGCAGTAGCTTACTGTGGAGCCACACCAATTCACGGTACAGCACTGTGGTAGGGCTGTCTTTAAAAAAGAATTGGTTACCGCAAGATATCCACAAGGCTTACACCTCAAAGTAACCCTTCTGAATTCAACCCATCATGTTGAATGTCACATCATGGCAGATAAGACAGCCCCTGGCCTTTTGAGCATGTTACATTTTCTGTTCTTGTAAAAGTTTTTCAATTTTGTAATAAAACGATGATAGTTTTAGTTTAATATGAAAAATAAATAATACTTATTGATATGTATAATAATACCATTAAAGATGAGTAAATTTCCTGCAGTTTTTTCTAGCAGTTATTGTATTTATTGAGTTTTTATACTGTATATACATTCAAATATACATTACAGGCCAAATGTCATATAGCTTGCTGTCCTGAGTATTAAATAAACTGGACGGTCCTCCTTATAATACCTGATAATATTTAACCCTTCAAGCATTGATCAAACATAATTTTGCAGCAAATAACTGCATGTGCTTTTTAATTTTGTCTGGTAGTAGCCACTAGTGATCTACAACTGTTTCTGTAAAGAAAATACTTGTCTCATTACTTTTTGCTTGTAAAATGCATTGTATTTTAAGCTATATTAATTTTGCTGTTATGTAATTGATGAATGTACTTATAGACAAAGCTTAAATAGACTAACAGCTGCATGTAGTTTGTATGATAAAATCCATTCAATATAAAATTTAATAAAGTCACATGATAATTCATCGATTGAACAGCATAATCTGCAGGTCAAATTAAGACAGGTTAGAAATGATGGCAGGAATATGTTTGCTAGTTTATAATCAGATCCACCACACACACAAGTAAAATGAATGTACCAATATTAAATAATGAACATGTTTTCTCAGTGCAACACATATATCATAGATAGCTCCGGCAATTTATTTATATAGTATATAATTAGAGAGATTCATCAAATTATTTCAGAGGTTTCAACACCATTTATCTACATATCATACCTCTTTGAGACAAGCATAAACATTATTCTATTAAAATTTCTGTCTCATTTGCACTGTAAAGGTAGATAGAATATCATATTTTTACTGTGTCATATTGCAAAAATACCCATTAACAATCCTAAGACAGTCTTTTGTTAAATCCAAAATAATTGTCTAGTATCTGCAAAATACTGAATCTGTAACTAGTTTCTTTTTTTATTTAGGGGTAGTATTTATAACTGTTTGTGTATTATACAATGTTGCTTGTGTGGCACGCAGCTATAGAACAATTCATAAAACTCTTGTTTTGCATTTGAGTGGGATCAAAGCCTTACTACAGAGCTGTGCAGCAATGCACAAAAGCATAGCAATGTCATGGATGCAGCTTATACAACTTAGGCCTGAGTGCATCACAAGCATACATGCAACACTATGCAAAATCACTTGTACCATCCAAATTGCATGAATAGCCATATTGTACAAATTCATTTTAACATGGAAATAAATTTACTGAGCAGGCTCTTGACGTACAGCCTAGCACAATGCAATACAGCTACAGCTTACTCAGTGGAACACCTACTCATATTAGCTCACGCTGCATGGTACATGGTTCAGAGAGATAAACAGTAGTAGGGATGAATGGCACTCATTAGACTATTAGTCATGCAGGTTTCTGAAATGTATTATGCCTGAGCAATACAATTCTGTTAAAATGTGAAGACCATGTTGCTCAGATAAAAACCGCTTTTTTGAGTACCATCCTTCTGGTTCTTGTAGCAAGTGTGGGAGGAAACAAAATAAGTTTTTTAATATATATATGGAGGGTGCAAAGGCAAAAAAGGAAAATTTAGCTAAGAGAGCATAAATAAGCAGTATTGCTAAGATCAAAAGATGTTAGAGGGCCATATATATATATATATATATATATATATATATATATATATATATATATATATATATATATATATAGTTAATGAGTGATGAACTTTGATCAACAGAAAACACCTCGAAAAATGTAATCAACTATTATTATTATCTAAACAAACCAAAAAAATCTGACTCGTGATTGCAAATGTTATATTTGCAGTCACTTAAAACAGCTCGTCATTGAAGAAATGTTACAATGGGCCACAGATAATCTCCCCCAAGAAACCATCTTACTAGGTGACCTGAACACTGATTGGTCAGCCTGTACCTCTAACAACCCCACTAACCATATTAATCTTTGCAGTTTTACCCAACTTATCCAAAAACCCACTAGAATCGACAAAAAAACCCACAAACAGTCTATTCTAGATTGGACACTAGTTAACTTCCCCAGACAAAACTATCAGACAGGATGCCTTCCTGATGGTCTTAGTGACCATCTCCCCACCTTCCTCCTGTGGAAACCTAACAACATAGCCTAACCTATTGTTTTTAGACAAGTCAGAGATGATCGTAAACTAAATATACGAGAATTAAACAGTATTCTAAAACATAGTAACTACAAACCACTACAAACCCTAAATGTAGACCAAGCCATTGACTACTTCAACAATATTCTCATCAATATCCTTGACAGACTCGCACCGATTAGGAAAATAAGAGCCAAGGCAAACTATGCACCATGGCTAACTAGGGAAACTAGAGCCTTTCTAAAGTCAAGGGATAAGGCTTGGAGAATTTGGATGAAATACAATACGAGCCTAGCCAAACAAAGTTACCTACAACTTAGAAATCAGGCCAAGAGAAAAACTAAACTCAATAGACAAAATTACTTGCTCAATATCCAAAACAAACATTTAAAAAATCCCCAAAAGTTTTGGCATGGCATTAACTCTCTGCTAAAACCAGGCAAAACTACCACTCCCACTCCTAACTCGACAAATGACAACAAGGACATTGCCTCCCAATTCAATCACCACTTGACAGAATACATCTTAACAGTATCTTCCCAACTATCCAAAAACAGCTCTACATATAAGCCATCCAAATGCCCTGACAACATCCCATCCTTTACGCTCTCACCCATTCATACCTCAACAATTAAAAAACACCTCCTAAAACTGAAACCTACCACCCTTGCACTGTCAATCTACCAGCCAACTTCCTAATAATAACTGCTGAATCCTTATCCTACCCTATTTCTATTCTTGTCAATCGCTCCATATAAGAAGCATATGTTCCACAGCTATGGAAGGTATCATACATTATTCCACTACATAAAGGAGGAAACTCTTACGGATAGTCAAATTATCGCCCCATTGCCATTCTACCCCTCCTTGTCTAAAACACTACAGAAATGTATACATTCTCAAGTAACACAATTCCTAAACTCACCATCTCCTCTCCCCCACACAGCATGGCTTCCGAAAACACCATAGCCCAACCACCACTCTGGTCTCTTTCACCAATCTAATCAACCAACATAGAAATAATAATAACTTTATATCTGCAATATTTCTTGACCTCTTCAAAGCATTTGACATGGTTTCACATTCCTTACTACTAGACATCCTGACATCCCTATCTTTTGCCCCTTCCGCTATAACCTGGTTTAAAAGCTATCTGTCAAATAAGCAATGATCTGTCCAATGGCAAAGTGTACTATCCCATTTACTCTCAACTACCATAGGTGTGCCACAAGTCCCCACATTAGGCCCACTTCTTTTCTCCATATTTACCAATAATCTCCGGATCACCTTTAACACACCGAACGTTCAGTACACCGATGACAAAGATTTCACGACTACTTCACCGACAATGTAATATGCCGACACCACACTTTACTGACAGCTGATTGGCTGACAATGAAGAGTGCTACATTTAAAAGTATAGGTGTAACATATTCACAGTCCAAAACCCATGACTTGACAATGGTGGAGATAGCGTTACTAGGACCAGGACTAGTTAGGAATATTTACCCTGTTGTAAAGTCCCAAAGGGGGAAGGAAATGTTACACATTGAAGGATACCTATACCATCTAGAGCATACCAGATGTAACAAGTGTTATTGGGGATGTAAAGAAAAGCCAAGCATGCATTATAAGGGTAGAGCGGTAACCCTTAAGAGTACAGATGGAGAAGAATTAGTAAAAACAGTTGCCCATCACCATAGTGCGGATCCGAGTGAGACTGAATGATATACAGTCACAAATGAGGTAAAGGTGCATGCCCAATATAGTAGAGATATCTTCCATGTCTGCTATCCACAATATACCGGATAGGAAGGCACTGTTGCAGACTATAGGTAGGGTTCGCAGGAAATGTCATTTAACCACAGGTAGGCGTGAAGTCACATTAATGAATGTAGATAGCAGTACTTACAAATTGAAGGAAGGCTGTTTCATTGCTAAGCGGATGGCTGATACCATAACTGACACCATTGTTTATGCATTCACCACTGTCAGTAACTTGTGTGATCTTAGCCGGGCTACAATTTGGATGATGGACGGCACTTTCTTTCAAAAAGATGTTACATGCAGGCAGCTGTATCGCATACATGGGTTGTTAAAGAGTGGATCTTACAGCAAAGTTGTACCCCTTTTCTATGCTCTCATGAGCAAGAAATCATTGAAATGTTGGAATTACCTTTGGCATGCTCTGTTTGCTCTATTGTCAGAAAACAGCTTTGAATGCAATGTCAAGTACATTCTCTGCAATTTTCAGACAGCTGCTTTAAAGAGTGTTAGATTAAAATTCTCCGATGTTCAGTCCAAAGGGTGTTTATTTCACTTTGGACAAAACATCTGGAGGAAAGTTCAGGCCTTGGGCCTTGCCTCTATATACAATAGTGATATGAGGTTTCAACTGTCCATTAAGTCATTGGTTGCGCTAGCCTTTCTACATGAGGAGGAAGTGATTGACTTGTTTGAATTGGTAAAGGTTACTATCCCTAATGAAGGACGTGAACTTGTAAAATATTTCTCTATTATGTCCATGGTAAACTGTGGAAGTTTCATACTAGAACTACCACGTCTACGAGGTTTCCTCCACTGTTCCCTGTAAAGTTTTGGAATATAGCCCAACTAAATGATTTGTTTTTGCCCCAAACACAGAATTTGGTGGAAGCGTGGCACCGCAGACTGAAGTGTTTACTGCGTAGTCAAGCCATGGATCTGGATGTCATCATGCGTGCTTTAAGAAGGGAACAGGACCATATAGATGAATTAAGAGTAAGAATGGCAACTGGTGTGCCTCTGTCACCTAAAAAACACAGGGTGTTACAAAGATATAATCAATTTCAGCAGGTAATTCAGAATAGAGATGAGTATTCATCCCTAGAGTTTATTATGAGCATAGCTCAATTATTGAAAATGTAATGTGGAGAGGTGACTTGTGTGCATTTCACAGAAAGGTTATAATGTTTTTACATTCAACGCTCAGTTACTTTAATGTAATGTTTGGACTATGCAGTGTATTTCGTTCCACGTACAGAAGTGAGGACGACCTAGTATGGCTGGTACGCATTTCTATTAGAGGAAGCTGTTCTCGCATTTACTGCATCTGGGAGTTGGATATGTTGCAATTTAAGTTCTTTGTTCTCCATTCATTATTTTAGATGTCTTAGTGTGATTTGAACATGTTGTTGGGCTATGTCATGCGTGATCACTACTTTCTATTAGTTACTGATGGTACTTTCATGGGGGTTTGTGTGCAACTGCTGTGTTCCTCATTCTGATATGGACAATTACACATTAATTTGTTGGTGAATTTAACGTCGGTGTATGGTAGTTCGGTTTATTGCACTGTCTGGGAGTGGGAATGTCGATGAATTGGTCATGGGATCTTTCTTGTCGGTGTACTGAACGTTCGGTGTGTTAAAGGTGATCCTAATCTCCATACCACCACACAGCATGCTGCACTTATACAGTATGCTGGCGATTCAATTTTTATCTGTTCAACTCCATCACTTCCCACCCTACAACAACTCACCCAGGAATCCTTTAGCTCTGTGGAAAGTTGGATCACTCAGATCAAACTTATTCTAAACCCTAATAAAACCAAATTAGTACTTTACACCCCCAACAAAACCATTTCCACCCCTCTATCCTTCACTATTTCCTCCAAAAATGGTACTATTATATCTCCCTCTGACCATACCAAACTCATAGGCATTGACATTGATAAAAATCTACACTTTGATGTCCACATTTTCACAAACTATCAAAAAAGTCCATAAAAAAATGAGAGCACTATATAGGCACAGGAAATCCCTCTCAAAACAAGCATAGATTACCCAAGCTCAAACTCACCTCTTGTCTACCCTAATGTATGCTGCTCCAGTTTTTACCCAGCTTAGAAAACCTGACCTTGCCAACTCGAATAATGTTATAATAAAATTGCCAAGTTTGCAAATAACTCCACCTTTAGAACCCACCATTGCCAGGCTCTAAGAGAACTGCAATGGCTGTAACTTCCCCAGCTACTAACCTACGTATCACCAATTAGTCATTACCTACAATGTGGTAACACATCCAGAAAAAAACCCTGCACTAGGCCAACTTCTCACCCACTATAGTACAAATTGTCCTCTCCGATCTTCCAACAAACCTGAGACTCTGTGTCTCTAACAATACTGCAGGAAAAGCACAGTTCTCCCCCTCCATAGCTAGAACCTGGAATAATCTCCCTCCTGCTCTAATTTCTGCCCCTACCTCTTCTCACTTTAAAAACTCATGTACAACATGCTTAAAGAATAAGTGGCTATGCCCACGTATTACATAAGTCCTCAAATTATTCCACTTATATACCTCACTTCCTAATATACCTACTGTAATATAGATTACAGTCTAGGTCTTCTCTTAATGCTGATTGAATGTGTATACTTACTCTATTAACCAAGTGTAACTATTTTTTCATGTATATATAGGTCTTGTTATGTCTTCTGCTGTATACTGTATTTTAACGTATTGTTTGAAAATTCTCAGTATACTGTATTTATCATGTGTAAAATTTTAGATACTGTGGAGCTTTTCTCCCCGGGCCTCTGCTAAAAATGGACCTGTGTCCAGTCGGACCAAACAAATATAAAATAAATAAAAAACAAATAACTAAATAAGTTCATACCTTTTCTTTTGTGTGGTGACTCTGCTTGCACAATACCAGAAATTAAATATACTAAGTCCGGAGATCTCCTGAAGTTTCAATGAAATATAATTTGACCAGTTTAACAACCAATATAAAGGACCCAAAACAGCTGTACATAATAAATGCATGCTAAGACCAAACCAGTGGCACCGATAAAACTACATATATATATATATATATATATATATATATATATATATATATATATATATATATATATATATATATATATACATACAGAGAGAGAGAGTGAGTGAGATTTTAATGTGTTTTGTGTGTCGATCTGACAAAACTAGTCTTTGTAAATACTACTTCAGTTAAAGACTGTGTCAAGACTACATTGTCAGATTTCAGATTTCCATTATGTTTTGTAGAATTCAAAGCCTCTCCAGCATATGTTACTCTGTACCTGCTCCACTGTATATTTAAGCATTTCAATGGCTTATATCATTTAGGTTAATAGGGCATTTCTTCCACAATGATCCCCATTAGGTGAAAGTATCCTTTCTGTGAATAAGCACCATAATATAGATAGTCACATTGTGCCTTATTTACCCCTGCCAAAGGTGCCCTACTTCTGCTATAATAGTGTGAGTGCAAGTCAAACACGGCTTTACTCTAAGCTGGTCTGTGCAAGATTCAGACCATGTACCAGAAAACTATAAACCTCCCATGACTCTCCTCTCCTCAGCAGATGTTATTACTATTACAGCATGCCAAAATCTAAGACTTTGAGAGGTATTAGATTTATATTGTTCCAAGTACTGCACATGCAAAACTACATATTTCATAATATTCCAATTAAACAAAATGTGAGACCCAGGAAAGTATATACACTGTTAAAATAAAGAAATCAAAAATATTTTAATTGTTGAATTATGCAAATTATATAGTAAAATATTCTCAGGAAATGATAACAATTCAAAAACAAAATTAATAATATAACATAATAAACCAGAAAGTTCATGACAAAATAAAGAATTACATTTAAACACAAGCTTTCACATACAAATCATGCTTTCTGAAGTATTTTAAAAATTCCATCTGGTTTATTTTGTTATATTAATTCTACAACACAGGAAACTATATTTGTGGAATATAATTTTATTAAAATAATAATGAATGTAGGGCTGGTTTACTAGAGGAGTGTGGGGGGTATCTAATATATTGCAAACCATTGTGCTCTAGATCTTTTTAAGATTTGCATGAACCCAGGTATGTATTACAACCACATTGTATTGTGTGACAGAGCAGAGTAATATGTTTTTAAATGTGACACTAACACTATAGTTTATGTCTCTAAATTGTGTTTTGGCAAAAAAGTGCTGTCTCTTAAGACAACCTGAAAAGTGAAATAATGTAACTTTTTCTCTAATGTGTATAAGCATAAATGTAGTCTACAAAGGGTATGTAAAACATAAATATTTTGTTAGTTTACAGCTACCTTTACTTTTAGCGCATTTATGTTACTTTCAAAATGAAACATTGAGCTTGTAGTTTTGTGAACTAAGGGACTTACCCAGGAATTTTGCAGTATTATTCTCCCTGGTCAGTTATTCTTTATAAGTCATTTATTGGCTAAATGAATTCACTTAATTGCCATCATGGCATAAGAGTCTTTCAGCATCTAACTCTTCTGTCAGACAGGTTTATGGAATAAAGATAGTATGGCTACTTATTCAGCTATGAAAGTAGGAAATGTGTAAAGACAGTTGTAAGAAAAGAAATGAAGAAGCATTTTTGACATCCAGAGAGGTGGACAACACAAATATTAATAGAATTGTTGCAAGGTATATGCTACCATCTTGATAGACATTACCTGTACTGATGATCATTTTAATTGATATAGATGTCAGTAATGTGATAGTATTTTTTTTTTTACTTTGACTTTCTGTTGTGATCTTTACAGACATGCAAGGCACTTATATAATGCAGGTATCGCTACTGCTTTTGGCTATATATGAAAAAAGCTGATGATGATCAATATTTCTTACTGGATATACAAGTCCCAAGAGCTAGAAGGTTTTAACTGACAAGTACAACTTGGAGAAATATCAAAAAATATCACTTTGCCTTACAGTTTGGTACATAATGTGAACTCCTGAATAAAGGTCACTCATCCACTTGTACTTCAGAACTCTGACTTGCATATAGTAACATAAGTAAGGGACTGCTACCATTTGAAATGGCATTTTATCATTTATCTTGCAGCAAGATGATTGGATACCCAATAATTTTCAGACTAGGAAAACTGTTTATTGTGTAGCTTAAATCAGAATGTGTCTAGATAAACTTATCTTCTTTGGACAGGCAAGAGCTACTTCAAGGAAGAGAGATTTGCTGATGAAAAATGTGGCTACTTTGAGAACAAATATAAGTCTTAATTGGTTTTCTTATTATTAAACAGTGAGCAACAACTACTCAACTGTACCTCATCATCATCTTCTTTTGACTGTTCCCGTAAGGGGTCACCACAGCGGATCATCTGTTTCCATTTCTTCCTATCCTCTGCATCTTGCTCTGTCACACCAACCACCTGCATGTCCTCTCTCACCACATCCATAAACCTTATCTTAGGCCTTCCTCTTTTCCTGGTAGCTTCATTCTTAGCATCTTTTTCCCAATATACTCAGCATCCCTCCTCAGCACATGTCCAAACCAACATAATCTTGCCTCTCTGGCTTTGTCTCCAAACCTTCCAACCTGGGCTGACCCTCTAATATACTTATTCCTAATCCTGTCCACCCTCGTCACACCAGTGCAAATCTTAACATCTTTAACTCTGCCACATCCAGCTCTAACTCTTGCCTTTTTGTCAATGCCACTGTCTCCAACCCATATAACATAGCTGGTCTCACTACCCTCTTGTAGACCTTCCCTTTCACTCTTACTGGTACTTGTCTGTCACAAATCACTCCTGACACTCTTCTCCACCCACTCAATCCTGCCTGTACTCTCTTCTTCACCTCTCTTCCACACTCACCATTACTCTGAACTATTGATCCCAAGTATTTAAACTCATCCACCTTCGCCATCTCTACTCCTTGCATCCTCACCATTCCTCTATCCTCCCTCTCATTCGCACACATATATTCTGTCTTAGTCCTGCTGACCTTCATTCCTCTTCTCTCTAGAGCATATCTCCATCTCTCCAGGGTCTCCTCCTCCTATTCCCTACTCTCAGTACAGATCACAATATCATCTGCAAACATCATAGTCCACGGGAACTCCTATCTGATCTCATCTGTCAATCTGTCCATCACCATTGTAAATAAGAAAGTGCTCAGAGCTGATCCTTGATGTAATCCCACCTCCACCTTAAATGCATCCGTCACTCCCACCGCAGACCTCACCACTGTCACACTACCCTCGTACATATCCAGCACCACTCTTACATACTTCTCTGACATTCCCGACTTCCTCATACAATATCACAACTCCTCTCTAGGCACCCTGTCATATGCTTTCTCTAAGTCTACAAAAACACAATGCAACTCATTCTGACCTTCTCTGTACATCTCCATCAACAATTACTCAACTGTACCTATTTTAATATAAAACTCGGTAGCTCTATTCTAGTTAAATGATTTGCTCATAACCAGACAGTAATATGTTCATGATGAAAGTGTGAGATTTTGGTCAGTGGAATATAGTTACTTCAAATTACTTTAACGTTTCTTATGATCTCCCCCAAATTCTAATCATTCTTCCTGTAATGTACAAAACTGTTATTCCCAGCCTACTTAACAATACCACCTATAAATTATCTGGAAAAAGGCAACATTTTGCAGACAAATCCACATATCTACCTTTATCCATACTTCTTTAAATTAGAACAAAAGCATAATTTTGAAACAGGGTGCTCAAATTTGTAAGGATCCACTATGTCTGTCTCCAACAAAAAAGAAAGACAATATAATTATATAATTTCACGACAGAAAAAGGACATAGTCTGTACAGTCTGTCTTTTCAGTGCAGTTAATAGTGGTGATTTGATGTAGAAATATTAAAGAAGTATGAAAAGTATTAAGGTGTAAACGTATTTGAAAGTGGGGAATCTTAAATGATACTAGCCATATAATACATAAACAACTTGCAAAGAAATACATTCAAATGGCCAGAGAATCTCATTTATATTCTGAAAATACTAAGTAAATGGTTAGAGAAAAAATCCTAGTTTCTTAATGCAAATAAACTCATAGTAAAAAAATTAACTGCTTACCTGGTATGTCAGATAAACGGTTACCTATTAGAAAATTGAAGTTACGGAACTTCGAATACCATATGGTCGACACCATGTGATCAAAGTTCCATAACTTCCAAACTGAAAACAAACAAAGACAAAGTACCCTGACGGTTTAAAGCATGGGGGCAAGCCCCCCTGCACCCCACCCCCCGCTACTTAAATATACCAACTCCGAGATCACATTTAATGCACTATGGTGCAGAAAGTGAAGATTTCCCTTTCTTACACTCTATCGCGATCTCGGAGTTGGTATATTTAAGTAGCGAGTGAGAGTGCAGGGGCTCTGCTCACCCTTTACTTTTTCTTTTTTTATGTTAATTTTAAAGAATTTAAATTTTCAATTGTTCGATCATTACAGGTCGACATTTAGTGATTCGAACAACTGAAAATTCGATGTTCCAATAGGAACCCTTAATAAACACCCATTATAGCAAGAATGATTATGTCCACATAGCTAAACTTTCAAAAGAGCTAGACTAACCTAAGAACTAATTATTATGAGGAACTGAACAAAAAGAAATTAATGCTGCTTATCACAGGTGATTGATCCTTGTTTCCCATCACTTAAAAAGAATCTACAACTTTCTTTTCAGTAGATAATGTTTGTGGTTGACAGTTTTATGAAAATAAGTAATGGTCAGTCTTTTTGCAATAGCTACTTCAAGCGGTTTTGTGACAGTCAGGTATAACCAGTAGAACACTAAAAAAAAAAAAAAAAAAAGGTCAGCACCCTGTGTGGCAGCAGCTGCTTTGGATCCCCAAAGGAAAGTGCATTGTGTGTCTTGTTTGTCTTTGGAAACAACACCAGAAACAATTTAATGGCAAAAAATGAAGGTATGCTTAAGTATAGTGCTGAGAATCTCTTAGAAATATCTGGTTTCAAATTACACCATGCCGTATGTTTGATGCGCTGCTTGCTGTGAGGCCTGTAAAGTCAAATATACTAGAGGAACTCCTACAACTGGGAATCTTACTGGAACATGGTATAAACTACAGAAATCTGTCAAACCAGATGACAATAAGACATGGAAAGTGCATTAAAAGGAAAAGATGTGAACAATCGAGAAAGAGAGAATCTACAGCAGGAATTAAGGTCAGACTAAAAAAACAAATCCACACAGGCCTGCACTTCCTTCCTTCCTGCTGACAAATGTAAGCTCACTAAAGAGCAAGATGGATTACTTGATGATGGATCTTTCCACAAAGACTAAGGTGAGAAATAGCTGTTTACTTGTATTCACTGAAACTTGGCTGAACTCCAATATAAATGATGGTACAACATCTGTACAGGGATAGTAAAACAAGGAGCCGGCCAGATACTTGAAAAATCTCTTTTATTGAACAAAATAAAAAGAATAGTACTAAGCGCTTTCACCCACTTTGCATAGTGGACATCATCAGAGTACATTTTAATTAAATTAATTAAAATGTACTCCAATTAATCAAAATGCACTCTGTTAATTAAAATGTACTCTGATGATGCCCAGTATGGAGAGTGGGTGAAAGTGCTTAGTACTATTGTTTTTATTTTGTTCAATAAACAAGACTTTTCACGTATCTGGCCGGCTCCTTGTTTTACTAGCTGGTTGTCTATATGTACAGGGATATCATTATTTCATGCTGATAGAATTCACTCTCTGTGTGGCAAATCTCGTGGAGGAGGTGTTATATCAATAACAGCTGGTGTACAAACTGTGAAATAATTGCCTCTCATTGCTCAGAGAACATTGATTTCATGTCAATAAAATGCAGGCCCTTCTACTTACCTAGGGAGCTCAATGAAGTGAGCTTAACAGCTGCCTACATTCCTCCTAGTGCTAATAGCAATAATATATTAAACATTTTGTATCTGTCCGTAAATGACCTACAGAATAAGAACCCAGAGTTTTTTTATATAATTGCAGGTGATTTTAATCAGGCTGACCTGAAATCTGTATTACCCCCCACTACCATCAGCATGTGAACTTTGCAACAAGAAGGGAGAACACTGGATAAGGTGTAGACAATCTTAAAGCTGGCCTACAAAGCAGTACCTTATCCACACCTGGGCAACTCAGACCATCTGGCCATCATAATGTTTCCTACATATAAACCAGTCCTAAAAAGGGGCAAACCAACAACCAAACAAGTAAGGATATGGCCTGAGGATGCATTCTCAGCACTGCAGGACTGCTTTAAATGCATGGACTGGTCAGTGTTTACAGAGGCAACAGAAAAGAACCAAAATATAGACCTGGAGGAGTATAGAGAATCAGTGATGGCCTATATTTCAAAATGTGTTGATGATATAACAGTCATCAAAAGCATCACCATACGTGCAAACCAGAAACCCTGGCTGTCTGGTGAATACTGCATTCAAATCAAAGGACAAAGATGCCATAAGAGAGGCCAGAGAAAATCTAAATAAATGTATAAAAGAGGAAAAGAGGACCTACGGACATAAAACTCAGGGACACTTCTCTGACCAAAGGGACTCCAGACATTTCTGACAAGGCATATAAGTGATAACCAACTACAGGCTTGCATTCTCCCCAGGTGATGACAACACATAATTTCTGAATAAACTAAACACCCACTTCAGCAGATTCGACATGGATAACAACATTTTGGCAAGGATACTGCCTGTAGAACAGGGTTAACAGGTGCTATGTCTCAGCACATCTGATGTTCTGAAGACCCTGAGGAGAGTAAACCTAAGAAAAGCAGCTGGTACTAATAATATTATAGGAAACATTCTTAGAGAATGTGTTACTCAACTTTGCACTGTACTAACTGATAATTTCAATATATCCCTGTGTCTAGCTATTGTACATAAATGCTTCAATGACAATCATCCCCTTACCCAAGAAATCTCAACCAACAAGTCTAAATGATTACTGACCAGTTGCTCTTATATCTATAGTAATGAAGTGTTTTGAGTCGCTAATCAAGAATCATATCTCTTCAAATATACCTGCAACACTGGACACATTACAGTTTGCTTATAGATCTAACTGCTGCATGGCTGATGCAATGGCTATAGCACTTCACGAATCCTTGGCCCATCTAGAGAACAAGGATTGCTATGTCAGATTGCTGCTCACTGATTTTATTTCCAACTTTAACACTGTCATCCCCCAGAATCTGATATCAAAGCTGATCCAGCTGGCATTAACATCCCCCTATCTAACTGGATACTGGACTTTCTCATAAACAGACCCAAAAAAGGTATATGTGGAAATAACAGTTCAAACAGTATCACACTGAGCACGGATGTCACACAAGGCTGTGTTTTGAGTCCTCTACGATTCACCTTGCTGATGCATGACTGCATGGCCAAGCATTAATCCAACAAAATCATCAAGTTCACAGATGATACCACTGTTGTAGGTCTTGTCAGGAACAGAAAAGAAACAGCCTACAGAGAAGGAGTGGAGCATCTGACAGACTGCTGCAACATCAGCAATCTGGCCTTAAATGTATGCAAGACCAACAAATTAATAGTGGACTTCATGAGGACACAGGAGATACTTCAACCTCTGGAGATTAAGGGAGTAGCAGTGGAAGGAGTCAAACATACCAGGTTCCTGAGGATGAAAATCTATGATGATGTATGCTGGATAACTCACATTAACCATACAGTGAACAAAACACAGCATCTGCACATCCTACAGAAACTGAGGAAGGAAAACCTGGCAGAGACCATCTTCAAGGCTTTCTATAGGGGTACCATTGAGAGTATCCTCACTAATAGCATCATCGTATGGTATGGAAACTGCAAAGCGTCTGACCACAAGGATCTCCAGAGGGTAGTGAAGGCAGTGGAAAAAATCATTGGTTCCTCAGTCCCATCCATGGGTGAGCTGCATGAGACTAGGTGTGTGGGAAGAGCTAGGAAGATAATACACAACCCCCCCATCCTACACATGGCATGTTCTTCCGCCTCTCCTCGGGTAGACGATATCAAAGCTGACACTGCAAAACATCTACACTGAACAGTAGTTTCTTCGCTCTATCCGTAAGGCTGCAGAACTCAAATGCCAAGCATGACAGTAGATAACAGGATCAATATGCTCGAGCTGTGGTATACTGTCTATAGTAACTACTTATCAATTGCTAAATAAGTGGAACAGTTAGCTGATATCTTCTATTACTATTAGTGTAGTAGCCAGAGTGAGTCATCACTCCATATATGTGGATGTACACTATTCTAAGCAAATCACAATGGGAATTCTTAGTCTGTGCAATTACATACCTCTCAAGTTCGTAGAGCAAGAAATCTGGACAAAGCCATAAATAAAAGTGAGACAAGGGGCTAAAAATAGGGACAATTTCTAATTATTGTTTTTACAAACATAGAAAGTTGATAAAGTTGATAGAATAATGGGTTTTGCGTTAGCGTGAATTTTCTAAAGAATGTGAAGTTTGAAACTTAAATATCTGTCATTATTTTCTAACTTCAGTCTTGAATGATTTGCCACTAATTTGCCAGAAAACCATAATTTTATGAAAAATGGACCAACAATATGAGGCCAAAATGTGGACATTCTGCAAAAATCTGTACAGTTGAGAGGTATGCTACAATATCTACAAGCATAATATTGTCTAATGTGTTATTGTCCAATATGTGGTAAATTTGTGTTGCCAAGTATCTTAAATATTACTGTATGTGAATCTCTCTTAATGTCCCTCTAACTATATGTTATGTTATGTCTTGCGCCGGGACCAAGCAATTAAATTTCATTCAACTTGCACTGCTAGGTACAGCTGATTGACAATAAAGTTTACTTTGACTTTAACTTTGATCAGCTAGAAGTTGGTGAAAAGTATCATTTTCAAAATCAGTACGTTTATAGGTACTCCAAACGTATTGGTCATTCACTAGTTAGAACATAACGAACATACTGAGAGATTATAAAAGGTTATAGACGTTTTGCACATTTTTGTTATTGAGCATAGTCTTGAAGGCTTATTGTTTAGTCCTTAGTCCTACACTCAGGAATAATATAACTGAGCTTAGAACGGCAAGTGATAAGGAACTTAGGAATAGAGGCTGTAAACAAAAATATATAATGAGAAAGTATGTGGATATGGAAAAAATGAACAATAAAGGAAGGCCTGTACTAGTGAGAAATGAGTGACAGTGCAGTAACAGTGCAGGTGTGATATACATTTCCTTGTATTACATAAACAAATTTAAAGTGAACTGAAAGTAAGGGTTGCTAAAAGATATCACTTGCAAAATAATGCACATATTATTAAAACCATGCTGTGAATTCTTTGGTATTGGAGAATACTCTGATCTTAATAATGAATGTGGTAGTTTATCAGTAAATGGTGGGGCTGATAGAATTTTCCTAGTGGAAAATACCAATGCCAAAGAGATCTCAAAGTATCATCAGTGTACCCAAATATAATGATTTGTACACCTGTAATGGAACTGAATAAAGCAGACAACCCAGAGGTATTGGGTGCCATAGCCTGCACACACATCCACATCAAAGCAGGGTAGGGTCTACGTAAACTGCAAGAGCTTTCACTCCATCAACTGCAAGGTCATGTGCAATGCCCAGGGAATTATCATTAATGTGTGTACTGGCAGCCCTGGAAGCTATCACAATTCCCATATCTGGCATTCATCACAGCTCTACAGGGGATTTGCCAGGGGGGGGTACATCCCATATGGCCATCTGGTGGGGAATGCTGACTATGCACTGGAGCCGTGGATGATGACATCCATCAAAAATGCACACATACCCACTCAAGTATGCCATAATGAGGAACACGCACAAACCAGGATCATTATAGAGCATGTGTCTGGGATGCTCAAGCCAGGGTTCTGCTACCTTGACATATCTGGTGGAGCCCTGCAGTACTCTCCAGCCATATGTGCACACATGTTCATAGTATGTGCAATGCTACACAATATGATCCTACAGAAACAGCTGTGGCAGGAACAGCACTGGGAAGGGCCACAATGACCCCCACCATTGTCAAGGTTCCCACAGGCACAGAGGGACTTGTAGGAGGAATCACTGAGTCAGGTCTTGTAGCAGATGGAGGCATGCCCAGTATGTCCAGGCCTCGGCAAAGTGGCAACACGAAACACACATACTGACACTGTAGGGACCCAGGAACTGACACCTCTCTCTGGCTTGCACACACTGTAAAATGGATGCCACACACATCACACTACCTCTACCTTACCATGTATAGGCAGTGTACTCTGTGCATCCAGCATAGGCAGCCCTCAAGCACTGTCCTCACAACTGCTGCATGCACAAGGTAAGTCAGTCTTCTTAACAATAAAGTAGTATGTTCTGGTAGCATATCTACGGTATCGCTGTATACATGCAAAGGAATGGGGTGGCCTACTGGGATAGCAGCAGATAACTGACAGCTATGTGGGACACCAGGAAATGTTTGCTCAATACTGGCTTCCCCACACTATGTAGTAGTACCCAAGGTGAGAAATACCACTGCAGTATATGTGGGATGGCCAACTGACTGGGGGTCATAGGTCACAGGCATGTATGTCAGTGTGGGAGTCCCATACTCACCTTTCAGCCTCACCCAACAAGTCAGCTGTAGAAAACCATAAAGAAATGTCTGGAAAAAGCCCACAAATGGTGACAATGATGAAATACCCCCTACAGACTTACACAGTGATAGCACAGCAGGTCTTGCAGTTGCAGTGAGGATCTGAAGGGTAAGAAGTCTAAAACTCAGATGCATGCCATTACAATCTAACCTGCGGTCTTTAGTGATATGCCTCTAGTCTCCAAGACAGGGCCCAGTACTATGCTAAATGGAACCAAATGTAAAGCAAATATCAGCACAGTCTGTGAAAATGTGTACATTTGACAGGTGTGCCCCCTGACACCCATATTCCCATAGAAATGCAGCAACATGTATATTTGTAGGGAAATAACAGCAAAGCACACATTGCCAGGGCTGTCCTAATTAACATGATAACTTGTTGCATATCCACAATATGCAGGGGTCAATGAGCTATGTATATGTGTGGTTAATACTGTGAGGATGTGGCCAGCACTTACTCCCAGCTGTTGTGTCCTAGTGGCCTAGGTACAGTACGTTGGTTGACAGGGCCATGTTCCAAGAACTGCACTGCCAACTATTCTTCATGTCAGCTACACCTATGTTAGGAGTTGTACACACTCTCCAGACATCAATATATGTTAATGCAGGAAAGCTGGAGGTCATGGACAGGGGGTCACACATATGGACAGCACACAGCTTGGAGTAACCTACACAGTGCCTATCATGCCTCTCAACTGTACAGACCTATTGCAGAATGTCCAGAGGTTTGCATCCTATTTGTGGTCTGTATATCATGAAATAGTGATTATCTGGCAATTCACTGGCAAATCACGTAAGACTAAGCACAGAAAATAATGACAGATTGTAGTGTCAGACTCCATACCTTATAGAAACATGCATGCTAATGTAAAACCTGTTATTGAATCACCTTTCTAGGTTTGTAAGGCCAATACTTAAAAATGGTCCCTATATTTAGGCATCTATCCCCCAATTACTTATGGATTTGTCCAGATGTCTGGCTCTCAGAAGTTGAGAGGTATGGTGCCTAGTAGGACAGCAGGTACCTGAAGGTCAGTGTACTGCCAGTTAATAAAAGGCTGCCACCTTTCTGTGTCAGCACTGACAACATGTCATTGGCCAACAACCATAACCCTGGAATGAGACAGGTTGTCACAGAAGGAGCACAGGTAAACATTGCGTGCAAATACACAACACACACCCTTATAAGTGGAGGTCTGCAATAAAACATAAAGTTCGGAGGCAAAATCACATGAGAACACCACAAACCTACACATCACAGATCATGTAGACTCTACAATAAGGCCTTACCCCAAAGCCCAAACACTTGCCCTACACAGATAGTCTAACAGCACTGTCTTTCTACCCCATTCCATACAGAGTCTGCCGAGGTGACTCCTGCCTGGCATGCAAAGCAATCCGGACCCTGCCTTGATGGGACTGTTGCAAATCTGGAACTTAAGGTCCACTCCAGCAAACTGTAGGCACATCATCAACCTGGGCTGTGATATCAGTACGGCTTGTTGGTGTGACAGATATGTGTATAACACACTCCCCCGTCTGTGGAATACACTCCTGTCAACAGCAAGCCAAGTGCCTCAATACCCCTAGTGATATGCTCCATGTATAAGTGCATGGGAAACAAAATATAGTCCTGTGATTCCACCTGTGTCTTTGCTGGACAGGGACTCTGTGTGCTGACATTTAGTAACATGGGCTACACTCTCATCTGTGTCAGTCATAAGGGCTTCAAGGCCAATACCCTACTAATGTCATAGCAACCTATCAACCTAAATGCAACTGTCTGTCACTGGTTCACCACATTACTCTGTACTGCTCTGCCACTGACATACCTGGAAGTCACAGTGCTATGTGGAATATACTACACATATAATGGACATTCCTGCACAGTAGAATGCACTCTGTACCCACACCCATACCTCTCAACCTCTGACAGCAAGACATCTGGACAAGGTCATAAATAGAAGTGGGAAAAAGGCCCAATGATAGGCACATGTTGTAAATATTGCCCTTACATACTGAGAAAGTTGATAGTATAAGGGGTTTTGCATTAGCAGCAATTGTCTGAAGGTTATGAAGTCTGAAACACAAATGTCTGCCATTATTTTGTAACGTAAGTCTTCAATTATATGCAATTAACTTGCCATAAAAACACACGTTTATGTAGATTGGACAAAGCTTCTAGACAAACACCTGGACAATCTGCCAATAAATGTACAGTTGAGAGGTATGGCCACACCGGGATATGGCTTCTCAGGTAAGAAGAATGCCACACAAACAGGAGATCCCCAGCCAGTAAATCACCAAGTTGTTGGACTGCTTACACAGCTTCATCAGTCAACTGGCAGTAGCCACACCTGTCAACTGGCCTTTTTGGGCAAGAATGTACATAGCCGGATTTATAACACTGGTCTGTGCATCATACATCTTGTATTCCTATGGTAAAGTGCTGTGATGATCTGAGGTTGTCTGTCACATTCCAGTGTCAGACTTCAGATATGTCAGAAAATGTCTGCTAAAACAAACCCAGTACCTCTAGGAAAGTCCTCTTTACTTGTGAGAGGTATGGCTGTAGCACACAAAACCTCGGACTGGAGTACAACTATCTATGGAATGGAGTCCCACTCTCACTATATAAGGTCATACTGGGCATGCTCCTACACTTAGAGAATGTCAGGCCATGTTGGAACCCACTTCGGACTATATAACTGTATTGTGCATGTATGTCTTTACATACAGGCAGCTATGTACACCTTAACTGTCCCTGCACACACCCATCAGACAAGATTACCCTCAGCTAGCTTTAGGTGGCCCATATGTGATATATCTGCATCTGTTGTGTGTGATACACAGAAATATATATGGGCAACGTATAACAATATGACAAGCATACACACATAGATGTGGGGAAGACAGTGACAGAGAGAGAGAGAGAGAGACAGAGGGACACACAGAGAGTGAATCATATACAGGATACCCTGAATGTCATAGAGTGATGTCCTGCTGCGGACAGTGGCATACCGGTCGTAACCACACACATGCCAGCATGAAGGCGAGCTCCACTGTGTAATAGTACTGAGGTGTGTGTGTGTGTGTGTGTGTGTGTGTGTGTGTGTGTGTGTGTGTGCACGTGTGTGTGTCTGTGTGTATTTCTTCATAGGTGAAGCAGTTTTAGGCCATTCCCAACCACAACACTTCCCAGTGCCCTGCTTTAGAAGTCCTGCTGATGTCACTGATTTTGGAGGTACCTTTGGACAGCACTCAACCCTATAAGCTCTGTGGCACATGTAATAACTAAGTAACAATATAGTACAGATAACTAGATAGGAAAGGGTTCTACATTCAGTTGTGGCAATTAAGTGTGTATGTTTGTAGGGTAATGTAGTTTGTTGGCCTTCCCACCCAGTACATTTCCTTGATGTAATCACCTTAGACATACCTTACAACACTGTTCAATTCTGTAAGTTCTATACATGTCACTGACCAGGTGAGGGCCTTGCATGCACATTGCGTGAGTAGGGTTTGTCTTACAGATATGCAGAAATGCCATCAAGACTGGTTTAGAAATGGCCTTGTATGCCAGACATCGGTCACCTATAAGCAGTCTGTATGAGACTGAGTACAGGGACAGGGCTTTCAGCCTATCTGTATAGGATAGGTGTTGCAGACCCTGGATTTGCCTGGTCAGGAAACTCTTTGGTCTCATCAACTGCTGCATTTGCTTGGCAAGGTACATGCCAAGGGAGCCATTGTACTTGGTAATGCATCTGATAAGGGTGGATTACAGGGATGTTGTGGCCTCCTGGTTCCTGGATGACATACCCGTATTTGTGAGGTGGGCCATGCAAATAGCCTTCCTTACAATGGTGCCCACATGGTGGGAAACTGTCAGGTTGCTAACAACCTTGGTGCATAAGTCACCTCACAACTGATTGCATGCTCAGTACATTATTATTGTCATAATGAGTGTGGATGACATCTGCCACAGCAGGGAGAATGCTGAATCTCCTGGCATTCTGTTTGCAGCAATGCTTCTTGCACCTGTCATTAATTTGGGTATGGGCCTCTTGGAGGATACTCACATCAGTAGGGGAATGTAAGACAGTAGCCAGCTTGCAAGCATCTATAAACCAAGTCAGCCACAGACCACTGCTTTTGTTTTATACCTCAGATATGTATATCTCTAACAGTAGAGGCCCCAGACCAATCCTTGCGGTACACTGCTCTGGAAGACTCTACTAATAGAGGTGGGTTCCACTACTTTGACCGAATGGGTACTATCATTGAGCTAGTTAGCTACCCATCTGGTAACATACAGGTTGATGCCTAGCTGTGTAGGTGTATGCATCTTGGCCACCTGGGGATTATTGTAAGACAATTGGGCTAGATGAAGATAGGCATTATTCACCATCTTCCCCTTGTCCTTGTGTTTGTTGACCACTTCAGAGAAGTTGACCAGGTTTAACAGGCCTGATCTCCCTTTGACAATACCACACTGTGTGGGATCAGGCATTTTGAAGTTCATAATGTCCCTGTTCATAATGTCCTTGATATTGCCTTCCATGCCCTTGCAGAGCAGGCCAGTTAGGCTTATGTGCATATGATTGGCTGGGTCAGTGGATTGCTCCGCCTTTGTGCATAGGGATGACAATGGCTATCCTCTGTGCAGATGGGATGACACTGGTGCTCAGGCTTTTGTTGGTTACAGTATGTAATGGAGCTAAGAGCTCATGTCTGAGTTCATGTAGGATGCAGCCAAGGATGGTATCAGGCCTATGGAGACTTCTGTGTGTTGCCTTTGAGAGGGCATTATGGACCTGCTTTCTGATGATGAGAGGAGGGGGACAGATGCTAAGCATGCACATGTGTACTGATGGGGGGAAGGGGGGGTGATGTTTACACTTCACCTGTCTGCAGCAGGTTGCATATACCTATGGCATATGTGTATGTGGTGTTATTGACCACCACTACAGAGCAGATTTGAGTGTTGTCTCTGGGATTGCAGACATATTTGTGGAAGGCCTAGTTATTGGCCTTGGTGGATGTTTCCAATCTACACTTAAAAATAGCCTTAGGGTAATTCACCTGTGACCTTATTTGCTTGTTCAGACCAAGGTGACATTGCTTCCAATAAAGTACCTGCTCCTTCTTGGCCCTGTCCAGCAATTATTTCCATCTATTATGGTATTTGTGTATTGCTGCTGTCCAACATGGATGTTTACCCTACCTTGAGGGAGATGATGTTTTCCTGTCAGGTATTGCTGAGTCCATACTGCTATATAGGTGCTCACATAGTACTGTGGTGTGGGCTTGGACACTACTGCTACTTCCAACTGATGGAACAGTGGCTGTAAAGCTACTAATATCTGCTCTTAGAAGATTTATAGTAATTTGTGTAGAGTTTATTTTCTTTGACCCTGACGGAGGGCAGGGGAGATGGTGACCTGAACAGTGATGACTATGTGGTCAGAACTTACCAAGGAGAATGACACTGTAGGAATGCTACAGTGGCTACTCATGTTGGTTAGGACCAGGTACAGAATATTTCCACCTGTCATAGGAGTGTTGACTGGTAGATCCACTGCATTGCCATTGACAAAGCCGAGGAATCTTTGTGTGTTCATGTTTAGGTGGCATAGGTTATGCACACTATGGTTGGGTAGTTAAAGTCACCCAGGAGCAGGGTAGACGATTGAGTCCTGACAGATTCCAGCAAGTCCTGATAAATGTGTTGAGTGTGCAGAGTCATGGTTGGAGGTCTGTAGCTAGCTATAATTTCAGTAGGTGTTTTATCAACTGTTAACTGCAATCGGGATGTCTCCCATGTGTCATACTGTCCGGCTAGCCTGGAGGTGCGTATGTGTAGGATAATGTTTAAAACTCCAACACCTGTGGCTTTGCAGCCCTCCATTTGAGGTCTAAATATACGATGGGATAAGTAACCTGGCAAGGTTAGTGTCCTCTCCACAGCTGCAAAGTGACTGTACAAATGCCGATATCCTACAGGACAAGGTATGCTTGCAATGACATGAGTTTCGTGCTAAGACACCTAGATCATGTTAGAGCAAGACATCTGTTCAAAGGCACATATCACTGGTAGGCAAAGGCAGGAAAATAGTAACACTTTATGATATGAACCTAGCTGAAACACACTTAGTTGCCAGCAAAGATGGTTTCACATTCACAGGTTTAGTCTGCAGGATATGACACCTGACATTCAAATGTAAGCTATTATGTTATGACTTCAGTCTTTAATGGATTGCCAGTGATATGCCAGACAATACACAACTGTATGAGGTATTGACTACAAATATGAGGCAGACATGTGGTCAGTCTGCAAAACTCTGGACAGTTGAGAGGTATGGGCTCAGTATATAATATCCAGTTCAACACACACTTCTGTGCCTGTTGTTTACTATGCACATTCCCTATAAATGTCTCTTACATTCATAAGACAATCATATGTATCATAGTAGCATTCACAGGTGACATATGAATATTTACAACATTCCAGGTAGCTGGCCTAGCAGTGTCACAATCAGTATTGGACAACAGATACTCCAGTATTAGTTATATATGAGCTGATCTTTGTTGGGTGACTCAGGGGTCAGAGCTGTGATCCATGTCACTGCAGACAGGCCAAGCAAGAATGGTCATAGGTTCCAGACAGCAGCATGTGAGTTCAGCAGGTCTTGTTGCAGTCTAGTGTTTAATGTCCCATTTGACATCATTGCACCCCATTCTGCATTCCATTATAAGCTTAAGTGATTGACATACCTGTTATAGTGCTGAAGAGTTTGTTCAGACTAATCCAAATGCATAGGTTTGTGTAGTCACAGTCTCTCTTTGTGTAGATGGGTTCAGACCTGTGTTGCGTAGGCAGCAGCTTGCCTTTTGTAGGTAATGCTCATGAGCAGGTGATGGCCTGTGCACAAATCAATGTCACCCACTTGCTACTTGCATCCAGAGCAGCTGTGCTGACTTTCCATTAGCCAATGCCATAGCAACACAGTGCAGTAATTAAGTCCTTCATGTGGGCCTTGCCTCTTTTCCTTGGCTGTGTGAAGGACATTATGGAGGTGTGGGGGCTACAGCTTCACAGACAGTAGATGGAAAACCTTTCAGAACAAGACATGTGGAGACAGCCCAACAACATGGGGGGCAAAGCTCCAGAACTGGTTACAGATTGTAAGTTAGTATTGCTGTTATACACATAGAAGATTGCTAGATTAGCAGGGTTTGTCTGGACATAGATTTTCTGTGTGACTTGACATCTGACAGTGATATGTCTCTGACATACCTCTCAACTGTCCAGATGTCCAAAGACTGCCCAGAGGTTTGCCTGTTATGTTTGGTCTGTTCCTCAGACAATTTCTGTTTTTGAGAAATCAGTGGCATAATATGAGGACTGTAATCTGTAAATGATGACATCCATTAGTGTTTCAGACATCATATCCTTCAGGGATGTTATGTTACAACAAACCCTGTATCACCAGCAACTGTTTCAGTTTGTAACACCATTATTTGAGATATGTCCCTCTTTTCTGCCCCCTGTCTCCCAAGTTTGTCAGGCTTTAACCAGATGTATTGCAGTAAGAGATTCAGAGGTACGGTATATCATTATTTAGTGACTGCACTCCTGATATCATCCCAGTGACTTAGCAGACTTAAAGAAGTGATATGCGGCAGTGGCCATAAATATAGTCCCACACCATGGATATTCTGTGAAAATCTGTACAGTTGGGAGTTATGTATGTCTGGCCATTGTTAACAGACTGCCAAGATTGTGTGGCAGTGTTGTGTGTAAATGTTTGTTGGGCTGAGTAGGGAGAGTAGCAGATGTAAGTGTCATATATCCTTATCTATCTGACTGTGCATGCTGATTCAGTTGCTGGTGACCTATCAGGTGTATATGTTTGCAGGAGCAGATGGAGAAACATCTTGTAACACCTCAGGAGTTGGGGCAGTATATGTCTGTGTAGTGTGTAACTGGCAATCAGGATATGTTTGTTCAAACAGTCATTATATTTTAGAGTTCATTTTGGGGTACTGGTATGTTACTGTGACTGTGGTGCAAATGGTTGTGGGTGGACAATTTCTCACCAATGACTGCTTTTCTGTACAGTTACATCCCTGTAGTGCATGTTATTTATTTATTTTTTATTTTATTTTACATTTGTTGATCAAGATAGTCCGACTGGATACATGTCCATTTTCAGTGGAGGCCCGGGGAGAAAAGCTCCAACATACATACAGAAAATGTATTACATATAACATGAAAAGCACCATTTACCAACTTAAAATGACAAGCAATTTATACAGTCCAACAAACTGCAGAATTAGATAAGGCTATAAACAAACAGAATTCTGGCTCAGCTAAAGTTGCAAAGAAATATTTTAACACATACTTTTACAGCAGAGATCTAAGCAGGACTAGAGCAAGGACATAACCAGTGTAATTTGAGATACAGTTTGAGACTTTTTTTTTTAATTGGGCTAAGGAAGGTTCAAGAGTAAGGTCAGCAGGGAGGGAATTCCAAGTTTTACCAACAGAGTTTGCAAACAGAGAGTTACTGGCTGAGTTATTGGATTTGATTGTTTGTACCAGCAGTCTGTTGGATGAGCAAAGTGCTTTAAGGTTGCTATATGCAATGATTATATTTTTAAGTGCTAGCATATTATCTGGTTGGTAGAGTATTTTATGTGCCACTATAAGCTGGTTATACTGAAGTAGGTTTGGCAGTTCTATCCAGCCGAGGTGTTTTATATTGTGACAGTGGTATGTCCTGTAGGGCATTCCAGTGGCAAACCTGGCAATGTGATTATAGCAGCTAGAAAGTTTGTTAAGACCAGATTTACTTAGGTTGGTGAGCAAAGGGGAGGCATAAAGAAGGGTAGAAAGTAGGTGAACGTTGGCAATGACTGTTCTGGCAAGTGGAGCTAGGAAAGATTTAATCCTGTACAGCGAGCCACATTTTTTATTAATTTTTTTTAATGGTTTGATTGACATGCATGTCAAATCAGAGGTTATCAACAATAATGCTACAGAGTTTTGTATAGGCATCTGTGGAGAGGATGGTACCATTATTAGATTTTATGGTGAAGGATTGGGCCAAGGACTTACGAGTAGTTGAGAATAGTAAGAGCTTTGTTTTGCTAGGGTTTAAGATCAGGCAACAATCAGAGAGCCAGTTTTCAACTGCATTGAAAGTATTCTGTGTTATTATAAATAGATTTGTTGGTGAAGTGACAGAGCAAACCAAAGTGGAGTCATCCACATATTGAATGCAGGATGCATCTGGGATGGCTGTGTTGAGATCATTAATAAAGACTGAGAAGAGAAGGGGTCCTAATATGGAGCCCTGGGTGTTAGGTAACAGGCATGAGATTTTCTCCTGCCATAGTACAGCCTGCTGTCTACCACCCAGATAAGACTATATATTTGGAAATACATGGGTAATTCCCCAGAGCTGATTTGGGGCAGTGTTGTGTTGGTCTTACTGTGGTTCAGAAGGTGCTGGGTGAAATGATTGGCAGCTCTCAGTGTTTTTTCTCTTCTGTTATATGACTGCAGTCATACCTCTCCACAGTCCAGATGCCTAGACACTGTCGAAATGCATAGCTCATATGTTTGGTCTGTTCCCCATAAAAGTTGTGGGTGTCTAACAAATCACTGGAATGATGTGAGCACTGACATCAGTAAATGATGACAATCATTTGTGTTTCAGACCTGGAATCTATCAGAAAATATATTTGAAATCAAACCATGCTACTCAAGCAGACTTCTATGCATATAACAGCCATGTTTCAAATATATCACTATTGTTTGCCCTTTATCCCCCCACTTTGTCAGGCTTTTTGCAGATGTCTTGCAGTAAGAGGTTGGTTATTTATACATACATATATATATATATATGTATATATATATATATATATATTTATATATACATACATATATATATATATATATATATATATATGTGTGTGTGTGTGTGTGTGTGTGTATATATATATATATATATATATATATATATATATATATATATATATATATATATATATATATAAATTTTATATATATATAATATATATGTATATAAGAGTACTATGTATATATATTTTCCCCTATGTTAAATGACTGTAGTGCATGATATGTTTGTAAAAACATTACCATTTCCTACAGCTCAGATGGTGTAGAGGTATGTTGTGATTGTATTGCACAGGGTCCTCGGTTCAAGAATTCATGATGATGGCCTTTTTCCATTAATGTTAAATGACCATAATGCATGATATGTTGGTAAAAGCATTACAAATCTTCACAGCTCAGATGGTGTAGTGGTACATTGCTGTAACTGTAGTGCACAGTGTCTTGGGTTCAAGACTTGCAGGGCTAATCATTTTGTTGCTGGGCAGAAAAAGGGCTGATGGAGACAGAGTGATTAAAACACTTTTAAGCAGTTGTAAGAGGGTTTGTGCAGTTTTGTAGGAAACTAAGTGTTGCTAATAGATGATTAAGTCCTCTTAGCTTCACTTAGCACTGCTTACTCCCGCTTACACCTATCGCTAATTTTAATTAAAGAAGAGAAAAAATGGTGATAGGAAAGTGGTGAAATGGGGATAAGCAGGTGATAAAACATTAGGAAAACCAGCTAAGGATGTGCAGGACGGGTGTACCTGTCACACACCCCCCTGCATTGCATCCTACCCAGACTTCCTGATTTCAGTGTCCACAGACAATGAAAGTGCTGTACGGCACTTTGACAATGCAGGGGGTGTGTGACAGAACCTGTCACTCACCCTCTGCATTAATTTCATGATCCCCTATCTATGTCAGTGTTCATGAACACTGTTTTACTATTTTATTTGATTGCAGTGTCTGTGGACATGGAAAAGCTTTTAAAAAGTGCTGTATGGCACTTTCTGAGTGCAGGGGATGTGTTCGATGTGCGTACACTACTTAAGCACCCCCTGCACTCAGTAGTGTTCATGTCCATTTAGCCTTAGCAGTAGCATGCCTTAATGAATATGCAAAGCGTGCTGCTGTTAAAGATAAATGGAAACAAACACGGTTCACTCCATGAAGGAATAGCACTATTCCTGCATGGAGTTTATTGAATACTGTGGAGTGTATTTATTACAAAATGTCCATATTAGAATGCCAGACCCAAATGGTCAAATTAAAGAAATAATATAAAGGATTATGAGTGGGTTGCCAATTGTAACCATATTATTACGTGTTTGATACATGGATGCCAAGAAACTCACCTCAAGAGTATCCCCATATAATATATGTATTTATGTATATACACACAAAAGCAAAAAATAACTAATTGGCGGGGGGCATCAACATGCAGTTTCCAAACTATTAGAAGTATGAAACTTCCAAGGAGAATCTGAAATCTTACAATGAACAAGGCAAAAATTAAAGAGGCAAAAATCAGGGACAGTTGACAGTATAGCATCTTACTGATACTTCATGAATGAATTCCTGATATTGTAACTTTAAAGTAGAAATTTTGTTATAAGCACTATAAGTAAAAGACGCACACACACACACACACACACACACACACACACACACACACACACACACACACTTGAAATGTGTAACTCTAGGCTTCTTTGCTTAAAAATTTTGGACAACGCCAAACAGTAACAATGTTGGCAAAGTAATGCAGCTGCTTCTATCCTGAGAGATGCCTCATTATCTGATTGTTATATGTTTCAGTGATGTGCTGCTTTTTTAGTTTCAGAAAAGAATAGAAACTCTTTGGAACATAGTAGAGAAGTAGGGAACATAATTTCTTTGAAACATAAGAGGAAATGAGCATTATAACATGAAATGAGAGCATGAACTGGTGTCAAGCAACTTATCTGTCAGAAATGCATGGATGTTCAGTGTGTGGCTGTGTGGGGGAGATTCCAACATCAGGTCCTGGAGGATCAACCAGTCAGAGTCAGCAAAGGTACAAAATACGTATTTGGCTCTCAAAATTTTCTTCTAGTACTATATATGTATATATTTAGAGAGAGAGAGACAGACATATATGTTTTCACTTGTACTTTAAGAAGTGAAGTCATTGAACTTAATGATCATGATTGCACTTTTTTAAGTGATTTATGGTGAACTGCTCACTTTTAAAGACAGGAGTGCATATTGGAGCTGGAGCCAGGGAATAGAAGCTTGCTGTTTAGAGCTTGACTATAGAAGTGAACAGATAATTACAAATAAATCACTGTAGGCAAAAAGTGTTAAGCAGCTTCTTAATTACACTCTTGTAGCTGGTTTTGTGGTGACAGTGACTACGGTTATCAAGATTTGGCAGAAAAATCGAGAAATTGACTGAAATTTTCACAAAACTAATAAATCTTTAGTGATGCAGAATGTAGCCTTTCAGAGATCTAATATTGTCCTTCAGGATTAATGTTCAGTCTTGACCAGAAATGGTTAGCCTTCAAGAATGTACTGGCCTGCACTAAATCACTATTCAGGAGAAATGTGCTGCCACAGATCAACACCTGCCAAAACTCTAGGTGCTGATTTTCAGCCTGGTAAACCAGATGTCAACCTCTTGGGGAATCCATAAATCCAGTTCATGTATGATACAGCTCATACCAGAGGATGATGTAGAAGCTTACCTGTTTTTGAAAATTTTGAAGCTTGGAAGAACTATCAACAGATAGAATATGTCAGAAAGTATTGTCTTACCAAACTTCAGATGTACTGACAATGTGTATGGATTTGGCACGCTCAAACCCACCAGACTGCTAAAAGGAAATGTGAGATCTTTAGCATGGAGTTAGGTACACCTGAGGCACAGTCACATGAGAGTCATAGCCTAACATATTTAATGCATACACCACTAACATCGCAAATGCCTGATTCACTACAAATTTTGAAACCATTAGTTGGAGCCTTATATAAATAATGGGAGCACAATTCTCAAAATTTTGGGTCACATTTAAATTTAACAGGACACTCCCTAATAACTAAAGGAAATCACTGTTTCAGAGTGACTGTAAGTCTTGTTCTGGTGGAATATGTGCTGCTAAGTAAACTTGTAGATTTTAAACCAGATTTGTATCCAGGAGTTAACAGTAAACCGGTAACTAAATATGTTTCTTTACTTGGAGCTAAGAAAGCAGTGTCACTGTTTAACCCAGTTTGACTTAAACGTTTAAAAGTGGACACATACAGGTAAGTGCTGCACAGTTAAGGACCCCAGTGCTGTGGCTGTAAAACTGTTTATACTTGTCACCAGAGTATTAGACAAAGTGTCTAGAAAAGGTAGCCTTGTAATATGATAATGATGGATGGTCAGCTTCGAGAAGTGTAAGATCTGTTCTTTATTGTGTTGTCACCAAACTACTGCAGTACATGGGATAGAATTACTTTCAGTGTTGGACTTGGGAAGGAGGACCAGCTTGTTTAAATCTCAGTATGTTTGCATGCATAAAACTAATAAGGAAAAATAAAGTAGCATGTGTACATGGAGATGAAAAGGCATGCCCTATAAAACAAGTAGAAATGCAGATTCTCTTGTTTAAAGTGTCACATCTTTAAGCTCTGGTGATTAATTGGTCTCATGATTCAATCATTGCTCAATATTTTCCCCATTTGAAAGAAGTATAAACTTTATGAAGAATATTCTGACAAATACACTTTCAGAAGAATAAAGCCCTAGAAAAAATACAAGTCTAGAAGATACAACAAGAGCTAAAACTGGCACGAGCTGGAAGTGTCAGATAAATTTGTACAGTGACTTGTCAAAGAGCTGTTAAAATACTGACATAAGTGCGATTCAAAGATGGCTGCCATGCTGTAAACACTGCTAAACTGCAGCTCTTCAATTAACCCGAGGAAAATCTCTGATCTGAGTGGATATCAGGAGGTTTAAACATCAAATTGATGATAAAAAGTTGCATTTATACTGACCTAATCTAAAATCAGTTAAAAAAGTGAGAAAAAAAAGTATTTATCCATCAGGATTACAAGTGATTACTTTGCTCTGAAGAGAGAAACAAACAAAGGACCGTGTGCTTTCTTTATTCTGCCTTTCTGCTTGGGGAAAGAAAAATCTTGCAACAAGGAAGAACCATGGAAACAACTACTACTAAGACAAAGTTGTCAGAACTACAGTCGCCAGTAAAGGATGGAACTGCAAAAACAAAGGATTACTAGACAGCAGGAACAACAGAAACCAGAAACTAGATCCAGGACTGATCAGCCACTAAACATGGAGGATATCAAGCACGCTTTACTACCTATACAGGAAGCTCTAAAGGACTTGACCTCACAAATACAAACATTTGGAGTTTTATGCAATCAATTGCTTCAGAGAATGGACAAAACTGAGACCAGAATTTCTGAAATAGAGGACAAAATTGACATGCTGGAGAAAAATCAAAGGTATGTGATGTGGATGTACAAGCCATGCAAAATAAACTTATTGATTTAGAAGCAAGGTCTAGAAGAAATAATATTATTATAAGAGGAATCCCTGAAAACATCCAGTATGCAGAGCTAATACCAGCCATAACACAAATATTTGAAATACTGTTAAATGATGCTGATGGGGTGAAACAGATTGTAATAGAAAGGGCACACAGAGCTGAGAGAGGTACAAGCTTCTACTATGCCTAGACCTGTATATGTTAAGATATTGAACTTTCAAGATGTTAGCAAAATACTGTTTACTGCAAAAAAAATGGTGGCTATGTTATGTGGAAAAATGTTAAAATATTTCTGGCTCAAGATTTACCATTACAAGTAAGGCAGGCTAGACAGTCTTTATCTGCTTACTGTAAATTTCTGATTGATAAACAAATTAAATTCCAGATGAAATACCCCAATATGCTTACATTTATGGTGGATGGCTAAATATTCTGTTTCCAATAAAATCAGGCAAAGAAGTGTTTCTGAAAGTTTTTAAAGTTCTACCTGCATCAGAGGGCTGAAAAGAACTTCAATTGAGACTGGCATGTTCCTGTAGTCAGATCCAGCATGTATTTTACCTCAAGGCTTTTCTAATCCTTTGTTTCTTCACTAAACTGTTCAGGCCTCTAAAAATGCAATAAAACTGTTTGTTTATGCTAATCTGAGGGTCTGCTGTCTGGTTTCAGACTTTTATGGCCTCAAGGTCTATTTCCATTGTGTGGTAAACAGGAAATGCCTGGATTTCAACTGAGAGTGTAGATTTGGATGTAATACTTCTTGTGGTCCTGCTGTGAAAGAGGTCCCTTGTCGTGAGTATTTCTGATGGTTTCCTGGCTTGAAAAGACAAAGAGAACTGAAAATAATATGATAATGTTCTTTTATAACTAAATAACATTACAGTATGTACTTAAAGCACATAATAACATGTACTTTTACTGTTTTTCTTCTTTTATAGGTGTGAACCAAAATTGTTTTTTTACTATATGCAGTGAGTGGCAGGCACTGTGTAGGGTACAGATCTAAAATGTAGGATGTATTTTTTTTTTCTCCTCTCTTCTGTAAAAAGTTTATGTACATAATGATTGCAACAAAACAGATACTTAAGGTAGGATAGAATAAGTACCCAATCTACTAAAACTTTCCTTTACACAGTAATAACCTTAGAAATGAGATTTGTTTAACTAATAGTTAAACCAAAGCTGTAGTTAAGTAGCGGTGTTTGGTAGGGAATGTGTAGTTTAGACTTTGATGTAGATATGCTAGAATATATAGGTTGTATGTTTAGGAAATGTTTTAAATGTTATTACCTGAAGTTTTTCAATGTGTTGGTGTGTTTAACCTTGTTTATATTTTCTCTTATACAAGACCTATATAAATCCTGGTCCAGGGGTAAAGTGGGTAAGCACTGGTTAGGGACGGGATGTAGGAAATGCTTCCAGATTAGATATAGTGTACAGTCAATACATGTCAATTTCATAATTCCCCTCTTATATTGTTATTTGATACCAAGACCTGTGAATGTGGGAGTTGAACTCATGGAATGTTAAAGGGCTCCAGAACTTGAAGAAGAGAAAGCTGTTGCTACACATATTATTACAGGACAAAGCACTGTTTGTATTTCTACAGGAAACACATTTGATGAATGAACAATGGAATGATATTAGAAAAAGAACTGGATTAGAGAGCTAGTGACATCAGAAGGTAAGACAAACATTTGGGGAGTGGCTATAATTATCAAAACCCAATACAAAGATAGGATTTTAGACTCCAAAGTGGATCCAAATGGGCGATGGTGTTATGTGATTTTATCGGATAATGCATTTGATAAACCTATCCTACTTTTGAATATATATGCCCCATGCAATGATCAACACAGTTTCATAGCATCATTATATCCAATATTAACACAATATGATGGTTATTATTTTGTTGTGGGTGGGGACTGGAATACCTATCAAAATCCAAAGTTGGATAGGTCTTGTCCACAGAGAGCATTTAATAAGCAGGCCGGGATAGCATTAAATGATTTTAAGGAAGATTTTCAATTATATGACCCCTTTTCTTATTCACAAGATATTAATAATGCAAATAAATATACCTTCTATTCACCATGCCACAAAATGTGGGCTAGAATAGATTACTTTTGATATCTAAAGCACTAAATTTAGAACCAGTGGTGGTTATACATACCGCCATCTATCAGATCACTCAAAATTTCATTAAAATTTTCTAAAGATTTAAAAGACACAAGAAGGCATAGGGGTTATAATTGGTCACTCAACCCAAATCTTTTAAGTAAAAAGAGATAGCAGATGGAATTATAAAATATTTGAAAGAATTTACAGATAGCTTGAAGCTCCAAAACATACCCTGACATTGAATGGGCAACAGCTAAAGCTCAAATTAGAGGATTTCTTATACAAAAGCCTCATATTATAAGAAAATTCATAATAGTGATATTCAAAAACTAGAAATAAGAATAAAACAACTTGATAATGAGCTGATTCAGAATTTTAACGCTCAAACTGAGGAGGAAATGTTGAAGCTTCAAAGGGATCTCTTTTGCTTCATAATAATAAATTAACACTTCAAGAACATAGGTGTTTAGTGAAATATGCTAATAATGTTAAAATACCATCAAAAGCACTGGCAAGGATTATAAATCAATCAAAAACAACTGGATATATTTCGGAAATTCAGTATAACGACACAATATATTCTAAAACTGAGGATATTGTTGATGTTTTTGGGAAAATCTATACTAAGGTGTATGAGGGGCAAACTGATAGGTCTCTACATAACCAGAATAAAAGTTTTCTGCAAAAATTAACTTTCCAGAATTAGAAGAGAGCCTGCAAAGTGACCTGATTAAACCTATTTCTAAAGAAGAAATAGTATATACAATTCAACATATGAAAGTACATAAGTCGCCAGGGCCTGATGGTATTACAGCTGAATTTTACAAAGAGTTTGCTGATAGTTTGGGAAAAGAATTGTCTCATGTATTTAATTATATAACTAAAAATAAAATTAGTGACCCCCACCTCAATGCGTCAAAACAATTTTCATACATAAAACCAATTCGGATCCCTTAACCCAGATAATTACAGACCAATAGCACTAATGAATGTGGATATGAAAATTTTAACATCAATTATAGCATCGAGACTAAAGAAGGTTTTGATATATCTAATTTCTAAGGAACAAGCTGGATTTATGGCAACTAGACAAACCAGCGATAACACACTTACACTGCATAATATGATGGCGTGTGCTAAAAAGACAGCTGTAATATCTATGCTCTTATAATAGATGCCCAGAAAGCATTTGATAGAGTAGACATAATTTTTTGTTTGATGTGTTACCCTATTTTAACTTGCCCCAAGAATTCATTCAGATGCTACAAATATTATATAGTAATCCATACACTACGCTATACATCAATAGGACTTATTCTAACAGAATACAGATTAAAAATGGTACTCGTCAGGGTTGTCCCATGTCCCCTTATTGTTTAACCTATATCTAGAACCCTATTTTTATATATCAAGCAAAATTTGTATCATAATGCACCAATAATTTATAGGAATAAAATATTAATGTCAGCATTTGCCGATGATCTTATTATTTATTGTACAACCCCAATTTCAGACAGTGAAAAGATATTAAAGCTCATAAACGAATTTTCAGTAGTTTCTAATTATAAAATTAACTTACAGAAAACGAATATCTTCCCATTAAGAACCCCAAAGCCTTTTTCACTAATGGCCCTGATGGGGAAGTTAACATGTAAAGAAAATATTAAATATTTGGGTATCAACTTCTCTACGGATAATAAGGACTTTTATAACAATAATGTTAAGTATGGGAACACATAATAGCTGATTGTGACAGATGGAAGAATTTAAAACTACCGGTATTAGCAAAAGTATCAATAGTGAAAATGAATATACTACCACGAATGTTATACATATTTAGGTCTGCCCAATTATCAATTTCAAAACAGTTTTAAACAAATGCATAAAGATCTAGCTAAATTTATCTGGAACCCAAAAGAACTAGAATATCTTATGAGAAATTAATGACCCTAAAACAAGAGGGGACTTGAGCTACCAAACTTTGAAGCATATTATTTGATTGTAAACGCTAATAAAATTTTAAGAATTGCTAATTATGATGTAACGAATACAACATGGATACCAACTTGGGTGGTCTTGAATCATAAGCATATTTTGGATAGGAAAATAAATCCTAAAGCATTGCCCTTTATGGACAAAATTAGTCTGATAAAATATGGGGTCATGGACCACATAATAACCTGTGTCTCATCTTTGCAAACTTTATTTCAGTCCGTAGATTTATTGCAATATATGATGGTTCTTCAACCTTTCCACAGGAATCCTAATTTTAAACTAAATAATCAGCTGATCGATCTCAGCAAATTTCCATTAATACTTAATCTGACTCTATTTGATGTTTTAATAAACTTGACTTATCGGCTTTACAAATTAGACAGGAAATGAATCTACCTAGAAGTTACATTGTTATAATGAGACAAGTTAAAGAACTTGCCTTGAGCTACTTTAGGAACTTTAAACCTGCAGCGGATTTGTGGATAAGTGCTCTGAATTGTGGCAAGCTATCCAACAAGACACTAAATTTATAGCAACTGCATATAAATTAATTAAGGATTTGAAATTTCAGGACAAAATTTTGCTTTCAGAGTATTGGGTAAAAAGTAACAGTAACAGACAATCAGATATTAAAAGCAATTGATATAACTAGGAAATCAGTTTCTTTTCAAAACTGATGTACGCAATTGATGATTTGGAACAATGCATATTACACACATCTTAGATTACATAAATTTAACCCTAGGAATTCTCCAATTTGTCCATACTGTGCAGATCAAACAGCGGATCTTCTTCATATGTTCTGGAGTTGTAAATGCGTATATAAACTTTGGAACTCTCTTAAAGTACAACTGCAAAAGATGGGTTATCAAAGTTCTACACTGTCATGGGAATTTATGATTCTACACATTCCTCCAAGAGAGCTTTCCAGATCGCAAACTATTATTTGTATGAATATTTTTTGCTGATGAAACTCTATATAGCCACAAATTGGCTAGAACCACATAAGACATCATGGAATAATTTTAAGCTTGTGGCTATAAAGCATATACTAGCACATAAATTACTTCTGAAACAAACTAACAAAAATATTAATAACCCGAAAATATGGGAAAAGGTCTTCAATATTATATTAGCATGATACTGATTTTAGGAATATATTAAATATAGGAAGCATTTCATGTAGATATTGTATAAATGGTTTGTAGTAGTTATAGTGTATTATGTGTGTGATGTTTATTGTATTTTTGTAATGTTTTTGGAAAATATATTTCAATAAAAATTTATTATGGAAAAAAAAAAATACTGACATAAGTAATTCTGGCAAATGACATGGAAGAATCTGTATTTAAGAATACATTAAGCAAAATGGAAATATATATAAAAGAAGCAACAGATAAGCCTCATAATGAAGGAAATCCAAAATAGGAGCCTGAGCAGAGTATTAAGCTTTTCTATGCTACACCAAAAGACAGAGACAGAACTAGAAACAAAAGTAGGATTCTAAGAGAAACAGATAAAACCTCTCCTGGGTAAGAGAAAGGGAAACAGCTGATACCTCAGGTGAAGAAAATTATTTTCACAAGTTGTCCTTTTTTAGGGGATGAACTAACTGAAAGGGAAATGTTTGTACTTGTGCGTACAGGTGAAGACACCATGACCTATACTTTGTCAGAATGCTGAGGAAAATACTAACTTGGCTGACCTCCAGGTAAGCCATGTCAATATCAAGCAAGTTCAGTGGGAAGATAATGCCATACATTGATATAGAGGCAACATAGCTAGAGCAAAAGGAGATCCAATAGAAAAGAACAGAACCACTACACACGTGTACTCAGAGACAAGAAATTACCTGCTATTTAGGATAACAAATGAGAGGGAACAGATGCTGAGACAGTTATTAGGTAGAAACCATTTAGAGCACTTACAATGAAATCAGCACACATGTATTCAATGTAATTGTAGGAATGAACAAGTCAAAAATATAGTTTTGGTTGTATTTTATTTGCTGATATTATGAAGGTCAAAGTGGATTTTTGTGCACCCTGACACAGTATTTATCCATTAAGTGGACCCCTCCCCATTTGTTAACACTAGCGACAGGGCAGAGCGTTTGAACTTGTAACAGATCATGACCTTCATGCATAGCTATAATTACAAAAGTATACCAAACTGAAGATATGACAGTGGACACTGACCATACAGTCCAATAATTTTAAAAATGCTACATCTGATGGGCTGCAGCCTCCTAAATGTTGATGGGTGATCATAGGTACATAGCCCATCTGTTGGGGCTTGAATCAGTGGTTCTACCCTGGTTGGCAGATGATGAAGCATAGAGGTAACTGATTCTTTTAAGGATGCTAGTACAGAAACATATAAAAGTTGACAAGAGACATATGCAAACATGGGTATTTAAGGCCCAGTGCCTTTGAGTCTAAAGAAGGTGTCAAATGGGTTCTAGAAGGATTAATTTGTACTTAGCAGGAAGTCAAGCGAGAGAGTGCTTCTGTAAGGGGCAGGAGCTTATACCCTTTAAAGAAGTAGTAGTTTGGATATATTTTTGACTATGAAGAAGTGCAAGGGGAAGGTAGTTCAGGATATCCACTCCACTCCTGGGAGCACCTGAAGGGAAAGGGACTTCAGCTCATTCCTGTGCTTGAAGACGTATAAAGCAGAATATTTCCCAGTTTTTTTATGTGAGTTTCTATAAGCAATGTTTGTTTAATTTACTCAGCCACTTTGCCAGAACCCTGCATGCACAGTATTATCTATCTGACTGTAAAAAAAAATCATGCATCTTGAATTGTGTAAAGCGAGCCTACGCAGTATGAACCTTTACCAGAGAACGTACATACATACATGCAAATATTTCTAGCATGGGTTTTAATGTCCTTCTAGCCTGCAAATATATCAAAACAGTTGTCCCCAGTGTCCAGGCTGTTCTTAAAAATATTTAAACTATTGCTTGCTTTAATGTAATTTGGTAGTCTGTTCAATGCATCAGCTGCTCTCTCAGAGAACCAGTTAGTACACTTCTCATTGCTGTAGAATCTTCTACATGGGTTGTCTGATGATTCTCATCTACGTTTTGATAACCCCAAACATTCCCGGAGGTAGTTGTTTCTAGATGCCCTATATACCTGAATAAGGTCTCCTCTTAAGTATCTGTGTGAGATACTGTACATGTTCAGATATTTTAGTCTTTCATAATAACTTAAATGTTCACATCCAAGGATGCCCTTGGTATATTTCATCTGTACCCGTTCAGTTTACTCTTCCTTATTTTTTATAAGGTTTCCATATTGTTATTCCATACTCAAGCTTGGGTCTAATGTAACTAACAAACAATAACTTCACCATTTCTGATTTTCTAGAATTTATAATTATTTCATGCAACCTATAGGTCTATAACTATCATTAACCATCTTTTTAATATGAAACTCAAAGCTGAATCTACCGATATACCCAGGTCCTTAACGAATCTACAGTTTCAATCACTGTGTGCTGTATTAAATATTCACCTTTCGGTTTATGTCTCCCAAATCCCAAATACTTAGTTTTTGATGTATTTATTAACATATTCTCTTGTTCCCAAATGATCAATTCAGTCAACTCTTTTTCCAGACATACCCTATCTGTAACAAATTTAATCAATTTATCCAGTTTTAAGTTATCTGCATGTAGACTATAGAATTCCTGAGATGAAAAAGACAGATATGAAAGATGTAATCTAAACAAGTAAGGGCCTAGGATAGAGCCGTATGGAACACCCTGACTGTAACCAAGATTTTCACCTGTCCAGTTGCTGTATGATACTTGCCACGTCCTATTTGTAAGCTCTGCAGCAATCCATCTTATCAATAGTACATCAATACCTAGTTGCTCTAATTAATTGATCAGTGTGTTGTGTATGACTCTGTCAAATGCTGAATTTAGCTCTTTATAAATTACATCACAGCACGATTTTTCACTCTCAGCTGTTATTATATTGTTATAGAACATCATGTTACAGGATGTATTTTCAACATATGCATGTTCACATATGGTTTCATATTCCAACCTTTCCATTTCTGATAATAATTTTTCAATATTACCTTCTCTATCATTTTCCACAACATGAAAGTAGGTTAAGGTTCTATATGATGGGTTTGTCCTACTCCCTTTTCCATTAAAGGCAGGTTCAATAAGTGCATGTCTCCAATCTTGTAAAATCTCTCATATTTATATGACCTAGTTAATAATAGATATAATGGTGCTGAAAGATTTTGCTGAAGTGTTCTCCTCCAGAGAAAGAGTATGTTTCAGACTGTCACAGACTGAAGACTTTAGACCAAAATGTCTGTGCTTTCCCTTTTGATGAACTTGTTTGTAAACTTAAGATGGGGAAGCTGTATATATTTATGTCTATATCTTGGTGTGAACCTCAGCTCTAGATGATTGTCGCTGTTGAAGGGACATCGTAACCCACCGTACCAAAAAAATGGGAGAAAGGGGTTGTTGATAGATGGATACATACATGTGCATGTGCAGACACACACACACACACACACACACACACACACACACACACATGCACACACATGCACACACACATGCACACACTTGCACACACACAGAATGATAGTCAAGGGAGAGAGAGAGAAATCTACACTGTGATTCAGAAAAGAGTTGGAGCTGTTTTTTTAACTTTCTGTGTTTCATGGACTGGAGCATTATAGTTATATATTCATGTAATCCATTTGGATTTTGTTGGCAGAAGTATTTGTCTGCCTGTGGTAAGGAAGGAGGGGGTTCTTAAGTGCGTGACTAGGCAGAGGATATAAATGTCGGTGTTGGCAATTTTATTTGTCAGTTTGGTGGAGTAACATTGGCCCCCACCCTCCCATCCTGTCTTATGGGCAGTTGTGGTGTGGCTTGCCACCTTAACTTCCCCCGTGATTTCCTAGACCAGAAGGTGGTTGTTTGGTCAGGAGTCAGTGGTATAGATCAGTGCTCAATACTTGGAGGGTTAATGCCTATGGGGACCAGTATGGCTAGGCATGTTTTGGAGCAGTAGTGGATGCTACCGGGTCTGGTACCATCCGGTGATGATATTTGCACATGGCGGATGACTGAATATGGTATTTACAAGTGAAGATTTAGAGGGCTGGTGCCAATAGGTGCCAGTATGGATAAGCATGCCAGGGGAAAAATAGTGGGTGCAACCCAGATTAGTGCCATCTGGTGATGGGATGTGAATATGGCTTACAACTGAACTTGATATTTGCAAGTTAAGTGGTTAACTGGTTATGTGTTTAATGAAGCTTTGGTACCAATGGCAATAAATGTATGTGTCTTTTCCTGGCACAAGACTTCCAAAAAACATATTTAATGCCATTTTGTGAAACATGGGATATTAAAAAAAAAACAACCAATCATGTTGCATAGCATTTGAGCAGTGAGTGCCCTTGTCCCAGCTTCAGGGTTAGTGTAAACCTACACATAATTGATAAAGTTACATCTTATCCTTAACAATTAACAATCACTTCAAAAGTTGTATTGTAAAACACAGCTAGTCCATATTTATTTTAGGAGTTAAAGGAGTAAAACAAATATAACTGGCCTGAATTGTGTGCCATACACAAAACTAATATAACAGGTATTAAAGTGGTACATAACACAATTCTCAATGCAGAACACTAATTATAAAGCAGATATTACATTTATGGTCTACAAATCTAAACTTTTTTGTAACTATTTGGCAAACCATTGAAATATGAATATAAACCAACCTGTTGCAGATTAGTAATCTAACTAAAAATCAACTCATTCCTCGTAAATAATTCACTCAGTAGTTAAACCAGAAACTAAAATAAATGGAGTAAAAAACTGTGGTCATTTATTTTCAAATGTTATACAGAGTCAGGCATTACGCAAATTAAATTCTACTGCAGTCATCTAGTATGCAAGATGTAATTTGTATGTTTCATAAAATCCTGCTTATTTAAACGACAATTTGATTAACAAAAAAAAAAAATCCCTGAGGTTGAGCAACCTCACAGTATGTAATTTCTTCTGCCTGTGTATTTATTTAAAGATATAGGTGTTTATTTGAATTTATTAACAAAGAAGAGCAATGATTGTTACTGACCATTTTCATTCTCAGCGAAGGGGCATGAAAAAATAACATTACTATTACAAAAGCAACAAAAATATGACTTATACTAGAATTCCAAAATGGTGAGTTACATGTGAAGATGAAGATGAGAGGGTGATGGTGGAATTGTGTCATAAGGGAAGATTGTGTTATGCTGCCTCATGGAGGCTGGGGATTGTAAGAGTACCAGAGAGATAAGATGTGTATATGACAGCCAACTTTAGGTAGAAGGGTAAGTGATGGAACAAGAAAAGCAACCTGAATGAAGAATGGCAAACTTGTAGCATACACTTTACTCTGAAATATTAAGTTAGATTTTAATTAAATTATTTTTTATAGAAATGGTCCACTAGAGGACTGGAAATTGATGGACCATATCATAACCTTGCAAAACATCAGATAATGAACTGCAAACTAACAGCTAACCAAAACGTCAATGCCAACAGCCAACCAACAAGCCAATATCAGCAGTTAACCATAACAGCTGACCAACAAATCTATACTGACAGCAAACAAACAAATCTCTACCATCATCAAACCAAAAAATCTATATGAATAGCTAACCAACAAAACTATCCAAAGAGCTAACCACAACAGCTAACCAACAAATCTATGCCAGCAGCTAACCAACAAATCTATACCAACAGCTAACCACAACAGCTAATCAACAAATCTATACCAACAACTGACCAATAAATATATACCAACAACTAAAAAATGGGTCTATATAAGAAGATCAAATATTTAGGTGATCAAACACCTAAACACCGATCCTCTAATATCAAAAGTAAAAAACGGTGAATGGCTGATTTAATGCAGGGAAAGATTAACCTTGGCCATTTGCCGGAATTTGCCATTTCCTATACTGTAGAACAATTTTGGAGTTGGTATATTTAGTTAGGGGGGGTGTGGGTGGCACAGCCCCCATGTCGGGGGTGTGGGAGTCAAAGCCCCCCACTTACTTTATATGTAAAGTTTTGTTTTGTTTTAGTGGACAAAGGACGTGTTTCCCTGGGATGTTCGCTGTTTTCAGATTCGATATAAGAAGATTGATGTTTAGGTGTTCGATTACCTGAACATTCGATCTTCTAATGTAGACCCTAAAAAACAAATCTTTACCAAAAGCTAACCAACAAATCTATACCAATATCTAACCACAACAGCTAAACAACAAATCTATGCCAGAAGCTAACCAACAAATCTATGCCAACAGCTAATTGGAAAATCTATATTAGCAGCCTAACAAAAAATCTATACCAACAGCTGACCACAGCATCTAATCAACAAATATATATCAACAGCTAACCAACAAATCTATACCAACAGCTAACTGAAAAATCTATACCAATAGTTAACCAACAAATCTATACCAACAACTAACCAGCAAATCAATGCCAACAATTATATACTAACAGCTAACCAACAAATCTATACCAACAGTTAACTGAAAAATCTATACCAAAAGTTCTCCCTTATGATAGCTAGCCAACAAATCTATACCATTTCTTATTGACAAATCTATATCAGCAGCTAACCAACAAAACTACACAAACAGTTAACCACAACAGCTAATCAACAAATATATACCAATAGCCATCCAAGAAATCTATACCAGCAGTCAACCAAAAAATCTACATCAACAACTAACCACAACAACCAGCCAAGAAATATATATTAACAGCTAACCAACACATCTCTGCATGTAGCTAAGCAACACATTTATACCAACAATTCTCCCTTATGACAGCCAGCCAACAAATCTATACCAACAGCTAACTGACAAATCTATATCAGAAGCTAACCAACAAATGTATACCAACCCCAAACTATAACAGCTAACCACCAAACCTATAGCAGCAGCTAACCAACCAATCTATACTAACATCTAACCATAACAGCTATTAAACAAATCTATACCAGCAGCTAACCAACAAATTTATACCAACAATCTTCACTTATGACAGCTAGCCAACAAATCTATACCATTATCTTATTGACAAATCTATATCAGCAGATAACGAACAACTCTATAACAACAACTAACCACAACAGCTAACCAAGAAACCTATATCAGCTAAACACAACTAGCTAACAAATCTATACTAATAGTTAGCCAACAGACCTATACCAATGCATAAAGGGTGCGTATCATTCAGGAAGCATACCGGTGGCCAAATATAAGGCTAAATGACAAATCTATACCAACAGCTAACCAACAAATCTATAACAACAGCAAACCAACAAATCTATGCCAACAGCTATCCTACAGATCTATACCAACAGCTGACAACTTTATACCAACAGCTAACTGACAAGTCTATACCAGTAGCTAACTAACAAATCTATAGCTAACTAACAAATCTATACAAACAACAAATCTGTACCAACATCTAACCACAACAGCTAACCAACAAATCTCTGCCAGCAACTAACCACAAATCTTTACCAACAACCCTCCCTTATGACATTTAGGCAACAAATCTATACCAACAGCTAATTGACAAATCTATATCAGCAGCTAACCAACAACTCTATACCAATAGCTAGTCACAACAGCTAATCAACAAATCTATATCAATAGCTAACTAATACATTTATACCAATACCTAAAAAAACAAATATATACCAAAACTAACCAACAAATCTATACCAACATCTAACCACAACAGCTAACCAACACATCTATGCCAGCAGCTAACCAAAAAAAAATCTATACCTACAGTTCTCCTAGCTAGCCAACAAATCTATACCATTTGCTTATTGACAAATCTAAATCAGCAGCTAATCAGCGAAACTACAGAAACAGCTAACCAAAACAGCTAATCAACAAATCCATACCAACAGCTAACCAAGAAATCTATACCAGCAGTCAACCAAAAAAATCGATATCATCAACTAACCACAGCAACTAGCCAACCAATCTATATTAACAGCTAGCCAACAAATATCTGGCTGCAGCTAAGCAACACATTTATACCAGCAATCCTCCCTTATGACAGCCAGCCAACAAATCCATGCCAACAGCTAAATGATAAATCTATATCAGCAGCTAACCAACAAATTTATACAAACCCCTAACCACAACAGCTCACCAGTAAATCTATACCAACAGCTAAACAATAAATATATACCAACAGCTAAAAAACAGATCTATACCAAACCTAACCAACAAATCTGTACCAACATCTAACCACAACAGCTATCCAACAAATCTATGCCAGCAGCTAACCAACAAATCTATACCAACAATCCTCCCTTATCACAGCTAGGCAACAAATCAATGCCAACAACTAACCAGCAAATCTACACCAGCTAACCAACAAATTTGTACCAACAGCTAAACCAAAAATTTATACCAACTGCTAATCTACAAATCTATGCCAACAGCTAACCAACAAGTCTATACAAGCAGCAAATCAACAAATCTATACCAACAATCCTCCCTTATCACAGCTAGGCAACAAATCTATACCAACAGCTAACCAACAAATCTACACCAAAAGCTAAACAACAAATATGTACCAACAGCTAATCCAAAAATTTATACCAAGAGCTAATCACAGCAGCTAATCCACAAATCTATGCCAACAGCTAACCAATAAATCTATACCAACAGCTAATCACAACAGCGGACCAATAAATCTATACCAACAGCTACATAACAAATCTATACCAACAGCTAACCAGATTCTTAATGAGTAATTTCAGTCTGTAGGCTTTGCTTAGTCCATAATTATTTTTTTCAGCTGGACTGTATCTTGGGACTCTGTCAGCATAAGACAGAAAAGTGACTCCTACAGTGGATGCTGTGCTTTTCACGGGATACATTTCCCTGGATTCTGCAAGCCTTGCACAGTGTGCAGGATTAGTGCAGGAGCACTAGCAGGCAATGTCTGCCGTGCGATCCAGGAATAACCTGTATGGGCGTGCACAAGCACTCCTGCACTAGTCCTGCACAGACTCAGCCCCTGTATGAAATTACCCCATTTGCAGGAGAAATCCATGCAAATGAGGTGAATTTGCAATCCAGGAAGCTGGAAACCAGCCGTGCAGGTCTAGTGTAATTTGCAGAAATGTACTTGGTTCTGCAAATTCCAAAATGGAGCCATGACAGCTCCAAATAAAGGGTACATATCATTCAGGAAGCATGCCAATGGCCAAAAATAAGGCCACTAGCATTGGAAATAGCTTAAAAATAAAAAAAATCTACTTTTTTTTTAGCCGATCTAGGCTGTTTAAGCATAGGGCAGCGGCATGCAAAAGGGATCGGGGGAGATTAAGAAAAGAAACCTAAAATAAGCATTCTAACTAAAATCACTATTCTGCCATTAAAGTCAATGGCAGACAAAAGTCAACATGGCCAGTGAGTAGTGGTTGCTAAGGGGGGAGGCTCAGTGAGAGACATGTAACTATGCATTAGCAGGAAATCCTATGCCAATGAAGAGAATGATAGTGAATCCCAGATTTCCCCAGCATGCTAGTCAGGTCCCAAGAGTGTAAGAGCAGGAATAGCTTGATGCATGCCAAGGAGTTATATGACATCATAGGGTGGTGTGTTAGGCATACTGTATGTGGATTGGAGCCCTGTGGCTCAGGTTTGCTCCTAGCTAATCACAGCTAGGCAAGGGGGTGTGTCTGAGTCTGCCTAGCACTCTTTACATTTCCTAAGTGGGTGTGTTTGCTGCACACCGGGTTTAAAAGAAGAAAAAAAAGGTAAACCAGGAAATAGCAGCTCTGTGCACATTTGAGCACTTTGTTTGCACGGTGTGCCCCTGAGCTTAAACAGGAAGGCAATAGGAAGGGAAAACAGTAGTAGGAAGCTAATCAAGGAGAACTGGCATAGCTGGCAGGTGAAATGAATCAGAATCAGCCAATTACACAGGCAGCAGACCATCCCAGTCCAGAACACTACTATGAACTATGAAAACACCTTCCAATCTGTTTTATCCCATACTCTACACCACCGGTGTATACAAGCGGGGAAGTTTTAACAGGAAAAAAAAATTATAGGGGCTGCAATAGCTATCATCCAACAACTTGTGGAAGAGGCTGGGGGTGGTGAGGATGTGAATGCTGTCGACCAACCCACAGTGAGGAGACAGAAAAGAGTGTACAGACCCAGGGTAACCTACCAGAAGGCTACATGAGCTCGAGATAGTGGAGCACTATAGGGTGGACAGGGACCTCTTACAGCAAATTGTTGAGCTGTGCCGGCCATGCCTGACACACAAGCTAACAGAGGGGAACCCATCTCAGTGGATACCAAGGTATGTGTAGGCCTAATAATACTAGCTACAGGTACCTTTCAAAGGCCAACTGGGGATATGATGGGGATCTCACAGGCATCAGCATCCAAAGTACTCCATCAGTTCCTGGATGCCATGTCAGCACATGCCAGTGAGTGAGGCGTTGGCCAGCAATATGCAAGTGTTCCAACAAATAGCAGAATACCCTGAGGTAGTAGGTGTTATAGACTGCATGCACATATGCATCAAAGCACCACCTGGTGAGTGGGTTAAGGTCTACATCAACCGCAAGGGTTTCCCCTCTATCAACTGCCAGGTCATGTGCGATGCCCAGGGCATAATAATGAATGCATGTGCTGGCTGCCCTGGAAGCTATCATGATTCCCACATCTGGCATCTGATGCAGCTCTACCAGAGATTTGCCAATGGGGACATCCCTCAAGGTCACCTAGTGGGGGATGCTGGATATGCCCTGGAGCCATGGCTGATGACTCTCATCAGAAATGCACACACAGCCAAACAAGAACTCCATAACGAGGCACACGCACGGACACAAATTATAATAGAGCATGTGTTTGGGATGCTCAAGTCATGGTTCCGGTGCCTGGACACATCTGGTGGAGCCTTGCAGTACTCACTAGCTACATGTACCCAAATTGTCATCGTATGTGTCATGCTACACAATATGATCCTGCAGAAACAGTTGCAGCAGGAACAGCATGGGGCAGGGCCACACAGCCCCCCCACCATTGCCAAGGCCTGCACAGGCACAGAGTGACTCATAGGAGGAATAACCTGAGCCTGTCCAAGTAGACAGAAGGAGGTGTTCCCAGTATGCCCTGGCCTTGGCAAAGAGGCAATGCATAGGACGTACACTGACACAAGAGGGACCCAGGGAATAACATATCACCCTGACTCTCACATGCAGTAAAAGGGACACCAAACACAACACTACTTGTGCTCAACCATGTGTAGGGAGTGTGCTATGTGCATCCGACATAGGCAGCCCTGCAGCACCACCCTCAATACTGGGGCACCCACAAGGTATGTGACTCACGCATGCCAGTCAAGGGGGGTTCACATACCCAACAACAGTCACAGCCAGCGGGGCAGGTGTAGACAAACACAAACAAAGGCTGTGCTATGTTCTCTTAATGATGCCTAAGGGTTACCCCCCCCCCAGGCCTACACAGACAGACTACAGCAGGTCAGGCAGTGGGATCTTAGTTCTGAAGGGCAGGAAGTCAGAAACTAATATGTAGGTCAATCAAAGCTAAGACCTGTAGTACACTGATATGCCTCTAGTCAGCATGATAAGTTAGAATACAGAATGAAATGGAGTACCTGACATACCAGTACAGTCATAGCAAATGTGTACAAGTGTCAGGTGTGCCCGCCATCCTACTTAGAAATTTAATTGTGCCCCCAATCCTGTGTAGAAATGTAGTAAGAGTCAGGTGTGCCCCCCAAATCCTGTGTAGAAATGTAGAAAGTGTCAGGTGTGCACCCCCTAACCCTACGTATGCATGTAGTAATGGTCTGGTGTGCCCCCTATCAGATGTACACATGCCATAACATTCAGGTGTGCCCTCCCACAACCCTATGTAGTAATGTAGGAACATGTATGTGTAGGTATAATACCAGTGGAACACAGATGCACAGAGGTGGCCAAGGTGGCAGGATAGGTTGTAGCATCTGCACAATATGCAGGTATGTGTGTGTTAGGTTGGTGTGTGTTTCATATCGTGTGAGAGTGGTCTTTATGTATGCATGTTGAAGTAAGACCTGGTAGCCATTGCCCACTACTGCTGATGACAGGGACAAGTCCTCACAACTGCAGTGCCAAACACAATACCCACCAGTATAACACAAGCTAGCAGTAAGCCATTGCAAATGGATGGTGGTAATATGTGTCACCATCTGAAAGACTGACAGGGCATGGCTGTTGGGCTAGATATACAAGCAGTACACAGGGGAAAGTACACCAGACATACAGTATATCTTGTGTCACTGTGAAATGGACACACCACTGGAATAGTAGAAACAAGTATGCATCACATTATCTGGTCTTGTAGTACGGGATACCTGTGGTGTCTGCCCAAACACTAGCAGATGACAAAGGAGGTAGGACTGATGTATTGGGAAACAGCTGATGTACCTGCACATACAAGCATAACTGGAATGCCCAATGCATACCTGTGTGTCAGATGCAAGTAGTGTCCATAGCACACATGCACCCAGCTCACACAACCACCACCCACAGATACCTCTCTGGTTGTATCCCTGTTGTGGGGAATGGGTAGAATATGGCCCCATCTGTATATGGCAATAGAAAAAGAATGCAGCATGCAGTGCAGGTGTCCCATGCAGGTGTGTCACCAGCTGTAGGTAGCACCCTGCCAGCATCCACACCACCGATCAAGGCTGATAGAAGGTAGTGGTATGAACACCTATCACACCTACCCTATCACCCCAGGGGAATATACTGTATGGAGGTCTGAGACTGAAGGACAGACAGAACACAATGGCCTGCCACATCTGGCCTGCATCAACAGCTAATGGCCCACAGGCATCTGCCAAGGGTCTGTGTCTCACATGTACTGCCAATGCATGTTATGTCACGGACACCCAATTAACAACACAACACACTCCACATACGCCATATGCAAGGCCATGTGGACAAACCACAGTAACATGTCTACCATGTCCCACTGCATGAACTGTTGACCAACACCAACACACAGCCATGATGGGGAGATAAGCATAGGGAAAGTATCAGAAAATGTATGCATAATGTAAGGAAGAGGAGAGAATAACTGAGGGGGGTGGGAGCATGGGCTGCATGGAATGTGCAGGGTCCAACACAAAGTTGTGTGCACACACTATCCCTGGCTGTAAACACATAAATGGGTGCCTACATACCTGCCCATATACCACAATAGGGGTAATGTCCTGACTCATGGCCCCTGACTCTGGGTAACCTGGGTGAATCTGTACAGCTGTGAGGTATTGCCATAGCAATATAAGACTATACTGTCAAGCTGATGGATGTACATGTATGGGATCTCCTGCCAGCACTGTGCCAAGGTGCTGAACCGGATACACAGACCCACAGCAAGTGTCTGCAGTACCCCCTCCGGGATGGCACAACCTACCATGAATATGTAGGCATCTGCCCACAATACTGCACACAGTTGCAGTCACCCTTGTCCCCCAAGACATAACTGTGAGCAGGAATGTCCACCTGACATTACACGAGGACAGAAAACATCTCAGTGTATAACAGTACACATGTCTGAATATCTCTGCTAACAGCAGTACCATGTAGCTGAAGCAGCACAGACACAATCACCTACAGTACACACTATCCCCTGCACACTTTGTCCCCATATTGCCAAATGATCGACGGATACCCTGCAGAAACAGTTTGGTACCTGTAGGTGTACAACACAAAGGTCTGCACTGGAGTACAAACTACCTGGAATCAATCCACACATCCAATACAGAAGGGCATACTGGGCATGCTCACACACTTAGAGAAATGAAGGCAATGTCAGACAACAACATACTGAAAGATCATACTGGGCATGCTCACACACTTACACACATGAAGCCCATGTCTGCAAACAACAGTGGACCAGACATTTCTGGCAGTTGCAGATGTTAGTGCAGACATTCCTCAGTATGCACCACTCATGCTTTGCACACACAGTGGATAGGAATACAGACATATATCCAAGGACAACACACTATAATAAGCCAAAAGTAGACATACATAGATGTGTGGAAGAGAGTGACTGTGACAAGGAGCCATCCAGGCCTGTCCCACCCAGCACACAGCCAAATGGCTACAACCACATGAGGTTCAGATGTCACTCACTGTAGATACTAGCCAATGGTATCTGTCAGCAGTACCGACTAGGTGGTGCAAGTGCTAGCTGTGCAACATAACTGTAAAAGGAAGTAGTCATCTAGCAGCTATATACATCCACCTGTGGAATAAGGCCTTGCGTGTGCCTGCATGTGGTGTGTCAACCCCTAGATGAATGGGTTATGGCCCATGCACACACACTGGCTTCCCCATAGCCCTACTATGACAAGCCTGCTGAGGTCATCCACTGTGAAATACAGCTTTGGGAAGTTTGTAGCCAAGTAATCTCCATGGCACATCCTATAAATGCATACTGCTGTATTGTGATAAAATAGTTAGGTAGGAGTTCTAATCCCAGACTTGGCAACTGTATGTGTCTGTCTCTGGCTGTGTAGAGAGAAATGCTTTTTAGGGTAGTCACACTCCCTACAATTCAAATGCCCTACTTTGGCAAGACTGCTGATGTCATCCACCTTGAAATACACCTTTGGGAAGGTTGCAGCCCAGTAATCTCTGTGGCGTGTCCTATAACTGTGTGCTTCTGTTATGCGATAAAATAATTAGGTAGGAGTTGTAATCCCAGACTTGGCAACTGTGTGCCTGTCTCTGTCTGTGTAGAGAGAAATGCTTTTTAGGCTAGTCACACTCCCTACAATTCAAATGCCCTACTTTGGTAAGGCTGCTGATGTCATCCACCTTGAAATACACCTTTGGGAAGGTTGTAGCCCAGTAATCTCCATGGCGTGTCCTCTAACTGCATACTGCTGTAGTGTGATAAAATAGTTAGATAGGAGTTCTAATCCCAGACTTGGCAACTATGTGTGTGCATATGTGTCTGTCTCTGTCTGTGTAGAGAGCATTGCTTTTTAGGCTAGTCACACTCCCTACAATTCAAATGCCCTACTTTGGCAAGGCTGTTGATGTCATCCACCTTGAAATACACCTTTGGGAAGATTGTAGCCCAGTAATCTCCATAGCATGTCCTATAATTGCATACTACTGTAGTGTAATAAAATAGTTAAGTAGGAGTTCTAATCCCAGACTTAGCAACTGTGTGTTTGTCTGTCTCTGCTTGTGTAGCAAGCAATGCTTTTTAGGCTAGTCACACTCACTACACTTCAAATGCCCTACTTTGGCAATCCTGCTGATGTCATTCACTGTGAAATACACCTTTGGGGAAGGAGAACTCCAGTAATCTCCGTGGCACATCCTATAACTGCATAGTGCTGTAGTGTAATAAACTAGTTAGGTAGGAGTTCTAATCCCAGACATGACAGGTGTGTGTGTCTGTGTGTCTCGGTGTGTCAGTGTTTGTAATTCATATCCTGTGTAGAGGTGGTTGTGAGTGTGTAACAACTGGAGTCAATGGGGAGCAGGTTTTTCAAATTTCTTATATGGTAGCCCTAGTATAAATCACAATGTCCTCAGTACAGGGATAACAGATGTGAAATAGCAGAGAGGCTGGGGTGCATATCCATACCCCTACATTTGACATCAAGGCCAGGCAAACAAAGTGAATGACCCTAGTATTACCCAGATAAAACTCTCAATCCATGTCTCATACACACACACACACACACACACACACACACACACACACACACACACACACACACACACACACACACAGACTTGCCTAGGCAACAGCCACTATGTTGGTAGTACCCTGCATATTGCCCACTGATAGTAACCATGGTATGATTGCAGTGGGCTACAGTGGGCATGGCACCCTGACCATCAATTCAATAGGCACGTACATGCCAACAGTGCACCTTCCCCATGTTCTCCACTGGACACCTGCAACACCTGTGTTGCCTTCAAATGTGACCCACAAAGGACATACCATGCCTGAAAATACACCCTGTATGGACATATGCCACTAAATCCAGAGAATACTGGTATCATGCTATTAATGTAGGTGCTGGGTCAACCTGCTGTCCAATAACAGTTCCCGTCACATGAGGCTAGGCTGGCACATCTGATAATAATCTGTGTACACAACATGGGCCAGACACCCCAGGTACAGTTCATGTCACTGTACATGCATGTGGGAGGTGTGCACATCCCAGACACCATGCATCTCTTGGAATAAGGAACACATACATGGCAAGCAATGCACAGCATTGGCCACACGCAATAGTCACCCAGGTGACTGGATGGTGAATGCAATACCCACCTGTGTGGTCAGATCCAGGCACTAAACCCTTGAGCCACAATGAAGACCATTATCATGTGGCCTGATGCCAAGGTATGCCCATCACCTAGCCTTATATAGCTGTCTGGCACAGTCGACCACGACACACCCATGAAGAAATGCACCCATGCATGTCAGTATTGGCACCCTGTGTCTGTGTGTGTGTTGTATGATGCATATGACCACATTCACACTCACTACAACCCCCATTGACATACTGAAGCATGCTGTCTGATGTCAGACACCTCCACATTCCCTTTGCCCATATAACCTCTGTATGACCCCAGTGGTGCATGTGATACCTGCACTGTAATGTGTTCTGGCAATCTCACTAGTGATGACTTGTATTCCTGGCCCTGCCAAGTGTGTCAATGTGTTTGCATCCCTGTGAGAGTGTAGCTGTGTTGATACTGGCACCTGTTCATGTGGACAGGCACGTGTACTACACCTACCATATAGCTTCCATATCTCTGTTGCAAATGTCATTCACCATCACGTATATGTTTTGAGGGCTCCTCAACATGTAACCTATGTGGTGCACCCAATAACTGCATAGACATGTGATAGCAATACATAGTCATCAGGGGTTTGAAACCCTGTACTGGTAGGTGTGTGACACAGACACACTTATGTTTTACTCTCCCACCCCTCCCTGACTATTCTTTGCCTCTGTCTGCTTCTCTCACTCCCTCTCTGGTGGATGTTGAGACTTACACCTGCTGTGCTTAGGCAGCAGCATGTGTATTTTAAGTGTTGCTCATGATCAGCTGATGGCCTCTGCATGAATTTCATCCCTCCTCTAGCTGGTTGCATGTGGGACAGTTGTGGTAACATTCCCATAGCCAATTGCATGGAAACACACTCCAATATCTAGGAACAGCATGTTAGTGTTGGGCCTTTACATTCACTGTGAGCAGGAACTCAATCCGTTGTTTGGCAAACAGCATCTCAGATGGGTTGGGGATCTACCTCTAACAACATGCACTGTGGAAACAGGACAACACACAGGTGGGTGATGTGCCTGACCTGACTACAGACTGTAAGTGCTGTTATACTTCATTTGGAGTAATGTTGGTTTAACAGGGTGTGTGTGGATATGTCTGTCCTACATGTTTTAGTAGCTGCCATGTCGGTGCTATGTTTATGAGGAACCCCCCATCTGTAGGGTCTTCTTCAGACTGGGCAGTGTGTGGTACCTTTTGTTTCATGTGTTACCCACAGAGCACCTGTCTGTAAACTGCAGAAGTTAGTGTGAGGATTGCAGTCTGTAGATGATGACAGCCGTGAGAGTTACTGACTTCATATTCCTCATAGGACATATGCTGCAACAAACCCTGTTACAACAGTAAATATATGAGGGTATCACAGCAACATGTCAATATTGGCCCTCTGTATGTGCCACCAGCCATAACTCTGTCAATCTTTGTATATATGTTATGCAGTAAGAGGTGCATATGTGCTGTACACCATAATTAGTGTCATCATATCAGATAACAAGCCAGTGATATATCAGACTGCTACACATGTTATGTTAGTAGGGGTTAAAAATGTTGACATAACCTGCACATTTTGTGGTTGTGTGTACAGTATTGAGGTCTGTGTACTCATGGTGATTGTTGACACTGTGTGTATTGTTCATATGTACTTTGGCCTATGTACAGACTGTGGTTGATGTTATTGTTCATGGTCCTGTTCTATCTGATGTTACATGCTGCTCCACTGTATGTTACCCTATCGGCTTATACATTTGTAGGGCCATACACACACATGTCCCATACCACAGACAGGCTTCGGACAACACTGTGGAGTGGCCCAGTATATGTAGGGTTAGCTTGTGAGTGGCACATATGAGGATGGTGTTGCACAGATAGTCCATATACTGTAATATTACATTAGCTTACCATATTTTGCTGTGGCTGTGCTCACATTGGTTGCGATTATGCACTTTCACACAGGTGTATCATACTCTGTGCTGTGACATACCTGTAGAGCCTGCTATACATGCTGGTACATGTGCATTCCCCCATAGGAAGTGTAGGCCAGTATTGAGCCCATCTGCCTGTAGCCTGCGCAGTGCATTGTTACATGCCTAGCAGCTTAGTGTACTTACCCAGTGAGATGTCATGTCCAGATACTTACCAGATGTACTGCTGCTGGGCCACCATAACAGTCATGTATGTTAGACAGAGCAGTGGGATGCTGTACAGATGTATGCCAATATCTAGTGGCTAGTATGTGGCTATAGCACCTCTGTACCAGTGGTTATCATGTGTCAGGACAGACATGGGTGTGTGAATGCATAACCTATGGGGCAAATGTGTACCAGTAGTTACGTGTTATACCCATCTACATGGCTGTTAACATCCACATTGTCAGGCTTGGTCCACATGTCTTGCACTAAGAGGTTCTGTGTATACCTCTGGACTGTCCAGAGTGTGCCAGACTGTCCACATATATTGGCCAAGATCTCTGCTGTAGTCCACAGGCTAGAAGTGGTACTGTCCTATGCTGTCCTTAGGATGTCTGTCAGTAGCCAATGGTGCACATGATAAAACCAGATGTGACCACCCACACACACCATGTCAGCACTGCCTTAAGGTATCTGGATATACATTACCATACAATCCACCTTTGGTAAATGCAGGCCTACTGCTTCCTGCCATACAGACTGTTCTGTCTGTCAGTGTGCTTGTGATGGTGCCAGTTATGTCTTGTTATGTAACAGTTACATCCCATTGTGTCAACTGAGTTCTTTACCCCCTGGGGACTGTGTACAAAGTGTAGATAGAAGCTGCTGAACTATACATCTGCATTACTTACTGTTGATTGTTTGGTATCCTGTGGCCCAGTCTGTCTTTACTATTGTACTACTTGAAGGCCTCGTCCTGGACAGCAACATTTGTAAACCTTTCCGGACTACTGTATTAGTATAACTGTTTCACAATTGCATTACTCTGTTTATATGGATGTCAGTGTCTAAACAGCTATGAGACATGGCATATACAGATTTAAAAGTACACAAATAAAGCTTTCCTATTTATGCAAACCTGTGTGTGGTTTTATATCCTTTGACCGCTCTGTGGGTATATGTTGCAGGCAACGATCGTCATTTGTATGGGTGGCTCATACAGTGTCCAGTTGTTAAGGTGGTAACTGTAGGCATAGTGGCTGTCCCATATTGTGTGTCTCTTCTACATATGTATGTTACAGGTTCCTATTACATGAACAAACTTTTCAAAGTTTGAATGTCATATGGTCGATACCATATCATCGAACTTTGAAAAGTTCAATGGTTAAATGTAACTGCGCCGTACAGTGCAGAATGGGAGAATTTCCTTTTTCTGCACTGAAGTGTGATCTCAGAGTTAGCATATTTAAGTAGGGGGGTGTGGGAGGTGCAGGGGGGCTTGCCCCCCTGCTCGGAGAGTTAAGGTAAATTTTAATTAATTTTTTATGTTTTATTATATATTCAAAATTTAGGGTGGCCACGGTGGTGCAGTGGTTAGCATTGTCACCTCACAACAAGAGGTTGTTCAGTTCAATCCTCAGCTGGGGTGTCTTCTGTGCAGAGTCTGCATGTCCTCCCTGTGGTCACGTGGGTTTCCTCCGGCTGCTCCGGCTTCCTCCCACATCCCAAAGACATGCTGCAGGTGGATTGGACACTCTAAATTGGCCCTAGGTATGAGTGCGTGTGTGTGTGTGTGTGTGTGTGTGTGCCTTCTGTGGAAGGTTGGGTGCTGGGCTGGCAACTCGACACTGTAAAACTTCACTGCCAATCATGAGTGGACAGGTGATCCACTGTGGTGACCCCTAACTGGGAAAAGCCAGAAGAAGAAGATTATATATTCAAAATTTCAAACTTCGATCATATGTTGTCGAACATATGGGATTCTAAGTTTTGAAACTTTGAATATATAATATAGACTAATATCTTACTATACATATCTCTGCGTGTGTATGTGTATTTATATATATATATATATATATATATATATATATATATATATATATATATATAAGACTGTACTGCATGATATCAACAGTTGGTAGTGTATTGCAGGGCAGATGTATTTGGCTGTGGGAGGGTATACCAATTGTACAAGACGTATGTTGATTGGGGCCTCTCAACCCCATTAACGGTGCAAGTGGACATATATGTTTTTAGGTTCCCATTGTTATCTACAGATGTATGTCCATATATACCTATATAGATGTATATATCTGCTTACATATATATAACTTGCTGTATATATATATATATATATATATATATATATATTAGACATATACACACACACACACACACACATTTATCACACACACACACATGTTATCTGTTTAGATACACACACACACACATACCCACACACACACACACACACATCTACATGTTGGAATACATTCCCTGTACTGTTGAATGACTGGGCTGGATGATATGTTTGTATAAACATAAGGGTTATGTATAGCTGACATGGCTTAGTGGTAAATCACTTTGGCTATGCTGTGTAGGGTCCTGGGTTTGAGCCTTGCAGAGGCTGTTTATTTTGTTGCTGGGCAGAACAAGGGCAGTTGGATAAAGAGTGATTAAGGCACTTTTGAGCAGTTGTAAGCGAGTTTGCATGGGTTTGCTCGGCGGTAAGCACTGCTAATTTCCAGTTACTGTTTCTTATACTCAGTTAGCTTCTAAATTGCTTAACCTGTGTAGGCATTGCTTACCCCCACTCAAACAGGATTAAACTCACTTACTAGTGCTCAAATATGCTTACTACTGCTTATTGGTGCTTAAACCTGCTTACTAGTGCTTTATTCATTATGACACTGACACCTCACATATGCATTTCCTGCAGTACTGCAGTTCATAAATATATGTTATTTAGTGGGTTATGCAATGAAAATATTGGTCATAAAGTGCTTTGCCATGGAAAATGGTATGTGCTGCAGAGGGACTTGAACCAGGAATGCCTGTTCGTAAGGTGAATGCTCTGCCCACTACACTATTGCTATGCTGCTTCATTTGCATATATCTTCCTTGTTATCCTCTTCAGCCATTTAAGCTGCATTAACTGTAGCTAAGCGATGGGCACACCTCTACACCTATGGTTAGTTTTAATCGGATTTTTAAAAAAATAAAAACATGGTTTGTTCATTTTATTTGTATTTACTTGCTGTTGTACACCAGGGGGAATGTTCATGGGGATATGCAGAAACCTATGAGCAGTCTCGCTCATTTCTTAGCTCTTTCTGCTGTTCTTCATTACAGGGGCGTGTATATTCTGCGAACTCTTCTCTCAGACATGGCCTCTGCACTCTTACGTGCTCCGAGTAAGATTAGCAGCTCAGGTAGCGAGCCTCATTAATATGCATGGTGCACTGCCATCCTGCTCCTAAATGGCTGCCTCCATGCAGGACTAAGCTAGTCCTACATGGAAGAATAGTAAATCCGGGGGACTGTAATCATATACCTTTATAGTGCTGGTTAAAAATAAATCAAATAAAATTGTCTCATTTGAAATTGAAACTGTACAGTGATACATAGCTATGGGTTAACTCTTCAAGGAAAACTCTATTAACAATTAGGTCAAGCTGAAGAGTGAGCTGTAAGTATTTGGGATTGAGGACATATTATTAACATTACATTTCACTGAAGAAATACTTCTTGGGTGTTCCCACATTGAAATTACATTCATGAAACAAGACTTAATATGTGATAAGCTAAAATGAAATTTAGAAAAAAAAATATGAACAAAATGCCATCCATATTCTGATCTGAGATAATATTTTGGTACTATAAATCATGAATAGTAGTTTGGCATTAAGCCTGTATTCTTTGGGTGGAAATGTCATAAAAAATTAACTTAACTATAATGACTCTAACGAAGAGAAAAAAAAACAACAGCAATTTCAACATTGTTGTTGTAAATTCAAAAGGAAACTATGGCTTTGCATTGTTTGCTGTTTGCTTTATAAATCATTTTCAAAGTGTTTTGTAAAGGAATATATTTTACTTCCTTACATATTTTTATTTGTTTCAGTAACTGATCTATTCCTGTTTTACAATATTATGAAAGTCATGACTAGAACACAAACTATTTTACAGTCAATAAGTGAATGTTTTCAGACTAGCACTGGTCCTATATTGCTTAACTTCCAGTGTGATACTGTGCAAAATAATTGTGTAAATTCACATGGTTATGCATGGATTAAGTGATTATTGCAGAACTTAAGTGTTTAAATTATTCTGCAATCAGTGTCATGACACCAGTGAACAAATAGGCTGGAAACAAAAGAAAATCTAATTTTAATATATTGCACATCCTTTTATGAAACAGATTTTGTAGCTACAAAAGAGATATTGGAATTTAATGGCAAGCTGAGAATAGGATGCTGACTATGGTCACAAAAGCAACACACAGAATCATGGAAAATCAAAACTAGTATATTAATCAAGGGTCTATATCAGCATTTCAAAAATTTAATAGTTCGAATCACTAAATATCGAACTGAAATGATCAAACTATTAAATCTTCGAATGCCGATATAAAAACAAAACAAACAAAAAACCCCCTAAAGGGTGTAGGCGGGGGGGGTCAAGCCCCTGCACCCCCCACATCCCCGCTACTTAAATATACCAACTCCAAGACTGCACTACATTGTAGTAAATGGAAATCTCCCCTTACAGAGATTTCAGATTAACCGTTCGATGTTCTGCACTTTCGGCATTCTTGCATCGACAATATCGTATTCAATATTGTCGGCGTTCGAGATGCTGATAGGAACCCTTTATCTGACTACTATAATAAAGTCAGTCTGCATTTGTGAAACAAATTACATTTGTTTTGTCAAGCTAATCAAAAGTGTCTTCATTCTCTTATGGTTACCACCTCTGACGTTTTGCATTCAACATGTTATGGATATAGGAAAGGTATACCTAACCACATGTGGTTAAAACATTTTATTTATCATTCTGACACCCCTATTAACAATGGTTGGTTTTCCACTGTCAGTCTTCTGTAACTTCATGTCTTGTAATTTGAAATTTAGTCCTTCTGCCATTCAGAACAGCTGAAGAAAATCTCTTTTTCACTGATGGTTCTTTGTAGAATACACCAGAGGATATGATGTGAACATGATATTCCCTTCCCATCTGGTGTAAGAACAGAGCAGCTCTAACTATATAATTTGAAAATTGTGTGGACCGCTAGCTGTCATACTGCAGAGCTATAAACAGTGATACACAGAACTTTCCTTGTAAATCTCAATGCATGTGAGTGTGTGAGTGTGTGTGTGTGTGTGTGTGTGTGTGTGTGTGTGTGTGTGTGTGTGTGTGTGTGTGTGTAATGAGCCCCTCACAAACACACACATATACACATTCAGAAATACTGCCACTTATCTATAAAAAAAAGTTTGTGCATTTGTGTGTGCATGTGTGTGTGTGTGTGTGTGTGTGTGTGTGTGTGTGTGTGTGTGTGTGTGTGTGTGTGTGTGTGTGTGTGTGAGGATCATAGTTAACAGAGGGACTATACATAAATAGGTAAAGATGACTGAATGAGGCCATAAGACAGAAAATATGGACAGTAGAACATATGGCCAGGATGTCATTTTTAGCTAACTTGAAAAACAGAATCCCATCTTCCACTCCTAGTTTAGTATGAAATCAAGCAGTGTTGCCACACCAAGTAAAAAGGTTCATTGTAAGTTTTATCTTCAGGCCCAAGAAACCCATAATTCAGCACTGTTATTTGTAAGTGTGTGTGTGTGTGTGTGTGTGTGTGTGTGTGTGTGTGTGTGTGTGTGTGTGTGTGTATGCATGTGTGAGATTCCTGTCAACTGTCCAAATTTTTGAAGAATGTCCAGATTTTTGCCTCACATTGTTGGTCTGTTCCTCATAAAATTTGTGATTTTCTTTGAGTTTCAGAATGTATATCCTTCAGAAAATGCATACTACAGAAAACCTGTCATTCTAGCAGCTTTTTGTGTTTATAAGTGCAAAATTTAAAAACTGACCTTATTTTGGGGCATGTGTCCCCCTATAATTTTAGATTTTGTCCAGATTTCTTACAGCAAAAGTTGAGAGATGTGTATTACATAGTGTTTTCTAATACACATAAGACGTTCTGCAAAACTATTGAACAACTGGACTGGTCATTTCATAACATTATCTCTTGTACAAAAATTGTTACCCATTTATGTAAAGTTTGCATCTCGCTATGTCAGAACCTTTTGGGCTCGGCATGTCAAGAATTGGGAAAATGCCTAACTTGACTCTGCTTGTGTGTCACCCCCCCAAACAAAAAAATAAAATAAATTAAATAAATAAAAATAAATAAAATAACATGGCTCTCAATACATTAGGGATAAATCTCAACAGAATCAGGGACAAATCTAGAAATAAGAGACATGGAGAGTTTTAAACTATTAGTACTATTAATCTGAGACACAGACACTGGCAGAAAAAATTTAATGTGAATTAATATACATTTTCTGAAGTAAAATTAGTCTATAAATCTAATTATTGCAATCACTAAGTTTAAGAGGTTGCCAGTTTTAGGAGGGATTAAGAGGGAAAGTTGAGAGGAATGTAAAACTGCACACTCCTAGAAATGCAGACCACTTCCCCTTTGCAGAGGTGTTACCATGAAAAGAAAACAATGTCAGCACTGCCCTTTGCAGACTCTATCGAGAAAATATACAGAAATAGTCTTTGAGGTTGATAACTTCCTTACCTCTGCAGCAGTGTTTTTGAACTGGGTCCTGGCACAAAATAATTCAATGCACTTTACACAAGCAACAAATGCAAACACAGTTTCTTTGATAACTCGGGTGCTGGTGACCACTGGTGTGTCACCCAAAATGTGATGGTGTGTCACCTTTGACCTGTATGTCATATGTTTGCCATCACTGCATTAACTTCTTGTGGTCCTGAGCTCTCCTCTCAGATAATACAGAACTTTTCCTGAGTGTGTGTCAACCATAATTTCATTATGTTGAAAATTTTGAATAAACTACGTCTATTAATCATCTTTCAACTTCTCTTTATACATTCGTGTAAATTCTTGCACATTGCTATATTCTACCAATTTCATCGTAAACATTATGTATTATTTTGACTCATACTCTAAGCAATGCCAAAAATCAGTAATGCCAATACACCAATGATTCACCGTTAATATCTGCATTCTCAACTCTTTCTCCAAACTCCAGGAATTTACCCAAATTTTTTACCTCTATAAAAACCTGACTAAAACACTCATGCCTGCTCCTTAACACTAACAAAACAAACAAAATTGATGCTCTTCACCCTAAAACAATTTAAGAGTCAAAAGCAATCTTTCCTAATTACATCTGCAAACAACACTAAAACAGAAATAATTACATACAATAAATCATAGTTATCACTGATGAAAATCTCAGGTTTGACTACCAAATCCTCAAAAACCTAATCACATCAATCAGAAACTGCTCTCTCTTTATAGAGCCAACAGATATCTTACAGGCACAGCATGACAAGCATTAGCATCAACCTGCTTACTCTAAGTCATTCTTCATGAATCACCTAGCCTAACTAATCTAAATACCACTCTTGAATCCAAACTAGCCTCTTGCTAAAATAAAGTTGCTAAATTTGCCACTAACTCAACAAATACACATAAATCCCACCACTATCAAGCCTTGAGACACAAATTCAAACAGAAAAAGGAGAAAACCACTTCAATAAAACCAATAGCCAAAACAAAAAGCAGCTTTGGCACACAACCAGATGAAAAGCCACAACCAGAAGGATAATTGATAGCTCTTTATTATACAATAATTAAGTGCTTTCATCTTGTAACATTCAGGACTTCTTCAGAATAAAATAATTAACTCAAGCCAGCGTATAAATACTCCATCCATATAAAACTCACCAAAAGTTCAAAACATTTAAAGAGAAATGCACTCAGTATAATGCAACTAACTCAGAATGTTCAAAATATGTTAATATAATTGAAAAATTACTTGAATTCTAGCATTTAATACTAAAAAAAACTTTAAGATGTTAATTAGACTATATAATATTGTTTATCTCATTTTAACATTTTAAAACTAAACACAGGACAGTTAAGCTCAAGACTTGCAAATCCAATATATAATTATCCTAAAATAAATAAATGATAAAAATATAAAAAATGATTAAAAATCAGAAATGGTGTACAGTTAACAATACAAACACAACCTAATGTGGTATAAAAATGTTCTATTGTGTTGGTGATTCCTAAATCCGGAGGTACTACACTAACTGAATCCTAAAATAACACTATTTGTCATATCCTAGTATGTTACCAAGTAGAATATGCAAAATGAGTTAATATCAAAGCTTTGATGCTCTACACTTTAAAATAGGTTTGATAGAATCATAATCATTTAATCCTGGACTAGTAAAAGCATTTAATTTAAACTGCCAGCATGTCTCCCTATAGCAAAGTCAATTATCCCGATCTCCCCCTATAGGGTCAATATTTACCTGTTCCAGAATACCGAAAGAAAATTCTGTATGTGTTGGTTGCAATAAAGAATGTTTGAACAATGCATTGTTAGGGTTCTTTGTCCTAATAATATGCATATTCTCATATATATGTTTACTTAGTGGTCTTTTGGTCTTTCCTACATAAAAACATGAACAACCCCTACACACAGCTAAGTAAATAATCTCTTTACTAAAATAGTTACCCCTTTTAAAATGGAACTGACTCCAGAAGCTGTTGCCTAAAATATTAACCTCTTTCTCATAAATGTACTTGCAATAAGAACATCTACCACATTTTTGGTACCACCAGTGTGCCTTACCCTTTCAGCGTTGAATCCCCCCTCAAAGATTTGCTTAAAATTTCTACCTATTTTTAAAAAACAATTTAGGATTCAAGCCCAATTTTCCAACTATTTCAGGATTAAATCTCAACATCTTCCAATTACTAGAAACTACATCCTTTACCAAGTTAGCAGCATAATTATATTCCGGTACCAATGCTCTATTAAAGTCTTCCTTTGACTTTGCCTACATATTAACCTTCTCCTTCAATTTATTGCCCAATAACAGCATACATTTTGGGTCTATATTATATATTCGAAGAGGCTTTTCTTTGAACATATAGCGATCAACCCCTAAAGACCGAACATTCATAAGCACGAATGACCATGTCCGTGAATTATTTCCTCGGGAAAAATTCACAGGGCTATACACAAAAAAGACAAACTTCAAAACCCCAATCAAGCTGTGCCCCCCCCACACCCCCCTAACTAAATATATGAACTTCGAGATTGCTCTATGTTGGGAAAAAGGGCAGTTCCCGATAACAGGCAACTGAATTTTTTCCAAAGGAAAAAATTCACTGATGTGGCCATTCACGCTTTAGAGAGTTTGCTCTTTAGGGATCAATCTTTATATGTTCGAAGAAAAGCCTCTTCGAACATATAAAATAGATCCTAAATTCTGACCCTCAACCCATAATAATCTCCTGTGACACTTCTGTAATCAAACTTTTTGGATAATCCCTCTCTACAAATAACTTAGATATAAATTTTATTTCATCCAAAAAATCATCAAAATTGGAGGTCATCCTTGCTACTTTGACCATCTGGCCATTACAATGCTTTTCTTCTGCTTAAAAGGGTGGGCACTATTGAATGGTAAATAAGAATTACTGTAAATCCTAGATCTAAGTTTTGCTTCAGCAATGTCAGTCCTTACATCCAGGTAGTCAATTCCTTTCCTATTATAAGCATACGTAAACTTTAAAAAAATTGTGATTTTGTTGAAATACTCAATAAACATCCCAATGGAGTTTTCAGGCCCTACCCAAATGACAAATATGTCATCCAAACCCTTGTGTATAATTTGACATATTTCCAAAAATCAGATCCAAATACATATTTAACTTCCCAGCTCAACAGAACCAAATTTGCATATAAAGGGGCACAAGCCACACCCATTGCAACCCCCTTAATCTGCTTGAAGGTTTCCCCCTCAAAATACATAAAATTGTTTTCCAACAACATCCTCATAAGCTCTACAAATAGGTTTAAATATTTTCTTTCAGGGACTCAACTGTATTTAAAACATCAAGAAAAAAAAATCTAACCCTTCTTCCATAGGAATAGATGACAACAAATCAGTAACATCTATGGTAAGAAACCATATCTTCTCCATAACCTAATCTGGAGTAAGATTACCTAAAAAGTCCCATGAGTCCTTTACTAAATGAGAGTACTTATTTGTCACAAATTTCAAAGATCAATCTAAAAAAACTGCTATCGGGTGTGTTTTTGAACCCCTATCTCCCACAGTCAGCCTGTATGGGGGATTGGTGGTACTTTTATGAATCTTGGGGATTCCAAAAAAAGATGGTGTCCTAGGTTTTTCAGCTTTTAGAAAATCATAAATTCTAGGGGTAATCATATTTTCCAATAAAAGGTCTTTTAACAAAAAATCAGTTTTTCGGTATGCAATGTTTATCTCATTCCTAGATACTGGGAGGTAGGTCTAGATATACTGTAACATCTGCGACATATGAGAAGAATAATCTATAGTATCCACTTACACCATACCCCCATCTTTATATGGTTTCATAATTCGCAACTCTGAATTGTGCAACAGTTCATCTAATACCTTACTTTCTTTTTTGGTCAGGTTATATTTTTTTGTGATATTTCTTATTATTATATTTTCCAAAAACTTGATCAGAAGCAGAAAACTCATAAAAATCTGACATACATGATGCTTCAAATACCTGTAGGAATGGGTGCAAATGTGGGTTATATAAACTCTTTTTCCCAGTTGAACCTTCCATGGGCATATTTGGTTCATCCAACAAGGCCAAATTCAATTTCCTAACAAAAAGCTTCATTTCAATCAAGGTGTCACAAATGTTAAATTTACCTGCAGACACAAACTTAAACCCTTTTTCAAAGATCGAAAAGTGTTCTTCTGTAACATCAATTTTACTCAAGTTAAATATTTAAAAACCATTGTAACTATGTCACCCCATCATTTTCTAAAACAACACCAATGTTTAGTTTTTCTCTTTGTCCTGGCCTGAATTTTCCCCTTCCTCTTGGATGTCAAAAAATCCATATCATTAATATCACTTCCTTCCCCCTCTACACCACCATGTGTTGTTTCTGTGAAGTCCAAACCAGATTTTGGGTTCAAGGGGTCTGGGTTATTCAGACCTAAAGGCTCCAAATCGGGTGCTGGAAATTTGCTGCTACTTTCTTTTGTTGGCAAATTTTCACCATAATTACAAACTTATGGACTCATATTTTTCAAATTCCTGACATATCCATTAAGTACCCTCCCCTTAAATAAATAAGCCTTATTTTCTCCATTTTGCTTAGTAGCCCTACATTTTTTTTTCTTACTCTTAATAATTTCTTCTGCTGTGGCGACCCCTAACGGGAACAGCCGAAAGAAGATGATGATGATGACTCTTAATAATTTCTTCACATTTCCTATCTGTTCTAACAAAAGCAAGCTCGTAAATGTCCCTGTGAAAATCAAAAAGCAAGTCAGCTTTGATTAGTGTGTTCAAGGCTTCAGCCTCAACCAATAAAAGGGCAACCTTCTTTTTGTTCTATTTAATCATTAATTTCATAATTTCAAAACCAAACCTATCAAAGATGTCATTTAATTCTTTAATCATTTCCAAATCATACAAAATAACATTAAGATGTTTGCTAATACGTAAACCTTGTAGCACAATCCACCTGTTTAGCCTTGAGACAACCTGACTGGCTCAAACTAAGCAATGTCCTAAAACATTCACAATTAGTATCTACATAGATACTACACATACTACTACATAGATACATTCACTACCCAGAAAAAAGTCCCACACTAAAAAAAAAAAACATCTTACTGTCTTATTCCCATTAAAGGGATCTCTGCTCTCCTGGTAAGTTCTTATTAAAAACAACTAAGTCTAGTAACTCTAACAGAGACTCACTTTACTTCTGCTATGTCTTAGAAATATAGATCACTATCTCAGAACACACCAAACTTGCTGACAAACTACCACACTTTAATAGTCTGCCTAAACCACATCTGAATAAATCCTGTCCATGTTCATGCTCAGCACCAGCCAGACTCTCCAGTATCCCAGCATTTCCTCCATCTTTCTTCCTTATCTTAACCTACTCCATTCCTAATCATAAAGACCTCTTTCTCTGTCACACTTCTCACTTTACCTAAGTCCTTTCTAATTTTGTATGTCCTCTATCATGGTTTAAACTCTAGCTATACTCTCAAATTGTCTGTACCTCCTGGCAGTGCTTGTCTAGATACACCCTATGCCATAAAAGCAAGTCTTTGAAATATTTCTGTGACATGACTAGCAAATACACTAATGCTACTGATAACATAATGTTAACTACCTGTAAACCTTCACATGTAGTAATGTAATAGACAATGCTGACAACTAATTATATCACTGTATATGTAGAATGTCACTGTAAATTGTACATGTATGTAAAGAATGTCACTGTAAATTATGCATGCAAGTAAAGATATTTATATATATATATATATATATATATGTATATATATATATATATATATATATATATATATATATATATATATATATATTTATATATATATATATATATATATATATGTATATATATATATATATATATATATATATATATATAGATCTACCTCAGTAGATGAAGTTAACATTAACATAAGATTGAAATGTATAATTTTGAGATGAGAACATCAAATACACAAAACAGTGAACAGTCACAAACCTGAAACATACATCGAAAAATCAGCTGCAGATGTTACAGAGAATTTTTTCTTGACCTTGTAGCTTTTGAATGGAGATCACGGTACAGTCAGGATTGGGAAATTTAACCTTTTTCCCACAGTAGTGCAATCTCAGAGTTGGTATATATATTTGCTGGGGCATGATGTGCATTGGGGGGGCTTGTCCCCTTGCAAAAGCATAAAATAAGTTTGTGAAGGTAAGTAGAATACCACTTAGTTTATTTTATACTGAAAGTTTTGCAAGTTGAGATGTGGTTCATGTATGGTGCAGACGTTCACGTACATTGCAGTATAGTTTAAAGGGACAGGTTTCTATTTGTGTTGAATGTTTACTTATAGATGTGAAAACATTATGTATTGAATGTGTGTGTTTCGATATACTTTTCTGGTTTGTGATCATTTACTGTTTTACCTTTTTGATATTCTTGTTTCAATATTATGCAATTCAATCTTATGTTAATTCGATCTGCTAAAGTAGATCCATATATATGTGTATACATATATATATATATATATATATATATATATATATATATATATATATTTATATATATATATATATATATATATATATATATATATATAGTTGGACTATCCCAGTCAACAAAGACAAATAAATAGGTAATCAAAATAAATAAACAAATTCTCTGTTTCAGGTTAGCCAAAAAGATGACGTCCTGGCCATACGTTCTGCTGTTCATATTTTCTGTCGTCTGGCCTCGGTCAATCATCCTTACCTATTTAGGTATGGCCAGTATTGACTAAAGCTATGACAATCATATCCTTCAGGTAAACAGCCTTCCTACTTGTGGAAGGTAACATTTTTCAGTGCTTGATATTGAGTATTCTTAGCAGGGTATGCTGGTTAGGAAAATAGATTTTGTCATAAAAGGTAATCCCAGCAAGGCTTTATCATAATGACTCCCTATTGGTGGGGGTGATGCCGCCCTCCAGGGTACATACCATTATCACATCATTGTATTGGTCACTCATTACCACCATTGTTTTCCTGGAATAGCCCTAATCAAATCTTGATCTGACCCTACAACTAAGTTTGCTTCTCATTTGAAATGCATGTTAGGTCATACCAAGTAGAATGTGCCGCTGTTCTGTGGCATCATTATCATTTAATTGGTATCAGCTTATCAGAAGAAGGAATAAATTCTGACCACTATGCCACAAAACAAAGGGTGATGAACCCACTCTGTGCTGAGAAACATGGGGCGGGGCTAGTCCTCCTCCATATAACAAGCCAACAAGGCTCTCTGAATGTGACAACAAACAAGTCCTATTCCTCCATTTTATCATTATAGATCCCCATTTTCTCTTTTTTATATATTACATACATACATGCATACATACATACAACTATTTCAAGCATGGGCATTAATTCCCTTCTAGCTTGCCAATATACCAAAACACTTGTTCCCCTAATATCTTAAAAATATCTAAACTAGTACTTGCTTTAATGTAATTTGATAGTCTGTTCCGTGCATCAGCTACTTTGTCATAAAACCAATTAGTACACTTCTCATTCCTATAGAATCTTCTACATAGGTTGTCTGATGACTGTCTAGTACTTTTTGATAATCCCAAACATTCCCAGAAGTAGTTGTTTCTAAATGCCCTGAATACCTGAATAAGATCTCCTCTTAGATATCTATAGGAGATACTCAACAAGTTCATATATTTTATTCTTTCATAATAAATTAAATTTTCACATTCATGGATGTCCTTGATATATTTCCGCTGTACTCTTTCCAGTTTACTCATGCTTGTTTTCTTACAGGGTTTCCATGTTGTTATTCCATACTCAAGTTTGGGTCTAATCTAACTAACAAACAATGACTTCATCATTTTTGATTTCCTAGACTTTATAAATATTTCTATACAACCTGTAGTTCCATAACTATCATTAACCAATTGGTTGATATGATTAGAAAAACTCATAGATGGATTTACCCATATACCCAAGTCCTTAAATGAGTCTACAGTTTCAATCACTGTGTGCTGTATTAAATATTCACCTTTCAATTTATGTCTCCCAAATCTCATATGCTTAGTTTTTTATGTATTTATCAGCATATTATTCTCCTGTGCCCAAATGGTCAATTTAGTCAAGTTATTTTGGAGACACACCTTATCTGTAACGCATGTAATCAGTTTACCCAATCTCAGGTTCTCTGCATATAGACTGTAGAACACCTCAGATGAAAAAGTTGTGTCTGAGAGAGAAAATCTAAACAAGTAAGGGCCTAGGACAGAGCCCTGTGGGACACCCTGACTGTAACCAAATATTTCATCTGTCCAGTTGCTGTATGATACTTGCCATGTCCTATCTGTAAGCCAAGCAGCTATCCGTGTTATCAAGAGTACATCAATACCTAGTTGTACTAATTTATTAATCAGTGTTTTGTGTATGATCCTGTCAAATGCTGAAATTAAATCTATATAAATTATATCACAGCACAATTTTTCATTCATAGCTGTTATTATATTGTTATAGAACATCATGTTACAGGTGGTAATAGATCTATTTTCAATATATGCATGCTGATATATGGTTTCAAGTCCCAACCTATTCAGTTCTGACAATAACTTATCCAATATAACCTTCTCCATTATTTAAGGGTTTGTATGACTCTGGGTTTGTCCTACTCCCCTTTCCCCTTAAAGAGAGGTTTAATAAGTGCATGTCTCCAATCTTGAGGAATCTCCCCATATTTATATGACCTAGTGAATAATAGATATAATGGTACCGTAAGTTCTTGCTGAAGTGTTCTGAGGTCAGTTTTACTAATTCTGTTTCCTCCCTGTGATTTGTTTGGATCCAGTTCTCTTCCTTAACAGATATTCTGCTTACATATTATTTAATGCTTTGTTTACATGTTCCCCAAAATGTCCTGCAACAAAAGTTTTTGTTGCAAGTAGAACAAATCCACTCTTGTATTTGACAAACATATCCTGACTGGTCTAAGCCATTCTGGTTTCCTCCACTCAAATTTTAGGTAAGATATAAGCATGAAACATATTGACCTGATTGTCTTTCACATATAAGAATTCACACAATGCATCAGTTTTTCTATACCTTAAAGATTGTTTGCATGCATCCACACTAACCTGTTAATAATTATAGAGAAGGTTAATGTCACAACAGGAATCTCCTTCTTAAATGGTACAATGTGTTTTAACAATTGTTTCAAGAGATCTCCATACACCCCCCAAATCAATAGCTTCAAAAATGCAAAATTAACAGATCCAATTTTCCTCATCTTTCCAGTATTTGTGTTAATAAAAGTCATTGCTGATGAGAAGTCATCTCCCCGTTTCCTCTCCTGGTTAACTTCTACTTCTTCTTCTTGTCTTCCCAATTGGAAGAAATTCTGCTTGCTTCTTTACCCAATACAGGAAGACAGTGCTGGAATTTGTAAGAAAAAGAGGAGTCAATAACATACCATAAAATGTCCATCATTTTGACGTTACACTTGACTGAATGAATGAATACCTGAAAAGAAGACTGCTTCAGTATCTGAAAATAAGGGGAAACAATCAATAACATTTCATACGGGGGGGAAAGATGTCCACACCCGTGAACATATATAGCAACTCCATGGTTTTATAAACATAAAGAAGGACAGATCTTTTAAAATGAAGGAATTACTGCTTGTGCACATGTAGAAACCACATCAGTAGTGATTTCTTGTAGATAGCAATTATCTGCATTTTGTATTTTGAGGACTTCATGCTCAGGAAATGTAATAACAGGCAACTGTATATATACCATGACTTCATTTAGAAAACACCTATTCTGCTGTTGTGTGCAATAACAAAACAGTTAATCTAAAACTCATGTAGCATGTAATTATTTTGCATAGTTGTGAAATCTTGTTACAGAAGTGAGGTTATACATTGCTTGCCAAAACTAATTTCAAGTATTATTATATTAGTAATTGCCACAAGTATCATTTTTTGTGTCTGAACTTTAGTTTTGTTTCTTTATTATATACCTGTCTTCTTATATGCTTCCTCTTTCTGATTTTTAATGAAATTTTAATAAAAGGCACCATAAAGTACTTCTTTTGATTGCAGTTTTTTTTGTTTTATTTCTTCATCTTTCTCAGTGGGAAATACAACTGAAAGTATAAAAAAAATAAAGTGATGTTTTTCATTGGTTAAATTTTTAATAGCAAAGATAAATATTGTGGAAGTCAATAGTACACAGATGGGGTTGTGGTATAATTTAAGTGTGTTATAGCTTATATATATATATATATATATATATATATATATATATATATATATATATATATATATATATATATATATATATATATATTTATATATATGTCACTACGCAATACCAAAATTCCACAATCCCAAGACTGTGAATACCGATGACCACAATCTTGAGATTGCAGAATCTTGAAAGTAGTGAATGAGGATTGTCATACAGTGCGGAACAGGAACTTTGCCATTCACTCCACTGTAGTGCAATCTTGGAGTTGGTATATTTAAGTTGCAGGGGGTGTGGGCGGACAAACATTAGAATAGTTTGCTTTATGTTTTACTTTTTTTTTTTTTTAGTTTGATATTCCGCAATCTCGAGATTCTGGTCCTCTGTTTTCAGAGTCTCGGGATATTGGAATTTCGGCATTATGTAGTGAACCTAGATATATATATATATATATATATATATATATATATATATATATATATATATATATATATATATATATATATATATATAGGTTTACTATTGAAACCTTGAAATGGCATAGGTCGTCTGGTCACAAGGTCGACCCGAAATCTTGAATCTGAAACAACAAAATTGCGGCCAGGTGGAAAGTGAAAACATCAACACCTATAGTTCGATAAATTTGACATAGCAGGAGGTGACATCAGTCATCCATGCTATGCAGCTTACTATACCATAACATTCCATAGTGAACAGTATATGTGTTTTATGACTTGGAAGGGGGGCAAGCACCCCTACACCCCCACACCCTCTGCAAATTATGGATACCAACTCTGAGATCACACTACAATGAGGAACTGATTAATTACCTGTTCCTCACTGAGCCATGATCTCCACTCTAAATTCTGAACTCAAATACTCGAACTACACTACCCATTCGATGTGGTGTAGTCAATGTATTTCAGTTTGCAAAACTGCCCATTGGAAAACTGCATTTTGACAGTGTCACTCTCTACTGAATGCAGTTTGCAATGGTGATTGTAAACCAATATATATATATATATATATATATATATATATATATATATCTATATGTACACACACACACACACACACACACACATATGTAAAAAAAAAAAAAAAAATACAGATCATTGCAGACTGCATAGTGCAGAGTCCACACTAATCGATGAATAATGGTACAGCACTTGCAACCAGGTCTGCTCACATAGCCATCCAGAAATCAACAAACACATTTTATTGGAATCATTCCTTTTGGACTAGAGTTTAGAGGGAAAAGGAAAAGAAACGAAATAAAAGAATAGCAAAGCCACTAACTGTGAGCAAACACATAATTCAATTCATGAACAATTCAAGAACCATTGCTTCGCTGATTTTTTTTCTTGATTCGCTGTTGAATTACAGCAATCTCAGGTACATGTTCTTGTCCAAGTCAAAAACCTCCACTGCTTTTCTAGAGGATGAGTACATGCCTAGAGGTACACTAACAGGTGGATTCAATAAAGCCTACATGGTTTTCACCATGTGCGTGTCACAGCATGAGGCGCACATGGACGCGGAAACGTTTAGATTCAGTAAGCACCTTGTACAAGCGAGTACCCCCACTCAAACACGGTAAACACTGTGACATGGTAATTGCAGCATAAGCAACAGAACTACATGCTAATTAACCAATCTAACATGTTGGAGCTTTTCAGCAAGCTATTAAGCAACTGTGGATAATCTGTGCTGTTTTTGCCACATGAATTCCAACATTTTTGGAATATAGCTATGGAAAGGAGTCTACACAGACAGAATAACAAGTAAAAGGTGTGAGATTTGTACAGAACTGACCTTATCATGTGACTGCAGGCACTCCCTCAGTATTTGTGTTTAATGGATGCCAACTGTGAATGCTTACATTAGGTGGGTGTGTCAGGTTAGACTTGCAAAGTGGTACATGTACATCTGTCAAGGTTGGAAATGCAAGTAAGCAACACACAAATCACAGGTTCTGTTTCAGTAGGATCCAGCCTACTCTTCATATGTTGGCAAGTTGTGTTTTCTCTGCCAATTTGTTATTATTTTATTATTTTTTAGCCATTGTTTGTGTGATCTGGCACTTTGCCCAATCATGGGAAATGAGGAATGTTGCTGCTACATGTGTCTAGTGGGGGTACATGTAAAAATGTGCATTTTACTCTGTTAGTGCTGTAATTATGTTTGAGTACAGTGCTTGTCATACAATCCTAAGATCACAATATGATGTTGTGACTTATGATGTGCACAACCTAGACTTTCAATAGCAGTATGGACACTTATGTTCTTAGGTAGGTATTAGGCTATCTGCCTGAGGGCATTTATAAGCCTAGCCAGAGTGTGTCAACTTTGCGGTCAGCATTCAGATCGGCTCTCTAAATGTATTCCCAGTGCTTGCATCACTGGGTTTTTGCATAGCATGACTGTTATCAATATATGATTAACATGGAACTCCACTCTTCACATGGACAGCATTGCAAACACACATTTTTGCATTTATTTGTATATCATGTGCCTTTGTCACCATTCAGTTGTGTGTGTTAGATCCTCCTCTACTATGTTATCACCATTGGTGGACTCAATGATTGCACACAATATGCAAGAATCATCAAACTTGGTAAGCCAAAGGCCATACACTTTAGCCCAAACTATCGAGACATACAGTTCAAACATTGAAGGGCCAAGCACAGATCCCTGGGGCTTGCCAATGGTGACAGCTCTATTGGTACAGGTAGATTCACCAGCTTTCATATGATGTGTTCTGTCAGCTAACCAATTGTTTACTCATCAACTGATGTAAGGTTTAATCCCCAGTTTGGGGGTTTCCTCAATGATATCTGTATGTGTGTAACTGTGTCAAAACCCTAGGCCAGATCGCAATAGGCAGTATGCACTGTTTTACCTTCCTCCAGGCCTATCATACAGAATCCATGTGCTGTGACAACATCACCAATCACCTATGGCATGACCCAGCACATACACCTTCCTGATATGGTTGCATACACAGTTCAACATACCCTCCACATAGTCTGCATTCCCATGCAAGGGTGTACATCAACATGCATCTACCTGAGTTGTGGGACAGCACGCATGGATAGGGACATCCTGATTCTCCTCAACTGTGATGTAGACCAACATTTCATCATGGACTTCTTCTACATGTACACTAGTAGTATTCCAGATGTGTGCAACAGACCTGTGTGAGTTGTTAGCTGTACAACAGGTCCATTACATTTGATAGATGTTCTCAAAGAAGTCATTGAGGGCATGCATGATGACAACAGTATGATTTTGTGGAACTTCAACAGGTCAAGGCATTTGACACAAAGCCACACTGAGGTATTCAATCAACATTGCCATATGTGGTCATGAAGAGCTATATCACCAAATAGGTAGACCAGTGTATGACATACATGACATCTCACTATGCTGAAATGTGTGATGTTACATATACCTCAGGTCCAGTGATCAGGACAGTACATCAGCGATGTCTGCTAGGCCTTTCCTGTCCATTAGTTAAGTGATGGACATTACAGATGACATGCAGATGCTGTGTCCAAACAGCTGCCTGAAGGACTACAGCTTGTGGGAAATCATTGACTCCATCTGTAATATTAGTATAATACAGACAGTATCAACAAACACCAGAGACTGCTGCCACAGCCATGACAACATCTGCATTTATGAGACACACAGAAGGATTTGTTGAATCAGGAAATAGACACACCACCTAAGTAAATGTGGACATCACACCCTATAATCAGACCAATAGGTATGTGACCTGTGTCCCGGGGTGGTAGATGGTAAGTGGTACATCCAACAGCATGTGGTCCCAGTGCTGACTACTCCATTGAATGTAACACAACTACTGGTTATGTGAAGGACATGCACATCAGAAGCCATAATAACTTCATGGTTCCCAGCCTTCATCACACCAATAACTGTGTGCAATGCACCTTTCTTCATGTACCTCCCTATACATCTTCCAGTGATGTGTAACGCAAGTGTGCCACCTTTGTCACAATGCACTGTCACACAACTTCTTGGCCATACCTAGGTATTCTTCTGGGGAATATACATGACTGTTTAATGGTGCAGAACAACAATAGGTTCATACGTTCATAGATTCATAGGGGTTTACTAGGCTAATGACCACAATTGCCTTTTGTAAGCCTAGCCATGCATCCAAAATCTCTGACAAGTTCTGATATCCTTGATAAGTGTAAGCAGGGACTGGGAGGTGAAACATTTACAAGCAGGGACTGGGAGGTGAAACATTTACAGGTTTGTCTGTATCCATTAGAGACATAGATGCCAAACCAGGGATAAATGTCCTGTTCCCCATCCAATTGTCCAAGTTGCACTTGAATTAGGTCAGGGAGGAAGTCTGATTTACATGGATGGCGACCCTGTTCCAGAGAGGCGGTAGTCTCTGTGATACATGCCTGTGTCTCCAGCAGGTACTATTTATATCACAGGCAGGGTTTAAGTCTTTAGAATGGGTAATTCTGGTCCTGTTTTTTTTTGTGAATATGCAGGAGGTCTATCAGAATGGGGTTTGACAATACTCTGTATATCAGGCATAGATGTCCCCTCAAAAGCTTGTAGGAGGCAGAAAACTGGGATAGGGCCTTGAGGCAGTCTGCACAGGACATTTTATTTATGCCCTGTATTCTTTTAGTGAGGAACCTTTGCAGACATTCCAGTTGTTTGATATTCCTGGTTAGGTGCATACCAAGGGGAGCATTGTACTCAATGATAGGTATGATGAATGCCAAATACAGTCGAACAATGACTTCCTTGGATTCAGATGCCATACCTTTGTTTATAAGTTGTGCAACATGGAATGATTTATTCAATACTGTAGACACATGATGGTCAAAGGGTAGATTACTATCTATGTGTTTCCCTAACTCCCTGACTACTGGGTCATCTGAAAGAGGTGTGTTGTCAATGTGATAATTACCAGGGGTGGATGATTTCCCAAAGGAAACTAATATGTATTTCTTGGCATTTAGTTTTAGTCCATGGCTCTGACACCAATTGATTACCTGTGTCAGCCATTACTGAAGAACGTTTGTGTCAGTGTAGGATTTAATGATAGCTCCTAATTTGCAATGAAGTCAACGCCAAAAAGGAGTGGCCCAAGGACTGATCCCCAAGGACTCCACTTGTGACTGGCCTTTTTGCAGATGTGGACTCCTCAATTTTAATTTCCTGGGTCCTGTCTGTGAGTCATTTGGCTATCCACCAGTTGACATATGGGTTTGTACCTAACCTCTTGAGTCTGTCAATAATGCCTGAGTGGGGTATTGTGTCAAATGCCTTGTTAATGTCAATGTTGGCAGTGTGAACCATTTTGTCCTCATCCATCACTTTGGTGACCTTCTCAAAGAACTTCACCAGGTTGTGTAGTCATTACCTGCCCTTGATGAAACCAAACTGGGTTGGGTCCAGGGTCTGGAGATTTACTATATCAATAGTGATCATTTCCATTATAATTTTTTCCATGGCTTTACATATAAGACTAGTGAGATTTATGGTACTGTAGTTTCCAGAGTCTGTAGATGTCCCACATTTGTGCAAAAGGATGACTGATGCAGCCCTCCATTCATGAGGCATGAAGCATGTTTGTGGGCTACATTTAAATAGCAATTCCAGAGGTCCTGATAGATCATGTTTCGTGCTATTTAGAAGGTATTCTGGGATATTGTCTGGGCCCATTGATGCAGTGTTCCTGATCTTAGAGAGTTGTTACACTAGATGCATGTGTGCTACCTGTTCAGCTTAAGCACACACTGCATACATAGGTGTTTAACAACATTAATGGCATGTATATCATTCATGAAAGTGTGGATTGTGCCATAGATATATACCATGCAGAGAAGGAAACTAGCCTATATTGCCCGTACTGTCACATACAGGTGTAGCAGTGTCCCTCCAAATACCTCCTGCAGATATTACAGTACCAGGACAGTGTGTGCGGTTGCCCTCATAGAGTGTGGTTGTGTCATAATAATTGTCAAGTAAGTGTGTGTGTGTGTGTGTGTGTGTGTGTGTGTGTGTGTGTGTGTGTGTGTGTGTTTGTGTGTGTGTGTGTGTGTGTGTGTGTGTGTGTGTGTGTGTGTGTGTGTGTGTGGCTGCAGGCTCATCTCATATCACTCCACATCACATATGTTATGTTAGAGGCATGGGATTAGTGGTAGTATTATTCTGATATTGCCCATGATTGTGGTTGGTTCTTGTAATGTTTGCCATGATCCTTTACCAGTGGCCACCTTGCTGGAGACCTCTGCTGACAGTACACTCTTATTCAGGTATATCAGTTTGCACAGATTCCCAATACACACCCTACTCCAATTGTATGTCAGATCCCCTACAGATGTCCTCTGCATTATTCATGTAAGGATGCTTATCTCACACAGACATCCTCCCCATTGTTAGTCACCTTGTGTGACAGTCACAGACAACACATTTTCACTGTACAGTTCGTACTATACCATATAGATATGTGCTTGGTGTTGCTGCTGCAACCATCTTTCACTGATATGCTTTCCTCTGCTCACCATGCAGGAGTTTCACCTGTACTCTTTCCCTGTGTTTATTCCTACAATTCATCTGTGTGTCCCTATTCAATACACACACTCCCCTGAGTGATCATTTTACATGGCAGTCACATGTCCTGTTACAAATCATTAACACAGCTTCAGTACGGTATGCCAGGAATGGGCTATCACAATACTCTGCACTGTAGGTACACTGTTCTGTACTGTGTTTGGACCATAAACTTCACATTCATACCTCTCAACTGTCCAGATATTCCCAGAATATTTGGATGTTTTCCTTATCAAATATGTGGTTTTCTGCCATATCACTGGGTTGATCTCTGGAATGACGTGACTCAATAATACATACATTTATGTGCATACCTCTAAACTGTCCTGATCTGTGCAAAATATGCAGTTTTTGTCACATATGTGTGATTTTTTTCCCTCATAACATTTTTTTTCCTGGCAAACCATTGGCATGTCCTTGCAGACTGCATTCAAAAGCTGATGGCAGACATTTGAGTTTCAAACTTCATGCTCTTCATAAAGTTCATGCTAATGTATAATCTATATATTCTATCAACTTCCTAAGTTTGGAAGTGCAATACTAAACATCTGTCACTATTTCTGCCCCCCCCCCCCCACCCCACCTTTTTATGACTTTGTCCACATTTCTCGCTGTAAGAGGTTGAGAGTGTTACATTCTAACATATTCCTATGTGACATCTATGTCAGGTATGTCCCTATTACTGGTTATTTGTCCTGTCATTAAGATGGTCTCTGTGTAAATGTGTTGCACTAACAGAATGACAGCTGTTTGTAAAGCCATGGTGATCATTGTGTTATTCTGTGCAAATACATGCACCGTAGATGTTCTGCCTTACACAGAATTGCTATCTGCATTCACTTAAGGTTTCGTGGCCACCAACAGTGTTGTGAGCTTAGGTAAGCTGTGCCTTATTAATATGTATTGTGCACTGACACATGTCATGTGTTATTGCACTAACACATAAACTCCATGTAGGCTTGGCGCAAAGTCTACATAGAGTTTATTGAATCCACCAATGAGTTTTTTTTTTTCTTGTTTTCTAGCTATAAAATGGTGCTATTCTATCTAATTTACTCATAATATGAGCACAGTTTCTATTAAAGCAACCAGATGACTTAATTTCTTTAACTTTTTGAATTGTTATTGTCCAAATGTATTTTGGAAAAGTGACGGCACGACAATGAGACACACTGAGCAGTACATCAGTGCACTACATCATTAGTAGAGTGTTAAGATTAAATCAAATAATAAAGCTACCAGAAAATCTTATATTAGAAAATTTTACTGAATTCAAATACTACAGACAAATACATTTTGTACATTGATTTGCACCTATTATTGACTTCATAGTTCACTGATAAAAACAGAATCATGAGAAACGTAACTGATGTGTCCTCAAAAATGGGTCTATATTAGAACACTGAACATTCAAAATGTCAAGTGTTCTAATATTCAACCCTATCAATCAAAAATTCAAAACATCGAACATTCAGAACAGCAAATTTTTTCCTAGGGTAAAAATTTGCTGTTCCAAAACACATACACACAACACAAGCACACCAAACAAACAGCAATCCACACACACATACACCTAAAATCTTACACCTAACCCTACACTAAACTATACATACACCACTAACTATCCACTTACCTTAACCCAAACCCAAACCCTAAGGGCCATCACTATCGCACACTCACCTCACCTGCGCCCTAACCCTAACTCACCTACCCTGCCCTAACCCTTACATCTACACAATCGCACACTTAGCTGACCCGCGCCCTAACCCTAGTTCACCTAACCCGCTCTAACCCTCACGTCCAAACAATCGCACACTTACCTGAGCACTGAAAATACAGAAGCAGCAGAAACGGACAACCAAATTCTTTCCCTATGAAAAAAATTGGTTTTCTGTATCTTCGATATTTTCAGCGTTCGCTGAAAACAGGTCGATATTAGAACACTCAACATTTTGAATGTTCGGTGTTCTAATATAGACCCTCAAAAACTTGTAGTTTTCATCAGGGCTGTAGGAAATCTACAGACATATCACATTTAATGAAACTAAGAATCATTGTGTCAGGATTATTGCATTCAAGTATAATATTCAGATAGTCTGACTTGAACTACTTAATAAAAGTGTGTTTAAAACTGCTGTTTGTACAACTTCCCAGAAACTAAAATGAATTGTGCTGTTTGTTAGTAGAGATATCACATTAGGGACCCTTTCCTACATTTAGTCAGTAGGATCATCACTGAGGCTGATATTCATAGTCATTTGTGCAAATGAGATGGGGTATTCCTAATGTTTACAAATGCATGTACAAAGGCAAGATTCATAGAGGCCAATTATGCTAATGTGAAATGCCTTAAGTATAATGAGGTGCAAATATGACATTTTGTAACGTATTGTATGCTTCTGAGGTGTTCGTGTGATTCATAGTCCATTATCCATGCAGTACACATGCATCTTTTGTTGAAAACAATACTTCACCTTTGATATTGGAGTTGCAATCCATGAACTTGCCCCAGCCATCCCTTCAGTAGTTTATCCGAACATGCACAGGCACTAAACTGAAATGTTTCTCCAAGCAGTCATGTCAATAGTTTGGCCATGTATGCACAAGCACCAAGATGAAACATTTACCCAAGTGATCCCTTCAGTCGAATGTCCAAGTATGCACAATCACTTCACGGTCATCAAAATGAAATGTTTCCCCAATGACCCCTTCAGTAGTCTATCCATGTATACACAAGCACTTCATTATTTCCCTCAATGACCCCTTCAGTAGTTCGTCCAGGTATGCTAAACCACTAAACCCCCAAAAAAAAATATTTAAGTAAACTCAATAATTGTACATCCTTTAAAAGTGTATGACTATATAAATTCCTTTTTCCCGCTCCCCTCGCAACTCTCTAATCTCATGTTAATCTGCTGTTTACTGGCATAAGCTCAGGGCCATTTACACATTTAGCATGCAGATGAGCTCATTTTGGATTCATCTCTATGAATCCTACTGATACACAAATGTATAATACCCCTTATCTGCATGTTAGCTGCCCCATCACTTATGCCTTAAGCATAATAGAGTTTTGCAATAGGGATGGGTGTTTCACAAAAATGCCAGCGCATTTTCCTAGTCATCCTGAAAGACCATGATTTGCATAACCATGTAGATCCACTCTTCAGGGATTACCACTATGAAAATACAAAGCCCATTAAGCTAGTGTTTATTAAAGAGCAAATGCTAAATTTTTAAGAAGTTTTAAGATGGTGTTTGCCCTTCATGAGCCTGAGTCCTAGACCATTACCTCTTTCACTTTTCTAGAATAAATAATTACATAATAGTGTAAACTGCTGTGGAACATCACTTGTGTACCTTGATATAATTTATTTGTGTAGAAAACAATTATTGTGAGCCATTAACATTGAGTCATTTTGTTATGGCAGACTCCAAGTTGGTAGAATCCATTTCAGAAAGTTTGTACAGTTTTCACACTTTTTTTGTGTATGGCAGTTGGCTTAGAGAGGTTATGGAGCAGGTTTCTGTGAACCAGTGGTGCAAGGTTTGATTCTCTCAGTATCCATTGCCTGTCATTTTGTCATGGCAGTCTCCAAGTTGGTAGACACTGAGCAAGGGGTGGGAGGTTGGCATAATGGTTAAGGTGTTTGCCTTACAGACACAAGGTACAGGGTTTGATTCTCACATGGGGTAATTGGCTAGGCTTAAAATGACCCAGAAGGGCAGTTAGCCTAGTACTAATCTATGAACCTATGAACCTATGTCACTTAACCAGACACCACTCCTCTGGTGAGTCTGAAAAAGGTCCAGGGAGATCAGTGCTCTACTGTGGAAAATAAATAAAAACTCTCTTTTCATTCATACTTATTTAAACTGACATGCATATGACTCTAAGTTTGTAAAATCAGGATCTGCATTTGATGATATTAAATGTTAATGGAAAAGATGAACAAACAGCTTAACTGATAATTGGGAAAACTTAATAATCTGGATTAGCATTTTGTTCTATACTTCTCACATATTTTCTTTATTTTTCCCTGTAGAATAAAGAATAACATCAGAATGATGTAGAATCAATGCAATGTACAGGTCTTTGAAAAATGTATGAATAAATAAAACTATGTCATAAATTGTTTAAAATACACAGGAAAAACCTCAATGCTGCAAAGATGAAATATGAAGTTTCTATAAGATGACAAAGTGGTGGTTATTTAAGTCAAAGATCTTTGAAGTGTGGTGAGCGTATATAATATGCATCAGTTTGCAGATACCAGTAACATATCCAGCAATGTTTATAGTGTAGTACAGGCTTGTGAGACTTGATGTCATAACAGATGTTTGAGCAATTTATATATTGTATTTGAGAGTGGCCTTCACTTTGTCACATGTATTGTTTCATAAATGAACAAACAGCCACAAAAATTAACATACAGAATCTTTTTGATTTGCTATGCATAAGCCTTTGCCTTTTTAGATGTTTGCAAGGCTTTATCTACATGTATGTCACGGAATAGAACATTACCAGGAGTTTTCAAATTAGATCACAAAATAACCTTGCAGCATTATGAATATTAGGTTCCATTAGAATGATGCATTTTTGGTACTCAATTTCTCTGTATATTGTTAATGATGTACTCTGGGCATTGCATTCATGCATAATGGATGTAGATAAGATCAATGATAAATAGACAGCTTCAAGGGAAGCCCACTGCATATCTCTTATCTGTTGTTTTTCAAATATTAAAAAGAACAGAATTATGTAAGCCTTCCAAGGCCAAAGGAGACATCACTCCTCTGTGTATTAAAGGTGGCTTTGTAATGTTGTTCCTGGTCACTATGTGCTTCCTGTATTGAAATATTGGTTTTAAAGAAAATGTAGCATTTAGCATATCACATTGTCATGCAATGTGGAATACTGATTACCTACATAATTCAAGTACAGTCTGGTTCAATGACTATTTCACCATTAATCCCACTGTTTGGCTTTAAATGTTATATCTGTATATTTTTGGTCTTTGATTTCACCTTTGACTATTTCTAGTTGTACTATAATTATTAGAGTTATTTATAATGACATTTTGTTTAGTTTTCTTTTTCAGTGTCTTTTATTTAGAATACGTCAGATATAAGTGACATCTTGTATGAAGACATCATGCTCCCTGTTTCAATTTCACACCCTCCTTACTAATCTCTATATTTAATACTCTTGTCAGGGTCTCATGCTGTATGAGCATATTGGTTATTTTTCATAATTCTTAAATATGAATGAATAAGGAAGAGTAAGGAGCAAGATGGTACATGGCAAGGTTAGACAAAACGTGTTTTATAAGTTTATCTGCATGAAAAACAGCACAGGATTCCATTGTAAAATACATATTAATATATATTTTTAAAAGCAGACTACCACTACAAATCACATTGCCTTTTATAAGCCTTACACTGTTTTCTTGTTGTGTATTTATCTTCTTATACTTCTGAACTCAAATCAAACTTATCCAAGTATAACTATACGTCTGTGGACCAGAGTGCAGCTATTCAGAAGGTTATACATTTCATTGTTTGAGGGATAGTATATTTATTGTATTTAATAACACAGTTGCAAACTATTGCATGTAGCCCAGGCTCAACCAGTTTTTTGAATATTAGGTGACATCAGGCAGAGGACACACAGAATATTCTATATCACATTCATCTTTAAATGAAGATACCAAATTATTCACGTGTCTACAGGACATTTGAATAAAAGGAGATGTGACCCAGGCAGCTTAAGAAATATGCTCATAATCTTCCATGACCTCCCCTCACATCTGCAGCAGTAGCAGCCATCTAACTTGACATCTATATTTTGAAATCACTTGGCTATGCAAAATGAGAAACGTTGGAAGTGAGAAACAAAAGAGTCCTCACATAGGTCTAGGATATTGACAGTATCGGTGCAATAAAATAGGCATTTCCATAGAACAGAACTCCTTTGCTCCTACCTTAAAGTTTTATGTACAAAAAAAAGATGTGAAATAAGTAATTATAGGTATCCTTTAACAGTGTTTACAGAAAACCTGCTTCCCAAACTGAAAAAAAATATGTTTTTCAGCAAATCTTGAATGTTCTTGAATTACTAATGTCTCTATGTCAAAGTAAGTGTTTGTTACTATTTTCTAATTTGTTATACCCCAACTTATTTTGTTTTGCAGTTAATGGTTTCACGTCATTGATGTCATTTTAAAAGTTCAGAGAGAAAAACATATGATGAGAGGATTATTTACTGTGGTTCACACACACACACACACACACACACACACACACACACACACACACACACACATGCACGCACACACCAGCTTACAACAGTGCAATGACTACCTACTTTTAACTGTCAGCATAAATCCATGCTTTTCATTACTTTGCTTTGCTTTTTATTAATGGTCATCTCTGATACAGCATTTTAAGGAATGTTTGAAGAACAGGCTTGAAATATAGATGAGTTAATTGCTGTTTTCAAAGAACAGTTCATTGTTCAAGTATAAGAAATCTGATACCCTGATTAGCTCACTACTTGTCTCAGCCAAATACTGTATGCAATGCAAAATACTATAACAAAACACCAGATGAAAACACACATTTACAGAAAATACTAACAGAAAACCAAGCCGCGGTGGTGCAGCGGTAGCGTTGTTGCCTCACAGCAAGAGGTTCTCCCATTCGATTCTTGGCTGGAGTGTGGGGAGTGCCTTTTGTTTGGAGTCTGCATGTCATCCCTGCAGTTGGATGAGCATTCAAAAGACATGCGTAAATGGGTGTGCCTTCATTGAAGGTTGGACGTCAAGCTGGCACCTCAGCGTTTGTTTAAAAATCTACTGCCAATCATTAGCGGACCGGAGTTCCGCTGTGGCGACCCCTAACTGGGAAAAGCCGAAAGACAAACAACTAACAGAAAACCAAGAGAGTAAGATAAAAATATTTCCTTTCTTTGTGGCACTCAGAGTCTGATTCAGGGAAAGACAAATAAACTGTAATAATAAAAAAATAAAGTAATGTTTGAATGGAGTTTTCTTGCTTATTGCCACCTGAAAACAAAGTCTGAAAGCTTTGCCTTTATTCAGATGCCCAACTGTGACTCCAGGCTACATTATTTATCTAAGATATGGTGCTGGCAATCTGTAACTGACAAGGCAGATTTAAATGTCAATGTTTAAGAGCCATTGTTTTCTTAATGGCTTGGTAGTTTGGAATAAGTGACCTAATCTAATTACTTTGTCACTCCTAGCATGTGGTAAATGATAAGACAAACTTAGGAAAGAAAGACAAATATATAATTCATACATACAACAAATGAAATAATTATTAAATTATATTTTTCTTTATGTGACATGTTTAGTGTTGGATTGCAGGGAAGGAAAATCACTTTTTGGAAAGAAAAACATGACCATTGGGTGAAGTTTCCCTTAAACTGCTGAAAGGTACCCCATGTGATTTATCAATATAGGGGTCAGGAAGTCATTATCTTTAGCTATAACATTACTACTATAAGTATTGCAAAGTACATTTAACAATGAGTCTGTAAGTTTGTAAATAAATAATAACACAGAAGCTTTCTCTTAATATTTGCCAGTCTCCGTGTAAAAAACTCATAACTAATACTTATCTCTTGAAATGTAAACAACTGATTTTCATGAATCATTTGGACCTGTAATGTTAAACCTGTAGCTCCATATCACTTTATAAAACCTGTACCTCCCTAAACAAAGGCTTCCTTGTTGTTGCATAATGATTTAAAAAAGTAAGACCCAGTGCTCCGTTTCTGTATATTTGTAAACATAGATGATCCAATAAATTTGGCAGTATCAGTATGAAAGGTGTATAAAGCCAGATATATTTATATAGAGAAAAAAATATTTTAATACTTATTCTTTGTTGGGCACTTCAGATGTTCAATGTAAAAGCAATTTTATTCCCCCCTTTTTGAATGATAATATAAAACGTTTTTTCTGCTATGCTTAATTTTGCTGCAGAGAGTGCTTGTAATAATTTTTGTGCTGTTAATAATGTTTTTTTCTTTTAATCTGACAAAGAGTGAATGGTCGGCTTTAAAAGGTATGAGGCAACGATGAGATTTGGTAAAACCTTCGGACAAAGGTCATAAAATTGTAGTGATACACTTTACCCAGTATAAGAAGATGTGTAATAATACTTTAAATTATGTGAATGTATACAGAAAATTATACAATGACCCCCCCCCCATTAATATTCCAAAATGTGCACGCTGATTGTCCAGCATGCCCGTTGTAAATGAGACTTATACTAATGGAAAAAGGTCCGGTCGACAGGACTTTTTCCATTAGTATAAGTCTTTTTTTTGTGTGTGTGTTAGACAGCAATGGAGAATAGAAGAGCTCCATTGCTGTAATCTTGCTATGTTAAATAAGTTTAACACAGAGAGATATCTTAAAAAAAAAACAACAGAGATCTTCCTTTCTCCTTCCAGAAAAGAAGATCTCCGTTGCTTTTTTTAAAGCTATCTCATTATGTTAAACTCTTTTAACATAGTGAGACACCTTTTAAAAAGCAACGGAGATCTTCCTTTCTCCATTGCTTCCACACACAGCTCTGATGTACTGCATAAGCATATGCATGTGCAGTATATCAAAACTGCCGCAGAATATCGGGCAGCTGTGGAAGGGTAGCACGGAGGCATTATACAATGCCATTATTTAAGAAAAGTAAGTATTTTTTTTCTTAAATAATGTCAGTGTATAATACCAATAACCCACTTCTGGGTGTGGATAATGCTGGATTTACCCATGGTTGTCTTTGTTTGGCCACTCGAGCTTCACCCTAATGACCAAACCACACCAACCTTGGGTAAATCCAGCATTACCCACACCCAGGCGTGGGTTATTGCTTAAGTATTAAATAGTGATTATGATAAAGCATTGAGTGACTATCATGACTTAATTCAAAAGGGTTATAGGTTAGGGTACTTTTCTAAGGATGATGTTGAGAAGAAATTTACCACACAAGGTTGCTCTATGGCTAAATTTTACTTTTTCCCAAAAGTACACAAAAGTCTAAATACCCCTCCAGGCCATCTTATAGTGGCTGCAATTAATTATTTTCTTCATAATGTGGGCCTGGTTCCTCATAAATGTCTGTTGAAATCTGTCATAAAATTAGAATCTTATATATGAGACTTGATTTTTTTAGAGAAAAATTAAGACTATTAAATGGAGTAAAAATCGGCTTGTTATCGATGTAAAGAATTTGTATATGAATATCAGTCATACTTTGGGTATACAGGCAGTATATCATTTTTTGGGTGATAACCCAACAGATAATTATATTACTGAATTATTACATTTTTGTTTGACAGATATTTTTTTAAATTATTGGTGATTTATTTCATCAACTTAAAGGAGCGGCAATGGGAGCACCCTTTGCTCCCATATATGCTAACCTCTTTATAGTTTTTTTTTTAAGTTAGACAGCTTTATCAATTGGATTTCTTTAAGAATTATGTTGTTAAATACTTTAGATTTATTGCTGATCTTATTTTTTTGTGTTAAGATGGGTATGTGTTAAGATGGGTATATGTTTGTACAAGAATTTGTAAATGATATACAAAAGAATGATTTTGGTATTAGTTTGATGGGATTAATACAGGTTCTAAGGTGACATCTTTGGATTTAGAGCTAGAAGGAGTAACAGGAGATGGTATATTAACTAGAGTACACAGAAAATTTCCAGATGTTAACCATACATTGGATGGCAAAAGTTGTCATTCTTCTCATTTGTTGAAATTTTTACCTTACGGTGAATTTTTAAGAATTGCTAGGCTCTGTAATACAGAAGATGTTATGATTCAGGAACTGATACATACTTGTTCTTTTTTTCTTAAATAAGTGTTATGATTTGTCTATCATGGAAGGAACCCTGAAATGTTTATCTGGGGTTAAACATTGTTCTGGTTATGGAGAGAGATATGTTAATCAAAATAGAATTGAGAGGCAAATTGTTCAAAGTACTTATGAAGAAGGAAAGAAGATATACTTTGTTACTACTTTTAATGGTTTATCTGATGAGATCTATGAGATAGGAATTTTCTATTAAAGGATAAAATTCTTAAAAAACATTCTACCTTTACATCCTTCTCTATCTCTTAGGAGGGATCGGAGTATAAAGAATATGTTGGTTTGTAGTTCTTTTATTGCTCCTGATATTAATATTAATATGCAACCTATGTGTGTTGGTACTTTTGCTTGTGGAAAGTGTTCTGTTTGTAGATATATACTTCAGTCTTTTAGTCGGATAAATGGTGTACAATATGTGTCCAAACAGCACCTTACATGCTTAAGTGAAGGAGTTATCTATGCACTTAAATGTTCCTGTGGCCTCTTTTATATTGGAGAAACTAAGCATGCATTTACAGTTAGACTCCAGGAACATATTAGAGATATAAAATGAAAGAGGGTAGATAGCCCTGTAGCAGCTCATTATATGTCTTGTTATGGGGGGATTATAGTTGCTTAAAAAGTACTATTTTAGAACAAATTGTAAGCAGCGACAATTTTGATTTGAAAAAGAAGCTACATTACAAGGAAAGTATTTACATTTTAAAATTTGGAACTTTGTCTCCTTTAGGATTGAACTTAGAATGTAATTGGAATGTGTTGCTTTAAATGAAGTAATACATTTTACAGCCTAATTGGCTGCTTATTTAATGTGTCTTTAATTTGTTAATTGGGGAATGTGTGTATGTATATATAGTGCTATTTTGTATGTATTTTTTTATCTCTTGCAGGCTTTTGGCAGAGGCGCTAAGATTGTTATTAAAACCTTTATCACTGACCAGGGTTTTTTTGGTTGTTTATTCTATTATATTTGTATAGGGAACCTGCTTACTCAGTACTGATCCTTAAGAGGAGCATGATGCATGAATTGGTAAGGGGATATACCCTGCAAGTATTGGCAATCAAGTATTTTCCATTTAGCCAATTTTTTTTTAAGTAACCTGAGCAAAAAATGTAATGCAAGCAGCCTGAAGGGAGATTTCAAGCCAAAAACAGTCCCCAAGATAGTATTTATTTCCAAGATAAAATATTCCAAGATAAAATATTGAGCACTTTCGTCCTATTCAGTGCAGGACTTCTTCAGAATGAATGAATGAAATCAAACCCTCCCCTTATATAATAAACTTAACTCAACGCTTAATTGTTAATATGTTAATTAAAGAATAAATATGTCAGATTTAAAGATGCAATGACTTAAAAAAAATCTAGACATAAAAAATCTATTGTAGTTACTATTAAATATGGTTAAAATGTCTCATAAACAATGTAAATTCATGAAACAATACAAGATATTAAAACATTTAAAAAGTCAATGAATTATTTCTCACATGGGTTTTTTAGTTACATCCATAACCTCAAATGTATGACTCAGATTTGCGCTGAACTCATAGTTATATATACAGAGCCTGTGGATATAACAAACCTGCTGGCTAACAGGTTCAGTAAAAGCTTCACTCCCCTGTCCCTATCACATAAACCCCAAAGCATCCCTAACACCTGCCCCCACCTAGTATCACCAAGGATCAGGTCTTAAATGCCCTCTCCAAGGCCAAATACACAGCCTCTATGGAACCAGACAAAATCCCAGGCTGTGTTCTACATGGGTTAAAACAGGAATTAACGTAACCTAACCACTGCCTTTATCCCAGCAGAATGGAAAACAGCTACCATCATCCCTTTGTACAAATGGGGGGGGTTGCATCCCCAGACCCCGGCAACCATAGACCCATTAGCCTGACCAACCTTATCTGCAAGGCTATGGAATGAACCATCATGGACTTTATTAACAAAGCTATAGGAAATCTCCAAATGCATAGCTCCATCCAGTTTGGCTTTGTCAAGGGGTGATCATGTCTGTTAAACTTGGTGGACTTCTTCAAGGCAATCACCAAAGCCCTAGATGAGGGCAAATCTGTGCATATGGCCTACCTGGACTTAGTCAAGGCCTTTGACACAATCCTCCATACAGGCATCATTGATAAACTCACCAAGCTGGGTATCAACCCATATATTGTAAGGTGGGTTGCAAACTGTCCCACTGATAGAACTCAGACAGTCAATATAAGGGACTCCACCTCCTCCAGCAGACCCATAACCAATGGTGTTCCACAGGGATTGATTCTGGGAGCCCTACTCTTCATAAACTACTTCTCCAAAGTAAAGGCTAAAACTAAAGGACTGTGGCTGACATGGTTTGCTGATGACTGCAAACTGGGAGTGATCACTGAAAACCCCTAGCAGTGTCAATATATAGCAAGAATGTTTTATGCAGACTAAATGACTGCTGCCAAAGTCATGGTCTTAAATTTAATGCAGTATCCTTCAGCAAGAGTTATGTTCCTGCAAACTACCACATCAATAGCAATACCCAAAGTGCACAGTCAGTGGTGAGACTGTGTGCACACAGGTCGACACCAACCTTAACTTCCATCACCATGTCTCCACAGTGGTAAAAAGGGCATATTATATTGCTCATCTCATAAGTAAGGGCATTGCTTCAAAAAAAAAAAAAAAAGATGCTATAACCTCTCTATACTCTTCCCTCATCAGGCCAGTAATAGAGTACAACACTGTTCCTTTGGTATGTTCCTTTCCAAAGACCTTCAGCAATTGCAAAAACCACAGAGGTTCCTTACAAGAAAATTCAGGAGCTTCAAGATCTGTCTTATGTGGACAGACTGAAATCATTGTCACTTTACCCTGTGTCATACAGACTGCTCAGAGGTGACCTGTGCCTTGCATATAGAGTGATCTCTGAACCAGGTTTAATGGAAATGCTGCACATTTACAAGTTAAATGGCACATGGATCAGTCAGTCAAAGGACATTAACCTGGTGTGTGACATCAACAAAACTTGCTAGAGAGGCAGATTTGTCTCACAGAGGTTGCTCCACCTTTGAAACAAGCCTCTTATTCATGTTAAATAAAGCTCCTCATTGGCCCTATTTAAGCATAATTTGGACAACTGGCTAGGTAACCAGAAATTCACCCCGGGGGTTTCACCTGTGTCCCTTTTGGACAGGGGCAATAGTTGCTGATTTTAGTGTCTGTTTGAACTGGACACACTAGCGAACAAGGGTTGAACTTGGCAAGGCTTGTAAGGCCCTGGGGATGTTACCTTAGTAACCTCCAATGACTCTGATCCTATGATCCCATGGCTAATGTTTGGGAACTGTGAAATAGTGAAATGTAACCCATAAAATAAAAATATCACTCAGCTGCAGACCACATATTTAGAAGAGGTTGTAAAGACATTTGTTCATGTAAACCAGGATCTTGAAAGGCATGAAGTCTCAATTGCCATTTTACCCCTTTCACTTCTAAATCAACTTTAGCATCACTCCCTCGCGGGTTGTATTTCACCTGATCTAGAATACCAAACTGAAATTTATTATATTTTACACATGCCTTAGAACACTTAAAAAGTATGTTGTTTTCATTTCTCTTTCTTATCTCATAGTTGTGCTTATACATACATCTACGGAGACATCTCTCCATTTTTGCCCACATAGAAAGACAACTTGAACAACTAGCAAGATAAACAATGCCTTTAGACTGACAGTTACCCTTACAAAATACAACAGTAGAATAAATACCATTTTCTAATGCCAGTGTTTTGGTTTCTAATATGTAGGGTCATCGTGAACAAGCTCCATATCGTACAATTTCACTTTTTTGACAACACAGACTACTTTGAATCCCTTCAAACTAATCCTTTAAATTCCACCCACTTTTAAAAGGGAAACATGGCTCAGGCCCCAAAAGTTGGAAAATAGAGGGGTTTGCTCTTAAAATAGCCCAATTTCTTTTAATCACATCCATAATCTCTTTCATTTGTGGGCAATACTGTACCACCAGGGCCCTTTCATGTTTAACATCTTTTTGACCTCTCCTTCCTGTTCTATTCCTATCCCTAAAAGGGGTTTGTACTTGATACCCCATTAGGACTGAACAAAATTCCTAATGTCTTTCACCATTTGTATTGGGCACATATCTGTTACAGCATCAAATTCATAAGGGACGTCCATTAGTTATGATGTCATCCTTGCCATGTGAATGCATTGACCTTTAATCAAACTTCTCTTTTGACTAAGGGGGTGAGTGCTAGTGAAATCTAAATAACAATTACTAAAAGTAGCCTTCCTAAAAACTGATGACTTGAACCCTTTACTTGTATGATGAATAACAGTATCTAAATAACTTATTTTACTTCTCCCAAGGTTGTAAGTGAATTAAAAAATAGATGAATTATTGAGATAATTAATAAAACTGGGTATATTTTCTTCAGAAACTCATCGTAAAATAAATATGTTGTCCAAAAACCTTGCAGAAAGTTTGATGTTAACTAAAACTTCCAAATTAACTAGGTAGCTATTTTCCCAGTCAAAAATAACTAAATTTACGTTAATGGGGGCACATGATGTCCCCATGGTCACCCTTTTATTTTGTTTGTATAATTCTCCCTCAAAGAAGATGTAATTGTAGTCAAGTACACAGACATCAGTTCAACTATCAATTTTACTTTATCGTTAGAAAATGAAGTGCAACTCAATATACTACTGTGGATTTGATAAAGTCCTTCATCCTTAGGGATACTGGTAAATAAATGAACTACATCAATAGTTAAAATATCAATTCCTTATCCCAGAAAATCCCAGGAATCAATAAACAAATTAAGTACCACCTGGTATATATGTTTGAGCCATCTATCAATACAAGCACCTATAAAGTGTGTTTGGACCCATGTGAGGCAACAATGGGTCGAAAAGGGAGATTTTCTACATTCTTATGGGTTTTTGGAATACCAGATATGGTGGGGACAATGGGCTTATCAACTTTTAAAAAATTGTAAGTTTCAACAGAAATTCTTTAGTCTATCAAAAACTCTTCAAGGTAAGAATCTATCCTATGATAACCTATGTTTACTTCATTCATAGACAATATCAGATAGGTTTTGGTATTTTGCAATATATCTCTCATAATACTAGAACAGATTGAAGAGTCAAAAATCACAGTGCCCCCACCTTTGTCTGGTTTCATAATCCAAATCATTTCTTCTTTTCTTAAACTTTCTAACAATTCTTTTTCTTCCCTGGTAATGTTTGGATGACCGTAGATTCTATTGTTGGAACTGGTGTAGAACTTATACATTTCCTCTACTACTCTGTCAAAAATACTTAAAATGGGGTGAAGGGGAGGGTTGAGTGCACTCTTCTTTTTTAATACCCCCTTCATTTATTTTGTTGATGTTAGCCTCAGTTTGTTTATCACTGAAATATGTTGCCAGATTTAGTTTTCTAATGATGTATTTCACTTCAATAATAGAATCAACTATGCCTAAATATTAAGAAGGAATGAATATCAACCTTTTTTGGAACAAAGAAAAAAATTCCTTAGTGTTGTTCCTGTTCATGTAACTGAAAATGTGATAAACTTTATAGGTCAAAAATATACCATTGGGGTCTGTTAATATTCATTCTTCTTCCACCCCCCTTCCTTCCAAGACCTTAACTGATTTTGGTGTAACCCCTGTCCTGAGTCTATGTATTGTTGGTTCCTGTTTGCAACCTTCCTGGGATACTGGTTGGGGTGCAACTCCTGTGCCTTCCCTATGTTTTGTCTATTGTAAGACCATGTTCTAGCTGTTTTATTGGAGAAAGTATTTTGATCCCCTCCATACCTCCACTTTGTTGTTTTGGAGGTAATATTTGTAATGAGGTATGCTTCATGCTTAGCATACTGCTTGATGCCCCTATCTAACTTCTTTTGTTTCCTACTAAACATGTTGATACAGTTCTCTTCTATGTTAGAAACCCTCCTATTGTAAAAATCACTCCATTGGTCAAAAATTAGATCATTTAAAATGTCCCTGTTCAATATATCCACTTTGCTAAGCAATTTCTCAGTACTAGCTTCATTTAACTTAATAATTTTCTTAATGAGCTATTGGACCCATTGTTGTGCCACATGGGTCCAAAACACACTTTATAGGTGTTCGTACTGATAGGTAGCTCAAACACTTATACCAGGTGGTACCTCATTTGATTATCAATTCCTGTGATTTTCTGGGATGATTAAAGGAAGAACTTTGGGATAAGGAATTGATATTTTAACTATTGATGTAGTTCATTTATTTACCAGTATCCCTAAGGATGAAGGATTTGATCAAATCCACAATAGTATATTGAGTTGCACTTCATTTTCTAATGATAAAGTAAAATTGATATTTGAAGTGATGACTATTGTACTTGACCACAATAACATATTTTTTTGAGAGAGAACTATACAAACAAAATAAAGGGGTGGCTATGGGGGCATCACGTGCACCCATTTCCACACATTTAGTTCTTCTTGATTGCGAAAATAGCTGTGTAATTAATTCTGAATTTTTAGTTAACATCAAACTTTATGTAAGGTTTTTTGGACAACATATTTATTTTGTGGCAAGGTTCTTAAGAAAATATACCCACGTTTATTAATTATCTCAATCATTCATCTATTTTTTTTAATTCACCTACAACCTTGGGATAAGTAAAATAAATGACTTAGATACCTTGATTATCCATACCAGTAAAGGGTTCAAGTCTGGAGTTTTTAGCAGGGCTACTTTTAGTAATTCTTATTTAGAGTTCACTAGCTAGCAAGTCAAAAGAAAAGTCTGATTTAAGATCAATGCATCCACATTGCAAGGATGACATCACAACTACAGGACGTCCCTTATGAATTAGATATTGTAACCTACATGTTTATGGCTAGGGGTTACCCACAACAAATGGTGAAAGACATTAGGAATTTTGATCAGTCTCAATGGGGTATCAAGTGCAAACCCCTTTTGGAGGTAGGATTAGGGAAGGAAGGAGAGGTAAAAAAAGAGAATCAATATGAAAGGGCCCTGGTGGTGCAATATTACCCACAAACGGGAGGGGTTATGGATATCATTAAAAGAAATTGGAATATTTCAAGAGCAAGACATTTTACTTTCCAACTTTTGGAACCAACAACCATAAAACCACAACCATAAAACCACACCCACCAGGTTTAGCTCCAATCATATTTGCCTTCTACTTAATTACACTATATCACAGGTGACCCCTCTTACCCTATGAATATCCATCCCTGACTCATTTGTCACACCCTCATTGCCTAGTCTTCCACTTACTATCCACACCCGACTCATCTTTCACTCCCTCAGAGCCTTAGCTCTCCATTCGCTCACTACTACCTGCAAGTGCATCCTTGTGAACCGTCTACTACAATTCTCTAGAGATGTGGTACTGCATACTAGCACCAATCCTAATAACCTCCTATCTTACAACTCTATATGAAACCCAAACTCTCTCAGGGATCACAGTTCCCAGGGCCGGGTCCAACACCCCTGAACCTACTCTTTTAAACTTTTATCATATTCAAGGTACTTGGACTGATACAACTTATTGCACTATTCTTCCATACCCCTATACTTCAAATAATATTAACCTTAAACAAAAGCACTCCTACATAATAGTGAATAAATTCCTGAAACTCATCTCCAAACTAAGACAAAACTTGCTAAGACATGGGGACATACACCCTAACCCTGGTCCTGCCAATATTCTCCAAAACTCACCCATTTCCAAGGACCACTTAGCCTATCCCTTATTGGCTCGCCCTACAAATTCCCTTTTCACCTGCCATCTGAACATTAGAAGTATTAACAATAAGGTATATGAACTTCATGCAGTCATGGCTGACCTCTCCCCTGATATCTTGTGCCTAACTGAAACTTGGTTAAAACCAACCACATTGGACAACGAAATACTTATCCCTGGGTATAACATACATAGGAGAGACCGAAACTCTAGAAAAGGAGGTGGGGTAGCCATTCTCTATAAATCTGATCTAATTGTCTCTATCGATGTCACTCAACCACCTCAGATTAACAATGCGGAGATCCTTATTTCCAAGCTACAAATCAACGTAACTAAGTTTATCTATATAATCTGTGTGTATATTCCCCCAGGTAAGAACATAGATACTCTTGAAGCTACCCTGCACTGGCTATCGAGTCACTTCCCTCAAGAAACCATAGTTCTTGGGGACTTTAATATAGACTGGACTTCCTGCTCCTCTCAAGCCCCTTCCACTCAAATAAACCTATACTCCTTCACTCAAATGATTAACTCTCCTACCAGGATAGACAAATCTAACCAAAAAGAGAGTATACTGGATTGGATGCTTATTAATAGTGACCCCAACCAATATACTTCTGGCACCTTCCCAGATAGCCTTAGTGATCACCATCTCACTTACATAATTAAGCACAAAATTACTATCCCAAAGAACTCCACACTAAGAACTGTCAGAAATAAAAAAAAATTCGACCCCACCAAATTTCAACTAGAACTAAATTCCTGTAACTGGACAATACTTAAATATCTACCATTAGATGAAGCAGTTCAGTATTTCAACACAAAATTCCTAGAGATTCTTAACTATCATGCCCCATTCGCTCAAAAATAACTAAGTCAGGGATGTCCCCTGGCTCTCTAAAGAAACCAGGCAGAAAATGCATCTCAGAAATAAGGCATGGTCTGTTTGGCGTACCACTAAAACTCCTCTTGATCTTACTACCTATAGACAACTTAGGAATGAAACCAAAAGACTAATTTTACTTGATAAAAGGCACTACTATTGGAAACTGCAAACTGAACATCAAAACTGTCCACAAAAATTCTGGGCCGGGTTAAATAATCTTCTTCACCCTGGTCGCTCTACCACCCCTGTCCCTGCCACACTCATAGACAAACCATCGAACTTCGTCTCTAATAGCTTTAATTGCTTCTTCACGGAGACAATTCAAACCCTCTCCAATCAACTGCCACGTAACTCTCATACTCCTGATACTCCTCCAATAAAACACTCCCCATTTACCTTTCAGCCTGTAGCAACCTCATTCATTCGTAAATTAATCAAAAAACTTAAACCCACCACTCTGTCAGCTGATCAACTTCCAGCTGAATATCTACAAAAAGCAGCTGAAGCGATCGCCTTCCCAGTGTCAATACTCATCAATCGCACCCTTACAGAGGCCAAAATCCCTGACATCTGGAAGGTATCCTATGTAATTCCTCTCCATAAAGGAGGCACTTCCACAGACCTCTCCAATTACAGGCCCATCTCTATACTCTCCCCATATCTAAAATAATGGAAAAATGTGTGCAAAAACAGGTTATGGAACACCTACTTGCCAATCACCTACTGGCTGATACTCAGCATGGTTTCAGACCTCTCCATAGTACCACCTCTGCCCTTCTTGCCTTCTCCAATACCATCAACACCCATCGCAATAACAATATTATCTCCTCAGCTGTATTCTTGGATCTACCCAAAGCCTTTGATATGGTGGACCACAAACTACTAATTGATACTCTACACTCATTTGGTCTAGATACTACCTCTATTCAATGGTTTAGTTCCTATCTAAATGGTAGAAAACAAGCAGTACAATGGCAGAATAAACTATCTAACTTACTTCCCAATACTCTGGGAGTCCCTCAAGGATCAATTTTAGGACCACTACTTTTCTCGATTTTCATTAATGATCTACACACAGTTGTATCAAATGCCAGTTGCATTCAATACGCTGATGATTCTCGCTGATTTGCACTGGTACAACCCCTATAGAGCTACAAATTATGACCCAAACCACTTTCAGTAAAATAGAAAACTGGCTCTCTAGTCGTCAGCCTGATACTTAATCCAAAAAACTAAAATGTTGCTGTTCTCACCGACACAAAGGTCAAGCCCCTTTAATTTTACGATCCAATCAAAGGACGGACTATTATATCTCGGATCCTCGACAAAATTACTAGGGTAACTATAGACAATAACCTAAAATTGACACTCATGTAAACTTAATGATTAAATCCATCAATAAAAAACTAGGCTCGCTATATAGAATAAATAGATTCCTGACCCCCCAAGCTAAATCTGCCATTGCCCAAACCCATCGTCTCTCCACACTCTTGTACTCATCCCCTTACTACAGAATATTAATAAAACAGTCATGAACAAACTCACCATTTGCTATAATCATATCGCTAGGTTTGTTACCGGATTACCATACAGAACCCATCACTGCACCAATTTAACCCAGCTTAACTGGCTTGAGTTACCAAAACATATTTCGTATAACCTTCTAGTCCTTGCCCACAAAATAATTTATAACCCTGACTACCCTCCCTCACTCAAAACTTATCTCCCTTTGCAATAACCTCGAACTTTGAGGTCATCCTGCCGCCTCCTCATCCAAACTTGTAAAACTAATAACACGGCCGGAGATTCTCTTCTAACCAACTCAGTAGGGAGAATTTGGAACAAACTTCCTCCTGATATTACCTCACTCTCCTCCTTAAGTCTATTTAAGACCAAACTAAAACTACATCTACGATCAACACGCACCTGCTACTGTCTTAATCCGGCTAGCTATCTCACTACTTACATTGTTTCCCAGTCTTGGGGCTTCAAGGATATCTACTGAATCATAGAATGTATATATTATAATTACTAACCTTACTTTGATTTGATTATTGAAAACTAAACCTTACCTGTATTACTTAACCAATATTTGTTTTTTCTGTGACTTGATGTATTGTTTTGTCTGGAGCTTTTCTCCCCGGGCCTCCGCTGAAAATGGACATGTATCCAGTCGGATCCTCCCGGTTAACAAATGTAAAATAAAAAAATAAATAAATAAAAATTTCGGGGCCTGTACCATGCTTCACTTTTAAAACTGGGTGGAATTTAAAGGATTGTTTCAAAGGGACGTCAAGTAGTCAGGGCTGTCAAAAAAAGTGGAGCTGTAAAATGGTATTTATTCTACTGCTGTATTTTTTAAGGGTAGCTGTCAATCTAAAGGCATTGTTTATCTTGCTAAATGCTCAGGTTGTCCATCTTTCTAGGAAAGATGTCTCTGTAGATGTATATATGAGCACAGCTATGACATAGGGAAGAAACATGAAGATAACACACTTTTTAAGCATTCTAAGGTATGTGTAAAATATAATAAATTTCAGTTTGGTATTCCAGATCCGGTGAAATACAACCCCAGAGGGGGTGATGCTAAAGTTGATTTAGAATTGAAAGGGGTAAAATGGCAACCAAGACTTCATGCCTTTCAAGGTCCTGGTTTAAATGAACAGATTTCTTTACAGCCTCATTTACATATGTGGTCTGCAACTGAGTGATATTTTTATTTTACAGGTTACATTTCAATATTTCACAATTCAGAAATGTTAACCATGTGAGAAATAATTCATTGACTTTTTAAATATTTTAATATTTTTTATTGTTCCATGAATTTACATTGTTTGTGAGACTTTTTAACCATATTTAATAGTAACTGCAGTAGAATTTTAGGCTCAACGTCTTTGTATCTTTAAATCTGACTTATTTATTGTTTAATTAACAGATTAGCAATTATGCTTTGAGTTAAGCTTATTATATAAGGGGGGGGGTTGATTTCATTCATTCATTCTGAGCAAGTCCTGCATTGAATAAGATGAAAGCCCTCAATATTTTATCTTGGAAATAAACATTATCTTGGGAACTGTTTTTGGCTTGGAACCTTCCATCAGACTGCTTGCTTTACAGTCTTTGTGTTATTTGTAGCCTTGGTAGCGCTTTGGATTTTAAACCCTGAGCAATAAAGCTACAAATACATGTATGGAAGTTAAAAAAATTGAGGACTAGGATTGTTACTTCAGTTTTCCATTTTGTCATTAGATTTACATTTAAGGGTGAAGAGTGATTAAACATATTCAAACTTATCTACATATTTGAAGAGACAACTGCTGGTCAAGTGGTGCATCTTGGAGTTTGATAGTAGAGAAGACAGTTTAGAAAGGCTGAGGAAATAAGGATTTCATAACTGGGTATATATATTTTGTTTGGGGCTTATCCGGAAAGAAGACAGATGCGATAGTATAAACTGCAGATTTTTTTGGACTTCAGCATATTGTGTCATGCTCATTCATCCCACGTCCAAAATTATCAATGTTACCACATTTCTAAGGCTTTTAACAAACTAAATAAGGGAATATAATCATTGCAAGATTAGTGTCTGCCAGTTGTCCATGAAGGTATAAAGGAAATGGTTTAGCTTAGTTAACTTTAAAACCTGAAAAGGATGAATAAATATTCTAGGAGGTGTACACTTGCAGCAACACTAGACAATGGAGAATGTACTAAATAAGACATAATCTGCATGTAGATCCCTTGTAGACTTATACCAGAAGACTAAGGCTTGATAGTGCACTTGTAAATACTCCTGAACTTGTAGGACCAAGGGAGTAGAAGTCAAAGACCATAGCAGCTACCTTACCTGGACACACCCTTTGGTACATAATTATTTCCTTCTGCTGTCTTACATATATCCTGTAAAGTCTCTCTACAAATAAAAGAGGGAAACCAGATGCCTATACTGTGCCGAATGTATAAGGTAATGAAATAAGTCAGACATCTTCTCTGTATGCAATGTTCTCTACCAAAACAGACTACGCTGCTAACTACAGTGGATCAAGCACTGACTTTGGTCCATGCAACCTGAGTCCAAAGAGCAGCTCATGTGTTTGATGGAGGTGGTGGAGAAGGGTGTACAAGGGTGAGGTGGAGCATAATGGAGAATGTTGCATTCCTTGGAAGGAAAGACAATGCAATTTTGCATCCCTGGAACAGGCCTTCAGTCTTCCAAAAGAGTGCTTGGCGATAGCCATCCTAGGAAGCATGTGGTGGTGAGGAAAAGGCATCTTGACTACCCCAGTGATGCATGCAGCACATCCTCCTGCCCAGCAGGGTGGTTAGGCCACACATAAATGTCCTTATAGATAGAATGTAGTGAGGGTACAAAGCACCCTCATGGCTGTCTGAATTATAATTCTGTCTGGACAGTTGTCGCCCCAACAGCGGACAAGCATATTCAGTAGAATGGGTGATGAATGGGCATGTCCTGTTTGTGGCAGGCTTGATGGCTGTTAGGCAGAGGTGCAAAAAACACATATACAAAAATAAATCACTGTATACTACAAGTTTGTATTAATTATCAGGCAGTGGACTTGACAGAAGTTATCTCTGGTACAATAGATGTTATAGAAGTCACTCTGATCAAGATGTTCAGGTTTGAGGATGACAGAATTCATCTTCTGGGTCTGTATAGATATAACATTTATAAACTCAGCCTTAAGGATTGAATAAGGAAACATTTCGAAGATCATTTTTTTTATGAGATTTTAAGAATCTAAATGTGTTCAACTCAGCATTATGGGGGGATGGATGTTTTTTTTCATTTGATGTATTGGTTTGCTACCTCATTTAAAGGATGGTCAGCCCAGTGCTTCTGCAAGACTTCATACCTGTGACAGTATTACTGACTGGAGCAGAATATACCTGTCAGGGCTGACAGGTGGTCACCCAACTCCTGCCACATACTGATTTTTTTTTCCAGGTGCTGTTTGTTATGCGTGTCTTGATCTTCTCCAGGAATGACTCATTTAAAAGTTAAAACATGGTCAAGATCTACTTATCAGGCCAGCTAGGAGCACAACCTCATGCCTGGACAGGAATTGCCATCTTTCAAAGAGCCAAAACAAGAAGGAGTAAAGAATGGGTAGGGGTGTATTAATCAGGGTTAGATAGTCTCTCCGTAGGGTGCGATATCACATTAACCAAGCAATTTTTGCTAGCATGGTCATTACAACAGCTATTGATACCATTGGCAAGTTTGAGGTAACTAAAACTGTTTTGTCACATACTGATTTTTCTTAAAGGAAAACATTTACCTTTCCCTTCTGTGTGCCATAAAAAAATTAATATAATGAGAAAAGACAATACACCTACTAGTGAGTTAGCAAGAAACACAGTAGAGATCCTTGGTGACTGCCTTTAACCAAACTGGAAGTAAGTAAATTCCTTCCCAATGTAGGAATACTCTGTAAGCCACTGCTGGATGAAGTCAAATCCCTTAAAAAACGTATCCTGTTGGCAGAGATTGACAAATAATCCCTGGACCCTTGGATAAATTGTACTCAGTAAATAAAACTCAAGCAAGCTGTAAATCAAAGCAAAGGTAAATGTAAAAAATGCTAATAAAGGCCACCAAAATAAATTAAAATGAGTCTACTTATGACCTGTTTTGGCTTTCTGGAGTTATTACTGTTAGTATTGTTTTGAGTGTTTCTGTGAACAGAAGTTAGAACGGTTATATTTTTGGTGCCAAAACGTGTTTCAATAAGTTTAAACTGATCCAGATGGTGGATGGGTTTTCCACAGAGGGTGGTTGCTCTGGTTCCATCCAAAAAAGGGAATGGCCACATGGACAGTTCTCAGTGGCACACCTCCACAAATTTGTGTAGAAAATAAATGCAACTGGACCTTCCTAACTCATAACAATGCACATCTGCAAATTCTAATTCTCCACATCTTTTGGGTTTCTAATGCCATGATGGAAATGGACCCCATTCCTACGTCAAAGTATGATTAAAATTCATGAAATTAATATTGCTTCAATCTTTGATGTCAACCGAAAGTGTTCTTCGCAGCACCTACAATGAGCCCAGTAATAACTGCTTCTGCAATTCATACATGGTTACATGTATTGGTAACATATATAAATACAATTGTAGATTCTTTATTGTAAGACCCGTTGCTCCTACTACTATTGGAACTGTCTGGGTATCTTTCTTCCACATTGCTCTTGTTTCTGCCTGCAGATCCTGATATTTTATGACTTTGTGTCTCTCTGTACTCAAGATACTGTAGTCACTGAATGCGGCAGTTTCTATGATCAATGCTACTTTTATCTTCTTTTCATGGTCCACTATATCCGGTTTTCTAGCATCTATCTTTTGAACTGTTGGCAATGGGTGATCACATGTGATATAAACTTCATCATTTTCTATGATGCTTTGTGGCTCATGTTTCCAGTATTTTTCAGCCACTTCAATACCATAATGTATGCACAATCCCCAGTGCAACAGTCTTGTCATATTATTATGCCTTTCAGTATACAATCTTTCTGCCATTAGCATGTCACAACCAGTAACGAGGTGTGCAACTGTTTCCAATTCGGTTTTACAAAACATAAATTTGTCGGTGTCTCCCTCATGTTCAATGGACATTGTAAACCAGTGTGTACGTAGCTCATTGTCTTCGACGGCCAATATTAACCTTTCATATCTTGGTCTGAATTCACCTCTCTTTAACCATTCCTGTGTTTGATCCTGATCAACATGAGGTTCTTCCAGAAGTTTTCTATACTTGCAACTATATTTACATATTTTCCACATTTCTTGCCTTCTCATCTGGTTCCTCACCTTATATTTTTTCTTTTGGTTTTTGGCACATTCAGTTGCTGCCTGATTTTTATCTACTTCTGGTTTGATTTCTATTCCTGCTTGATGCCAATATGCTTCTGCTAGATTAAGCAGAGAAGTCATCTTAAATTTATTCTCTTCAAGCATCCTTCTTGCTTTCCTATCTAATCTATCCAACACATTTTGGGGCCAGTCAGTCACTCCAAAACTGTAAGCTAGGACAGGAAGAGCAAACTGGTTTATAGCTTGGATTTTTTTCTTAGATGCCAGCGCTGTTTTCAGGATTGATTTAAGTCTTCTAAAGTATTCCTTTCTAAGTTTTCTTCACGTTTGTTCATGTTTTATTGTTGATCCTTCATCACTTCCCAGATATTTATATACTTTTTGCTCAAGTTCTTTTATATCACATTCTTGTCCCAAACTGATGTGTTCCTGGTGCTGCAGTTTTCTTGCTTTAAAGGTTGCTTTTGCACATTTATCAAGACCAAATAAAATTCTTATATCATGTGAAAAAGTTTGACAACTTACAGATGTACTTTCAGTTCCTCATCTGATGAGCAATACAATTTTCAATCATTGACAATGAGAAGATGAGAAGTTTTTATACTTGGTTGTTTTCTAGGAGCCAAATTATAGCCATGGCCTAAGCTGTTAAGTAGACAGCTTAATGGGTTAAGCTTAACACATGCTCATCTGTCTCCAATAAAGATAATAATATGAATAAAAGGAACTGGTATCTGCATTTTATTTCAGTTTTTATTTATTTTGGATATGCTTTTAGTCACATTTTTTCCATTTGCCTTTGATTTGATTTATGGCTTGCTTGACTTTTTATCTACTGAGTACAATTTGTTCAAGTGCCCAGGAACCATTTATCTATCTCTACAGGTGGGATTTGTTTTTTAAGGGATTTGACTTCATGCAGCAGTGACTTCCAGGGTATTCCCTCCATTGGGAGGGATTAGACTTAGTTTCAGTTTGTTTAGAAACAGCCACCGAGGATCCCTACTGACAAAATAAGTATCTCCTACTAACTCAATAGATTCATAGATTTATAGACTGTTACTAGGCTAATGATCCAAGGGGCCTTTCTAAGCCTAGCCAAGTTTTCCTGAAAGAATAATGATGTCCTGCATCCATATAGGACATTGAGGGCCAGGCATTTATAAGCTACCTATATCCATTAGGCAGATGGGTGCCAAGCCCGGTGTAAATTTCCTATTCCCCATCCACTGTTCTGGGTTGTTCCTAAACTGGGTAATACACAAATTCAGCTTTACATGGATGGGAAGCCTGTTCCATAGGACGAGCAGCCTCTGGGACCATTATCTATCTCTCCAGCATGTTCTGTTTAAATCACAGACAAAATTCAGGTCCTTAGACCTTGTATTTGCAGTACTTTTTGACTTATGAATATGTTGGAGATTCATAAGTGTGGGTTTTGCAGATACTTTGTAAGCCAGACATAGATCACCCCTCAGCAACCTATAGGAGACTGAGTAGAAAGAAAAGGCTTTAAGGTGCCTAAGGCAGGTTTGTTATACCATGTATTCTTTTTGTAAGGAACCTTTGAGGTTGCACTAGTAGCTGTATATGCCTGGTCAGGAACATACCAAAGGGAGCATTGTACTCTATGATTGGTCTGATAATGGCAGAGTACAGTGGGATAATGACCGCTTTGTATCTAGATGCCATTCCCTTACTCATAAGTTGTGTGACATAAAAAAATGTTCTCGCCACTGTGGCCACATGATGGCCAAGGGTAAGGCCACCGTCTACATGCGTACCCAGATCCCTGACCACTGAGTTGACTCTTAGGATTGTATTATCAACATGGTAACTAGCAGGGATGTCCCAAAGGGTACAATTATGCATTTCTTAGCACTGAGTTTAAGATCTTGCCTTTGGCACCATTTATTAGTCAGAGATAGACCTTCTTGAAGAATGCTAGTAAGTGTATGGGAGATGATGATGATAATCCCAAGCTTACAATCATCTGCAAAATTAGTCAGCCATGAACATTCAATATTTGCTTCCATTTCTGAGAAATAGATACCAAAAAGGAGCTGGCCCAGTACTAAGCCCTGGGGGATTCTGCTAGTGATTGGCCTCTTGGTGGAGGTGACCTCACCTATTTTAACCTCCTGAGTTCTGTCACTGAGCCTGTTCGCTATCCATTGGGTGATAAAAGAGTTTATACCTAAATTAGTGAGCTTGTCTACAATGCCTGAGTTACGTATTGTATCAAAACCCTTGGCCAGGTTGAGGTAAGCTGTGTCACAGTCTTACCTTCATCCAATGCTTTGGTGAACCTCTCAAAAAAATCCACCATATTTAATAGGCATGACCTTCCTTTAACAAAGCTGATCTATGATGGGTCCAGCATTTACAGGTTACCTATGTCCTCATTTATCATGTCCATGATGATTCTTTCAATGGCCTTACACATGAGGCTGGTAAGACATATAGGCCTCTAATTACCCGGATCAGTGGTTGGACCTCCTTTGCACAAGGGAATAACTGTACCCATCTTCCATTCCTTTGGCACAAAATATGGCTGAAGGCTCCAGTTGAAAAATGATTCAAATGGACCAGAGAGGCCATGTTTTGTGCTATTTATTAAACATCCCAGGATGTTATCAGGGCCCATCCATGCAGTGTTTTTGGCCTAGGAAAGTACATAAATGACCTGTTCTCTAGTGATGGTTAGGGGGGGATTGTGTTATGTAGGCCTACTGCATCTTCTCATTACTTTTATCATCTAATCATTTCATCCAAAGGATGAACAGGGACTTCCACAGATACATCAACACTCCTGGCTCATACCTATGTTGGTTGGTTTTAAAAATAAGTTGATTTGATAATACTTATTAATAAAAGTTACTTGTTTTGTAGCCTAACAGCAGTGTGTGTCCTGTAGTACAGCAGAAATTGTATTTATTTATTTATTTGTTGGGAGGGATGTGGGTAAGTGTCAGTATGTATGTGATTTTTCACTTTTATGAATTTATGATTTGTTTGATTTCCTAGTGTGTGATGGGCAGGGATTAAGCTTCAGATTGCTGCAAATCTGACATTCAGATGACTCAATTTTTTTTAACTACATTCATATTTTGGCTTGTCTAGGGCCATTTGTGCATTCCTGTGGAAAGTCTGGGATAGCTGTGGAGTGCTGCAGACTTCAGACCCATCCACTGTGCTTACAAGTCATTTTGAAGGACATTCGTGTAATATTGGACAAGTGTTCATAATCAGTGAAATGCCAAAATTACTGATATACCTCAGGACACGTTTGTATATTACTACAGTTCATGGATATGCATAAAAATTAACCTGATTTGCATATGCCATTTGTAAATGACCCTACATTTTTGCCAATAAGTTGAGCATCGCAATATTCATTTATGAGTAGCTAAGATAGGCAGCAAATGTATTAGGATACCATACACATACTAAAGTAAGGAAATATTTTTAAAATCATTATTATTTTGTAAGAACCACACACAAATTATTTCAATATTGATTTAAAGCTAATTTGCAATGAACTAAGATACATGCTGTGCATGTTATGATAGCAATGGTTGATTGGTTAGTGATGACAGAAAATGATCATTACAGTACTATAATTTACTGATTATGCATACGTGGCTAAAAATGCAGTTATTTACTAAAGATCTTTCATTGTGCTAAGGTCATGAACAAATGTGTGTGATGAATCTGAAGTTTTGGCACTGACAGTGAGAAAACAAAATGACAGCATTAGCAGTCCATAACAATGGCAGAGGATAGGGTGTGGATGCCTTTATGGTGACAAAAGTGATTGAAAGAAATGTAGTTAAGACATATTACACTTCTGCATGTAACAGTTACTTTGGGTGGCATGATAACTTTTCAGTAGTTTGTACTTTCAGAGGTGATTACATCTAAACATCACTTTGACACTTTCTGATTATGCCCCCCATTTTTCTTTTCTTTTTCATAGCTAGGTACTAGGCTGTTGGCCCTAGGGCCTATACAAGCCTAGCCAAAAAGGTACCACCAAGAAAATTATTTTCCTGTGCCCCTGTCAAGCAGAACCACAGAAGTGATCCCCGGGGTGAATTTCCTATTACCCATCCAATCATCAAGATTTTTCGTGAAGAGTGCTAATGAGGATCTCTGTTTGATATAGATAGGTAGTCTGCTCCACGGTATGGGAAGTCTCTGGGACAGGAATCTATCCTTCCAGCATGTTCTGTTTATTGTGGTAACAAGGTTTAGGTCCCTAGAGCGTGTAGCTTGGAGGGATTGGGATTTCTTTAAGTGGAGCATGTCCAACAGCTTTGGGTTTGACATAGCTTTGTATGTTAGGCAGAGATTGCCTCTGAGTAGACGATATGTGATGGAGTAAAGCTGGAGTTTTTTGAGTCGGTCTGTGTAAGGCATCTATTTGAGGCCAGTAACCTTCTTTGTGAGGTATTTTTGCGGCCTTTCCAGTTGTTGTAGATGTCTTGTGAGGTACATACCAAAAGGGGCGTTGTACTCTATAATGGGTCTAATGAGTGATGAGTAGAGGGGAACGATGACCTCTTTTTTTCCAGATGAGAAACCTTTTGTGATGAGGTGTGCCACGTAGAAGGACTTCCTGACCACTGTGGCTTTGTGATTTTTAAAGGAGAGACTACTGTCCATCTGTGTCCCAAGGTCCCTTATCACACATTCGGTGTTAAGTAGACTACCGCCTATGTGGTAGTTTATTGGTACAGAGTTTTTACCAAAGGGTATGACAATACACTTTTTGGCATTGAGCTTGAGACCATGGATTTGACACCAGGCATCTGTCTCAGTGAGGCCCTTTTGTAGGATGTCCACATCATTAGGAGTTTTGATTATGGCTCCTAGTTTGCAGTCATCTGCGAATTTAGTTAGCCAAAGACCTTCTGTGTTAGCATGTACTTCAGGGAAGTAGATACCAAACAGGAGAGGACCCAGGACTGAACTCTGTGGTACTCCACTTGTCACTGGTCTGAAGTCTGATTTGGAGTCTGCTACTTTCACAGTGTGGGTTCTGTCAGTAAGTCAGTTGGCAAACCATCTTGTGACATAGGGATTTATACCTAGTTTAGTCAGTTTATCTATAATTCCAGAGTAGGGGATGGTGTTGAATTCCTTGGCAAGATCTAGATAGGTTGTGTGAACCACCTTACCCTCATTTATGGCTTTGGTGACTGCTTCAAAGAAATCTATCAGGTTTGGAAGACATGATCTGCCTTTTACAAACCTGAACTGTGTGGAGTCCAGAGTTTGGAGATCTACAATGTCTTTGTTTATGAGTTCCATGATGATACGTTCCATGGCCTTGCAGGCGAGGCTCGTCAGGCTAACGGGGCAGTAGTTCCTGGTGTCTTTTATGGCCCCCCCCCTTTGTGGAGTGGGATAACTGTCGCGGTGTACCATTCAATGGGCACAAAGCCTGAGGTGAGGCTATGATTGAACATGGTACTTAGGTGGGATGCCAGTTTATTCTGTAGTTCATGTAGAAGGCATCCTGGGGTGTTGTCAGGTTCCATGGATGCTATGTTCTTGGCTTTGGAGAGTGAGATTTTTACCTGTGCGGCCATGATTACAGGAACTTTGAATTCTTCCGGTATAAAGATGGGTCCTTTAGGGGGTGACAGGGGGGTAAAGTTAGCACTGAACCTATCTGCCAGGATGTTGGCAATATCAGTTGGGTCTGTATATTTAGTGTCATTGTGCTGTAACTCTGAGCAGATCTGAGTGTTGCTATTGAGATTCTTAACATAGCTATAGAATGCTTTGTGGTTATCTTTACAAATAGTGGTAATTTTGTTTTCATAACTAGCTTTGGAGGATGAAAACAAAAGTACCAAGCAACAAAAACCACAAAAGGCATGAGCTGGATGCCAGAAAATCCGAAATTTATTGAGCGCTTTCATCAAAATTACATATGACTTCCTCAGAATGACACTATCACTCCTACACATCTTATTTATATTAAAATCAATTCACACATTAACAAATTACAATGTAATTCATGAATATATGTAGATTTAAAGAAACAGATTCCCTTATACTTAAAAAACGGTTGATAAATTATTCCATAATAGGTTTTTTTTATGTGTTTATATATGTACACTATTATGTTTCAACACATTTCATATTTTTTCGTGCAGTTTTTTAAGTATAAGGGAGTCTGTTTCTTTAAATCTACATATACTCATGAATTACATAGTAATTCCTTAATGTGTTAATTGATTTTAATAGAAATAAGAGGTGTAGGAGTGATAGTGTCATTCTGAGGAAGTCATATGTAATTTTGACGAAAGCGCTCAATAAATTTCGGATTTTCTGGCATCCAGCTCATGCCTTTTGTGTTTTTTGTTGCTTTGGAGGATTTTATGAGGGATCTCAGCTTCTTACTGAGGCTGACCAGGGAGTTCCCCCAATCGTGGGATTTTACTCTTTTTTGCAACAGTTTCTTTCTTCTGTTGTAGAGTTTGTTTATGGCAAGGGACCACCAGATTGGCTTCCTTTTTTTTGAGGATAGCATCTTGATTCTGTTAGGGATTGCACGATCCATGCACTCGTGTAAGTGCTTATAAAGTGCATTTGAGTAGGATTCAGCAGTCGTACCTCTATTGTCCATCTGCATGGATGTCGTGAAGTTTGCCACTTCTGTCTTAAGAAGCGTGAAGTTGACTTTGGAGAAATTTTTTACGGTTGTTTTCCTAATGGGGGGTGGTGACGGGATGTAGATGTCTAGGGTGATTAGCTTGTGGTCGGATCTGACCAACGAGTAGCTGATCTCTGGTGTGGAACAGCAGTCACCCATGTTGGTGATGACCAGGTCTAGGATATTGCTGCCCATGGTGGGTGTGTGGATAAGTTGATCCAAGGCAATGGAATTGATAATTTCCAGAAAACATTGAGCAAAAGTGTTGGTACACGAGTAGTTTTCCCAGTTAATAGTGGAGTAATTGAAATCACCCATTATTAGGGTGTTGGTTTGTAGCTTAATATTTTCTAGTGTATCAAGAAAAAAGTGGGAATCCTGGGGCATGGTGGGGGGTCTGTAGCAAGCTACAATCTGAATTGCTGTTTTGCCCAGAGTTAGTTGAACTTGGATAATCTCAGATATATTATGCTGAGCAACTAGCTTGGAGGTGTGGATATCTTTAATGAATATGAACACGCCTCCACCTTTAGTGTTTTGGTCCAGGTTTGGTGGCCGAAAGGTGTGGTATGAATTATAGCCTGGTAATGCAGGGCTGCTCTCTGGAGCTTTGAACCAGGTCTCTGTCACTGCACAGATGTTGATGTTCTCCATTTTAAGGAGTGCTTCGAGTGAGTGCATTTTGAGGTTTAGACTTCTAGCATTGAGTAGCATTACCCTCAGATTTTGCTTGCTTGTACCTGTTACAGTGATGAATTTGTCATTTGAACCTTGCCTAAAAAAAGACACTATAGGGGTGGCAAGAGCCTTTGCCAGTATCCAGAATCCCAAGTGTGACAGGTGCAGGCCATCTCTGGCAAAGCAGCGTGGTCTGTCGTTCATGTCATCCCAGGCAGACAGATACTGGATTCCCTTAAAATGACTCTGCCTCCAGCTGTATTGATTTCAACAACCACTCAACTCCAGGCCATATTCCTGCAGTACATCCAGTACTGATGGAGAATAAGGGCTCAAAGCACAGAAAGGATAACTTCAGCCATGAGGAAAATCATGTCTTCATGGCAACACTTAGGACATATAGGAAACTTCTTTTTTGGTAAAGTGGGGCCCAGCCAAGCTGAGAGGAATATGGCCTGGAGTTGAGTGGTTGTTGAAATCAATGCAGCTGGAGGCTGAAACTGATCATTGGCACAGTACAAGAACAGAGCAAGTGATATGGTGGCATGTGCTAGAAGCAAAGCTAGGCAGAATGCTATTTTCCATACCAATACAGGCAGGAGACCTCTGAATCTTATTCAGTTAATGCCAGATGATGAATACCTTAAGTCCCTTTTTTCATTTCTCCAGATCTTTTGGGTTTCTAATATTATGACAGGAGTGGACCCCATTCCTAAGTCAAAGTATGCTTAAAGTTCATGAAACTTAGTATTGTTTCAATCTTTGATGTCAGCCAGAAGTGCTCTTCACAGCACTCACAATGTGCCCAGTAATGGCTCCTTCTGCAATTCGCAAGGGGTTATCTGGATTGGTAACATATCTAAATACGACTGTAAATTCTTTTTTTATAAGACCCATTGCTACAACTACTATTCAAACTATCTGGGTATCTTTCTTCCACACTGCTCTCGTTTCTGCCTGCAAATCCTAATATTTTATCACTTTGTGTCTCTCTGTACTCAAGACACTGTAGTCACTGGGTGTAGCAATTTCAATGATCAGTGCTACTTTTGTCTTTTTTTCTTGGACCACTATATCTGGTTTTCTATCATCTGTCTTTTGAACTGTTGGTAATGGGTAATGGGTAATCCCATGTGAAATAAACTTCATCATTTTCTATGATGCTTTGTGGCTCATGTTTCCAGTTTTTTCAGCCACTTCAATACCATAATGTTTGCACAATCCCCAGTGCAACAGTCTTACCGCATTGTTATGCCTTTCAGTATACAGTCCTTCTGCCATTAGTATGTCACACCCAGCAATGAGGCAGGTGTGCGACTTTTTCCAGTTTGGTTTTACAAAACCTACATTTGTCTGTTTCTCCCACATGTTCAATGGACTTTGTAAACCAGCATGTACATAGGCCACTGTCTTGGGCTGCCAATATTAACCTTTCATCTCTTGGTTTGAATTCCCCTCTCCTTAACCATTCCTGCGTTCGCTCCTGATCAACATGATGTTCTTTCAGAAGTTTTCTATACTTGCAACTACATTTATGCTTTTTCCACATTTCTTGCCTTCTCGTATGGTCCTTCACCTTATATTCTTTCTTTTGTTTTTTTGGCACATTTAGTTGCTGCCTGACTTTTATCTACTTCTAGTTTGATTTCCATTCCTGCTTGACGCCGATATGCTAAATTAAGCAGAGAAGTAATCTTAGATTTATTCTCCTTATGTTTCAAAACTTTCACTACATTTGGGTCTTGTGAGGTCAGCAGATATGTGTGGAGTCCCATGACTGCAGATCTATACATGTAATCAATTTCAAGGAGACCCATCCCTCCTTTGGAACGGGAAATAAATAATCTTGGTATACACTGATTTTTATAAATCATTTGTTGAGCATGAAGCATCCTTCTTGTTTTCCTCTCTAATCTATCCAACATGTTTGGGGCCACTCAATCACTCCAAAACTGCAAGTTAGGACAGGAAGAGCAAATTGGTTTATAGCCTGGAGTGTGTTCCTAGATGTCAATACTGTTTTCAGAATTAATTTAGGTCTTCTAAAGTATTCCTTACTAAGTTTTATTTGCATTTGTTCATGTTTTATTGTTAATCCTTCAACAATTCCCAAATATTTATACACTCTCTCTTTCTCAAGTTCTTTTATATCACATTATTGTCCCAAACTGATGTTTTCCTGGTGCTGCAGTTTTCCTGCTTTAAAGGTTGCTTTTGCACACTTATCAAGACCAAATGACATTTTTATATCATATGAAAAAGTTTGACAACCTGCAGCTGTGCTTTTAGTTCCTCATCTGATGAGCTATACAGTTTTAAATCATTGACAAAGAGAAGATGAGAAGTCTTTACACTTTGTTGTTTTTTAGGAGCCAAATTGTAGCCATGGCCTAAGTTGTTAAGCAAACAGCTTAATGAGTTAATGGCAGGGCAGAATAGCAATGGTGACAGAGACTCACCCTGGAATATTCCCCTTTAAATTTTTATCCCTGGGAAAATAATCTGTCCTTTATCATGGCTTACAAAGTGGTCTGCCACTGTTTCATGGTCACTGTAATGTAGTCTATCAGCGTAGGGTGTATCATATACAATTTTAAGCACCCTTTTATCCATGAATGTGGGATACTATCAAATTCTTTTTTATAGTCAATCCATGCCGTACTTAAATTCTTCCCCTTTTTACAGTTCTCCAGTATGACATAACAAAAAGCACACCATGTGATCTAATTGCAATCAATTAAATATAACAACTCATTATAACTCCTCCACATCTTTGCCTTAAAACAAGTCTTGAGTACTGCTGCAGTATCTCTGAGGCAGAAGCCTGTGAGATCTCCAGTATGTTCCCAGTAGAAAGTGTAGTGAGCAGTATATATATTTTGGTGTCCGCAGGAATAGGACATCCACACATTCCTGCAGTGCCCCTTTGGGAGTCAAATATGCCCACTATGAACCTTATAATGCCCTTGTCTACCCTTAACCTGTCAAGGATTTCCTGATTGTCAAAGTTATAATGAATAATCTTTTGCTTATATTTTCACCTTTTTTGCTGGTGAGCATCACAGGGTGCAAGCAGTTTTACCCAGCCAAGACAAGCAACTAAGACTTAGAAATAGCACAGCTTATTGCAATTGATAGCATTTTCACTGACTGCAACTCTGATACATTTGGCAATGATTCCCTTTATATAGCACATTTTTGACCAGTGCGAAAAAGTCTCAAAATCTGACTATGAATCGCAAATGGTGAAAAACATACTTCATCAGCATATGAAGATTTACATCACTCCTCATTTCTATCTCATTATTTGCATATTTTCATATGCACATTCAAGGTTATTGTGCATTGGCATAAATGGGCTATATGAATCACAGCTCAGCTAGGCTCGTACATACTTGTCTCGGAAAACTTAAGAGCATTTGTGTAAATGACTATGAATACTAGCCTGCATCTTTGCTCTGCGGTGGCTATCTCTGAATCTTATCCATACAATTCTATTGAAACATAACTGAAGCCACAAGTAGAAATTCAAATTCAGATTGTACCAATGTAGACATACTGAACCCCTTATGTCAATCATCTTTTCCTACCACAGCCATATTTTCACCCATTACATCTTTCAAACTTTGTTATAACTCAGTTGTTCCAATTTTTTTTAGGATCATCATAACTAACAAATTAACTAACTAATACATAATTTTGAAAAGATCAGATACCTTCAAGTAACAGTGCCCCAGATCCAGATGGCTTTATGCTTGCAAGACATAAAAACCTTTAGCTCTGCTATGGCTCATCTTACCTGTTTCATATTTCCCTGCTCATTGAAAGCCTCTACCATTGTATCTCTTCCTAACTTCCTAATCATTATGATTTTTCCCTCAGTAGCTGCACAGCAATTTTGTTCTAAATTTGATTCTCAAAGATGTTCAAATCTTCAGTATTTTCTTATATCCAATTACTCTTCACAAAAGTAAACTTCTCTATTCTGTGATGGGTGAGCGTACTTGTTTTAAATTATTAAAAACAAAGACGCTCATCCATCACAGAGTAAAGAAATACATTTTCAAGTAAATATGCTTGTTATTCCTCTAGAAGGGAGTGATGCTGCAAGACTCACCATGGAGATTACTTCTTTGTACTGTCCAGTTTTTGGAATTCCATTTGGCCCAGCACTTTACACCACCTGATGTATATGATGGATAGTGGAGACTGCTCTATCAGAAGTGAATTCTTAGGGCCTTGTTTACATATGTTTTTACATCTGGAGGTTTATGCTGATTCACATCATATTTTGCCATCCTGCCTGTCTGCATGAATTACAGTTCGCCCCTGATGATAATGTAGCCTTGTTAATGCAAGAATTTTAAACAGAAAAATGGGCAATCTTAAACTATTGCTTTGCATTTAAACTTCAGATATATATCTACCACAAATAAACTTTCTTAAAAGACCAAATTTAGACGTCTACCTCTAGTAATTACTGTGGATCCAACAGAACATTTGATTTCTCAGTATCTGTACAAGATTATTTAAAACAGGAATACTTGGCAAAGGTCCTTTAATAGAAGCACAAGAACCCATAATGATTAGTCTGTCAGTGACCAAAGCAAAGTATGATTGCCAAATAAATGTGATGAATATCCATACTTAATGCATTGTTATTAAAGCAATTTGGGGGGAAGCAGCTCACTTCCTGCACCTCCTGTGTCAAGGGTGGCACCCCCCCACACACACATATTTCCTATTTATATACTTGGACACACTTACACTTTACTACCTGGGGCATGGAAACCTCCAATATAGCAGCAAATATATTTCTCTCTTTTGATGTTTAGTCTCAGTGTTCTAGGAACTGATCTGTGGCCACTGGAATTTTAAGAGGACCTCATTCTTAAAAACATTTTTCTTAAACCTGTGTGCAAGCTCACTTGTAAACAATAAGCTCTCAGAATTGCAATTGTAGATAGATTCTCTATTGATATAATTTTCAGTCACATTTGGTATGAGCTGTGTTACCATTTTCAAAATTCTGTGAGCATCGATATCATTTTTAGCCACTGAACGTGAGTCATATGCTATGACACCCTAAGTTACTGGGATAGTCATATATAAATGGACAGAGCCATCACTTAAGGTTTATGTGACTTAGAAAAAGGCAGTTGTGTACTATTAAATCTTCTTAGAGAATGGGTGAACTGTACATTGCCACACTGAATGCAGAATGGATGTTCTCCAGGGTGTTAATATACAGATAATGCCTGATGAAAAATAAAGTCTGCCACTTCACGGCAGCATATTAAGTTGCCATGGAGCTCAGACTGTTAAGAAGTTAATTGCCACCATTATTTTAGACTCACTAAGCAGAAGTTTTGTTGTTTATGGAGTGTGAAATTTAAAGGAAAAAAAATAGAAAAGTGTGTGTGTTTATGTCTACATGTGTGAGTGTGTACATGAGTAAAAGTGAGAAAGATTGAGCGAGCCATTGTCTTACACTTACTAAGCAGTGCTTTTGCTATTTAGTGAACGTAAAATTAAAAGAAAAAGAAAAAAGAAAATTGTGTGTGTGTGCATGCATGTGTGTGTGGGTGGGTGTGTGTGTGTGTGTGTGTGTGAGAGACAGAGAGAGAGAGAGAGAGATCAATCAAGCAGTGGCAGAAGCAATTAAAGAATGTTTGCATACCCCTCAACCTTAGTTCAAGAAATCTGGATAAAGCCTAAAATACAGGGGTATAAAGGTTCAAAAATAAGAGCAGATTATAAATATTGCTCTTATAAAATTAGAAAGTTGCTTTAATAGCAGGATTTGTGTTAGCATGCATTTTCTGAAGGAATTAAAGTCTGAAACTAAAATCTATCATTTAGTGACTTCAGTTCCCGATGATTGGTGACAAACCACAAATTTTAGGATTAAGGGAACAAAAAATGAAATAAATATCTGGATGTTTTTTGAAAATGTTATTTTTGGATGTAAAATATTTCGTTTGACACCATTGACATATAGTACAGCAAGTTTGAAACATTAGGCTGAGGAACTATTTTACATCAAAATATATAAAAAAATGGGTCTATATTATGTGATTGAAGAATATCTTCTTCGAACACATAATAATCAGCACATATACAGTGAAAGCTGTAAACTGCGAACAGCCACATCCACAAATTTTTTTCTTTGTGACAAAATTCACATGGCCATAAAAACAAACACCCCCCCACACCCCCCTAACTAAATATACCAACTCCGAGACTGCTCTACATTGAAGAAAAGGGCAATTTCCGATAACGGCCAACTAAATTTTTTCCCGAGGAAAAAATTTGAGGGCTTGGTCATTCGCAGTTTACAGCGTTCGCTGTATATGTGTCAATTATTACATGTTCAAAGAAAAGATTCTTCAATCACATACTATAGACCCTAAAAAAATAATATAGCAATAAAAAATTAGGTAAGTAAAACACAACAATTTGACAAACATTCCATTCTCTAGGTGTGTGCTACTGTGTACATACTATCCTTCCAAGGATGTAGAGGCTCTCTGCCTGTGCAGTTGGGCCTCATAACACCTCTGGGCAGGTGTTATTTACACAGTAATGCACACCCTGTTGGGTACTACTGCTGCTTATATTTAATACAAAACTAGCCAAAAGGAATACTGTATAATCTACAGTACTGCAAGGTGAATACTTTAGACTGCACATTTCCATACTACAGCCTATCTAATCCATAAAGTACTTTGACATTAACTGTAGATAGGTGCAGAAGTATATATAATTAAAAACGAATATTTATCAATGTATAGATTAAGTCAGCAGACATGCATAACTTGTATTAATGCCACACATCCCCAAATAAATAATGGATAACCAGAATATGGAAGTTGTGATAGATCATTACATTGTTACTTAGAAAACAATGAACTGAAATATTAAAAAGTAAAATGCATACTGCAGCAAATATTTTCCAAGCACACTTAAATATATGCAGTAATATTTAATCTTATTAGATGAGATCTGTGCTGAACGTAAAGTGTTGCTGTAGTTATTTATATATATTTTTGCTTTGCTTCTTATTTTTCTTAATAAACTTATATTATAGATGTATTAAGGAATACTCTGTGTTATAGCATTAGCAAATTGATTGTCATGGTATCTTACACCTGCAAAATTATGTTACATTTGTACTGATGGTGCTGTTGACGCCTCCTCTGAAATAAAAGTCTTCCCGGAGGTTTTTGCTGTCTCACTTTAGTAAATAACTGAACAAATAACCAAACAAACAAAGATGTACATATATCTATACATCCAGATGGACATTTCTTAACTTTTTATTTTCACAGCTTATGTATACCTTAGCCTTAAACCCTGGCTCTGTTGTAAAAAGACCTCAGAACTGCAATAAATATTTGCTTATATTAAACAAATCTGGGTACAAAACATTTCAACATTTATTTAAATGCTAGTTTGATTAATGCACATAATTAGAAAGTATATTAGTGCTTAGCTGACTGAGTTTCTAAAGAACAGAAGGAGAGTGTGAGTTTCAGGGTTGTAAAAACAGAACACAGTGACGTAAATGCCAGAACTAAGGAACAGACTTGCAGGAAATAACTTTTCTAATTTAATTAAATTGTATGTAAAAGAATTTGGTGTCGAACTTTATGGAAAATTCCAAAAAAACAGACATCAAATAATTTGCACTGTGTGAAATATAAATCATTCACACTCTTACATTTTAAATGTCTTTCTTCTGATGCTTTCATTCATTATCCACATTATAGAAGTCTGAATGTATAACAATCCATTCCTTGAAGAATTACATAAAAATATTTTCACACGTATAGTCCAATATCAACCATCAGCAAAGGAACAGAAGTTCAAAATGTCATAATTTTAGTGTTAATATATGCTCCAGGAACACTTTATGCAGTGCATAGATAATGAATTCCTTAAACTCAGATCAGCAGCTGAACAACAAAGGAGCTGACCTAGTATTTAATGAAGCCTTGAATTCTTTAAAATAATGAATATTACACATTGTATATTCTTTTCTTGAGATCAAGGTAATTTGTTTCCCAAGTAATTCCAAAACGAATGGTCTGGAAGCAGAAAGCTATACTTTTCCTTTTCATGCAGCCAAATATTTGAGGAATTATTTCCTCTTGAATACTGTGTGTGTGTGTGTGTGTGTGTGTGTGTGTGTGTGTGTGTGTGTGTGTGTGTGTGCACGTGCACGTGTGTGTGTGTGTGTGTGTGTGTGTGTGTGTGTGTGTGTGTGTGTGTGTGTGTGTGTGTGTGTGTATGCATGCACACGCTCATGCAAGTGCATGTGTTTGTGTCTCTATGTGTGTACTCACTAGGCATGTTCATCAGAGTGAATTCTAGGATTCAATCTTTGACTGAATTAATAGGTGTATATATATATATATATATATATATATATATATATATGTATATATATATTTGTGTGTGTGTGTGACTGTATGTGTGTATGTTTGTGTGTCATGTGTATGAGCATGTGCATGTGTGTCTGTCTCTCTCTCTTCCTGTTTGCATTCACTCTGCCTTTCTATCAAAGGTGACACAAAGATTCCCTCCCAGATTAATTAAACTCACCCCAGAATTCAATAAACTCCATGCAGGAATAGTGCTATTCCTGCAGGGACTGAATGGTGTCTGTTTCTGCATAGCCTTAACAGCAGTGCACCTTACATATTCATGAAAGTGCGCTACTGCTAAGGCTGAGTGGACATGAACACTACTGATTGCAGGGGGCATGTTTTAGTAGTGCTCGCGTATTCAACACACTCCCCGCACTCTGAAAATGCTGTATGGCACTTTCTGTGTCTGTGGACACTGAAAGCATCTATTTAGATAGGAAGCAATGCAAGGTGCGAGTGACAGGTGCTGTCACACACCCCCTACAATGCAAAAGTGCCATACAGCACTTTTAACATGTCACAACCTCTCATAGCCAAAAACTGGCCAAAGCCTAAAATGATGGGGGGACAAATAGGAACAGATCATAAATATTGCCCTTACAAACTTAGAAAGTTGATAGAGGAACAGAGTTTGTATTAATATAACAACATGTAGGGAAGTATTAGAAGTCTGAAACTCAAATGTATGCCATTATTTAGTGACTTTAATCCTGATATTGCCCATGCAGACTTAGACAGTTGATAGAATGACAGGTAGTGCATTATCAAATATGACATACAAGTAGTACTGATACATGTAATTGAAGTGTGTTATTATTTTTTTTTCCATTCTAAGTTAAGTTTAAGCTTAGCTGAGCAGGTATGCACAGTACAGTCCTCTGCTCAGCATTGCTTAAACATCTCATAGGAGCTAAATAAAAATGTATAGCTAAAATCTTACAATGAGATAGTGTAGTGGTTAGAGTCCTGGTTTTACATGCAGGTGTTCATGGTTTGAGTACCAAGACAGGCACTTTAGTTTTACATGGGAAAGCATTGTAAACATTGTTTTTTTTATGTTAAATTATGTAGTAATTGATATTTGTTACCCAGGGTAGTGTAGCTGATCCACAGTGGAAGTGTGAGTGCATATAACATGTGAAATCACCCATGTATACACAAGTGACTGATAAAGAATAGTCACACCCCAAGGTTATGCAATGAAAGCACATAGGGTGATGTCATGTAAAGTAAATCATATACACTTAATAATATGTCAGTAATGATGAATTAATCTACAATCCTGATATTTTTTTTTAAATGAAAACTGAGGAATGCTAAGCAGTGCTCTGCTTGGCTATGCTTAGCCAGTTTAAGCATTGCTTAGACATACATTCTAAGTAGCAGTTAGCTCAGCTAAGCAAATTTGCACACTGTTAAACAGTGCTCAGCATTTACCCCTTTAAGCACTGTTCAACTCACCTTAGCGGGTTTGCGCACCACTTAGCTGAGCTTAGCATTTTCAAAATGGTCCAATGACAGCAAAGGGTGGGAATATGGCCTTATTTAAACCACACAGGTGGGAATACAGCCATAAACTATTGTAGTCTAATCTCTGCAGGAACCATGTCTGATGTTAGAGAAAGAGTGAGCGCACTTTTGGATGCAGTGCTGGGACATTCAGGTGTCCCAGTCATGGTTGGGCTCCTTGTAGAAAACCATGATGACAGACTGCTGCAGGGCCAGTTCTAGGGCTCTCAGTACAAAGTGGAGGCCTGGGACCATCTGGAACATGACCTCACCAGTACCACAGGAATCCCCCAAACTAGTGAGCAGGTACGGCATCACTATGCTGACCTAAAGCAGATGAAGGGGGAGCTCTTGGCCCATTGGATCCAAGATGCTCAGGCACGGAATGCTCCAGTAATTAGTAAGTATCTTATCCATAGCTGTACCAAATTCTAGTCAGAGTATGTGATAAACAGTTATGCATAATGTTCGTTTTCTCCCCCTACAGCTGTAGCTGAGAGAGCTAGCAATGCTGAGGCCCATGCCAATAGACTGTTGAGTACAGATCTACCTTGCAGTATATAGTGAAATAAATAAGAAGGAGTAAATTGTTTACTGCCAGTAGGTGTAGTGTGTTCTGTGTCTAACAATTAAAGAAATGTTTGCCAGACTAATATTCATCTACATCATATGCAGTAATAGAACACTGTGTCATATAAGTAAAATAAAAACCTAAACCACCAACTGTTGTGTTTATTCTGGTATGTTTTTGGTAGAAATACATGTGTACAGGTTCTTCACAGCAAATATGGCTTTGACAGCATGAATTAACTGAGGTTGTTCTGAGAACCAGCTATTATGCAAAACAGTAGATTGCATTTATATGTTGTTTTACAGCTCCACAATTTACGGTTTTGCATAATAGCTGGTTCTCCACCTGTCCTATCTCATCTGGCCATCCCAGCACATCTGTGAACCAACCTGGGACATCCTGCTCTGCTGGTCCTGCACCAACTTTGGGTGGAACTGCTTCAGGGGATAGGGCCTGTCCCCCTGGGTGCAGAGAAGAGCCCGTCACCCACAACATGTTCCAGGGTATGTTGCGCAGCATCATCTGCTCAGAGTTGGATGGATGGCTGCACCAGATCGAGGGCCGCCTGACACACCTGGAGGGGCAGGTGGCCCCTGTTGTCCAGCCCCCAGCACAGCCACCTTTGGGGCCATGAAGGTGCAGTGGTGACTGGCCATGGGTGGGGACCTCAGTCCCACTGTATCCACTGGGAGGTAATGGGCCTCTGATTCCCAACCACCCTCCCCATCCAAGGTGTTTACCCCCCCCTCATGTGTCATATACCACTACTGTCTGCTGTCTTGTGTGTCTTGTCTGTCTGCAAATGCAACCTATCCTACCCAACCTACCTCCACAAACATACCTACAGCCCTTCCTTAACATCCCACTCTCACCTTAAAAAAAAGGGGCATCTGTCCCTCAAAAAAATCATTGACACATACATAGCTCTACAGTCCAGTGACGTAAATCAATCTACAACCAAATTACTCGGCAAAAGTATATTTCCAGCACCCCTCCCTATGGGTTGTGAAGCTGTAAATTCCAAATTTTCCACATCAGTCACAGCTGTTGCTGCAGTAGAAATGTAGAGCAAGGGTCCTTTCCTATACATGACCTGCACATCCCTAGCTGCTTTTCCTAATGTTTTACCTCCTGCTTGCCCCCATTTCACCACTTTCCAATCACCCTTTTTTTCTTTTCTTTAATTAAAATTAGTGTGGGTGTAAGTGGGAATAAGCACCACTGAGAGAAGCTAAGAGGACTTATTTGTCTGTTAGCATCACTTAGCTTCATGCAAAACTGTGCCAATCTGCTTACAACTGCTTAAAAATGCTCTAATCACTCTGTCTCTATCATCGCTTGTTCTGTCCAGCAAAAAAAATTAGACCTGCCAAGTCTCAAACCCAGGATGCTGTGCACTACAAACACAGCAACATACCACTATACCATCTCAGCTGTGAGAAATTGTAATGCTTTTACAATCATATTATGCATTATGGTAATTTCACTACCATGTCCTGAACCCAGGAACCTGTGCACTACAATCATAGGAATGTACCTCTACACCATCTGAGCTGTGGGAATGTATGATGCTTTTACAAACATATCATGTACTACAGTCATTTAACATATCCCTGGCAAGCCTTAAATTCAGGACACTATGCACTCCAGTCACAGCAGCTACCACTACTTCACATGAGCTGTGAGAATTAGAAATGCTTCAGTAAATATATCATGCAAGATGGTCATGCAACATTAGGGAAATACCTATGGAATTAGTACTGTTATATACATATATATGTTTATATATATATATATATATATATATATATATATATATATATATATATATATATATATATATATATATAAAGGTTCATAGATTCATAGGTGTGTACTAGGCTAATGGCCGTGGAGCCTTTACAAGCCTAGCCCATAGGACTACCCTGGCATTGTGCCATCCAACCTTAGTGCCCAGTGCATCTGTCGAGTAGAGCCAATGGAGTGATCCCCAGAGTGAATTTTCGATTTCCTATCCACTCATCAAGATTTCTCTTGAAGAGGGCCAGTGAAGTGCTCTGTTTGACATGTATGGGAAGTCTATTCCATAGCATGGGCAGTCTCTGGGTTATGAACCTGTCCCTCCAGCTTGTTCTCTTGATTGTGGTAATGAGATTGATGTCTCTGGAGCATGTGGTGTGGATGGGTTGGGATTTCTTTAGATGTAGCATTTCTAACAGAGCTGGGTCAGACATGGCTTTGTAATTCAAGCAGAGATTGCTTCTAAGTAGGTGATATGAGACAGAGAATAGTTGGAGTTTTTTGAGTCTGTCTATATAAGACAAGTGTTTAAGGTCTAGGATCCTATTAGTGAGGAAATTCTGCAGCCTCTCCAGTTGTTGCAGGTGTCTAGTGAGGTACATGCCAAACAGAGCATTGTACTCGATGACTGGCCTAATGAGGGAAGAGTAGAGGGCACCAATGACCTCTTTCTTCCTGGATGCAAAACCCTTAGTAATGAGATGTGCCACATAGAAGAACTTTATGACCACAGTGGCAATGTGGTTGTCAAAAGAGAGGTTGCTGTCATCCTGTATTCCCAGATCTCTTACAATGGCTTCTGTGTTCATTGGACTACTATAGATGTGGTAATTCATGGGAAATGGGTTTTTCGCAAAGGGGATGGCAACACAATTCTTGGCATTGAGCTTAATGCCATGGGTCTCAGTGAGGCCTTTCTGTAGGATGTCAACATCACTTGGGGAGTTAATAATAGCTCCCAACTTGCAATCGTCTGAAAACTTTGTCAGCCAGAGTCCCTTCATGTTGGCCTGGACTTCAGAGAAGTAGATACCAAACAGGAGAGGACCCAGGACCAAACCCCCTGTGGGACTCCACTCATGACTGGTCAGCAGTCTGACTTGGAGTTAGCTACTTTCACACTGTGGGTTCTATCTGTGAGCCAGTTTGCAACCCACCTAGTGATATAGGGGTTGATTCCTAGCTTAGTGAGTTTTTCTATAATTCCTGAGTGGGAAATGGTATCAAAGGCTTTGGACAGATCAAGGTAGGCTGCATGAATCACCTTGCCATCATCCACAGCTCTGCAAAGTACATATATCTATATTCATATATATATATATATATATATATATATATATATATATATATATATATATATTTATGTGTGTGTGTGTGTGTGTGTGTGTGTGTGTGTGTATACTCAACCTCTTACTCCAAGGCATCTGGAAAATGGGGGGACAAAGGCCAAGCAATAGTGACAACTTTGAAATATGGCTGTTATAAGCTTAGACGTTTGCTACAGTATCATGGTCTGTTTTAACATATATTTTCTGATAGATTTCAGGTCTGAAACACACATGATTGTTATATACTGATATCAATGCTGATATCATCCCAGTGATTTGTCAAACACCCACAACTATTATGGGGAACAGAACAAAAATATGAGCTACGCATCTGGACAATGTATAGAAATCTGGAAAGTGGAAAGGTATGGTGCAGTCATGTAACAGAGTGAAAAAACACTGAGAACTGCCAACCATGTCACCCAGCACCTTCTGAACTACAGCCAGACCAACACAACACCACCCCAAATCAGCTCTGGAGAATTACTCATGCATTTGCAAATATAGCATGCACTACAGGGATGTAACTGTAGGAAAAAGCAGACATCAGCGAGAATTGAGAAATTGTCCACCCACAGTCATTTGCACCACAGTCACAGTAACATACCAGTAACCCAACAGTACCCTAGAGTATAATGACTGTTTGAACAAATATATCCTGATTGCCAGGCACACACTACACCTACATATACTGCCCCAAGTCACAGTGTACTGGGAAACCTGAGGTGTTACAGGACATTTCTCAGTCTCCCCCTACAAACATATACAGCAGATAGACCACCAACAGCTGTAGCAGCATGCACAGTCAGATAAAAAAAGGATCTCTGATGCTTACATCTTCCCCACTTCCTACGCAGCCCAACAAACATTTACACACTACACTGCTACATAATCTTGACAATCTGTTAGCAATGGCCAGACATACATAACTCTCAGCTGTACAGTTTTCCACAGAATGTGCAGGGTGTGGGACCATATTTATGGCCACTGCCTCATAACATGTCTGGGATTCTGCTAAATCACTGGGATAACATCAGGAATGAAGGCACGAAATAATGATATACCATACCTCTGAACCTCTTACTGCAAGACATCTGGACAAAGCCTGACATAATTGTGGGACAGAGGCCCAAAAAAGGGGCATATTTAGAATAGTGCTGTTATAAACCAAAAAAGTTGCTGGTGTTACAGAGTTTGTTGTTACATAAATTTTCTGAGGGATATGAAATCAGAAACACAAATGGATGTCAGCATTTATTGACTGCAATCTCCAGAGTATCCTCCTGATTTGCCAAGGACAAAAACTGTCTGAGAAACAGATCAAACATAAGAGGCAAACCTCTGTGCATTCTGTGGATAGCCGTACAGTTGAGAGTTATGTCATCTATATAACACTGTCAGGCTTGGAATAATGCAGACAATGCATGTCTGGACAAACCCTGTTAAACTAGCATTAATCCAACTGTGTAACAGCGATACTTACATTCTGTCCCTTAGTCTGGAGCCTCCTTTCCCATTTTGTCGGGCTGTCTCCACATGCCCTGCTCTAAGAGGTATTTCTTCCTACCCTCTGTAATGCTGTAGCTCACACACCTCCATGATCTCCTCCTCACAGGCAATGAAAAATGGCAATGCCCACATGAAGTACTCAATTATAGGAGTGTGTTGCCATGCCATTGCCTATTGGAATAACAACACAGCTGTTCTGCATGCAACTAGCAAGTGGGGGACACCAATTGGTGCACATGCTATCACCTACTAATGAGCATTACCTATAAAAGGCAAGCTGCTGCCTATGCAAAACAGGTCTTTTCCTGTAAATGGTAAGACACAGAGAAAGTGAGAAACTTCAAGAATGCTGGGGAAAAACAAATATGTCAAACAAGTAAGCATGCAATGGAATGCAGAAGGGGGTGTGCAATAATGGGAAATAGAAAGTTAAACAATATGTCTCAACAAGACTTGCTGTACTGATATATTGCTGTTCAGCACATATGGCTATTGCATCTGGCTCTGTCTGCAGTGACAAAGATCACAGCTCTGGCCCCTGAGTCACCCCAGGAAAGGTGACTACTACTGGAGTGTCTGTTGCACAATACTGACTGTGACACTTCCAGGCCAGCTACTGCGATGTTGTAAATATCCATATGTCACTTGTGAATACCACTATGATACATATGCTTGTCTTACAAATCTAAGAGGCCTATATAGGATATGTGCATAGTAAACAACTGTTGCAGAAGTGTGTGCTGAACTGCATGTGATATACTCAGCTCATACCATTCAACTGTCCAGTGTTCCGCACACTGACCACATATGTGCCTTATACTTGTAGTCACTTTCTCATAGAGTTGTGTTATGTCTGGCAAATCAATGGCAAATCTGTGAAGACTGACATCAGAACATAATAGCATACATCTGAATATCGGATGTCATATCCTCCAGGGTATTACTGTGAATGCAAAACCTACTGCGCCATCAACTGACTTAAGTGTGTTACAGCAATATTAATAGAGTATCACTGTTTTAGGACCATTGAACCCCATTTGTGTGTGCCATCATCCAGATGTCCTACTCTAAAAGGTTGAGACAGCAAGAGTGTAAACACAGTGTGCCATACTGACATAGAACATAAATGTATATCAGGTATTACCTGTGCACATGTATGTATTAGTAGGTGTAGCTAGAAGCCTCAAAACAACAGACATGAGTTGCAAAACATCAGGTAAATAGGCTGCACATGTTGTACGTGTGTAATCTTAGTATCAGTGCATCAAACAGACATAAATGTCTATAGCTACAGGTTGTTGCATTGCAATGACACAGAAATGAGTACTAGAATAAGCATGATTACCAGGTTGAAATTGGAGAAATGTCCAACTGTGTTCTGACTTTGTGTCCATGCCTACAATAATCATCAATATGAGCACCTACATAGCTGTATGGACTTAGCAATACCTGACTCTTAAAACATGCCTCCATCAAGGTAGGGTAATCCCCTTTGGTGGACAGCAGCAATACAAAAAACACATACTAGGTCAATATATTGGCTGTACAGGGACAAGTAGGAGCAGACACCAAATTGAAAGCAATTCTACATTTGTCTGAACAAGAATATAAGGTCTCAGGTGAATCACTGCAAGGCTAACTATGAGTACAAATTGGACATATCCACCAAGACCAATCAGAAGGCCTTCTTCACATATGTCTTCAATCATGGAGGCAACAATCCAACCCACCCTGTACTGGTGGCCAAACACACCACATAAACACATGCGATAGCTATATCTAACCTGCTGCAGACAGATTAAGTGAAAATGTCACCACCCTGCCCCCCATCAGTATAGGTGGATATGCACAACACCCACCCCCCTCCGCTTATCATCAGGGAGCAGGTCCATAATGCCTTTTGAACGGCAACAAAGTTAAGGCTCCCTTAGACCTGATAACATCCCTGTCTGCATCCTACATGAAGTCAGGCATGTGCTCTCAGCTCCATTACACACTGTAGTCAAACAAAGCCTGAGGACCAGCGACATCCCACCTGCATGGAAGATGGCCACTGTCATCTCTTTATACAAATGTGAATGATGAATGGAGGATTATGCAAACTGCTGGCCCTCATTGGGGGGAACATGACACATCAGGACCAGGTGTGCAATGCATGATCATACTGTGCTGATAGATGACAGGGGTATGTGGTGGTCATAAGTAGTGGCTAGTGCTAGTCAATGTTGATGTGCAGTTCTGTAAATAATGTTGACCAATGCATGAGGTCCTGTGATGGTAGTCACTCACCCTACAGTGAGACTGAGACTACAGAAATAACTGAAACCATTATACAGCACCATGGGGTAATGTTTGGCCACAGCCGGCAGCAGTTGTGGAAGCAGACTGCCCTGTGGGATGACCTTGTCACCAGGGTGAACAACGTGGGTCAGCATGACCGTACCCATTAGCAGGTCAGACACAGAGCAACTGACCTAATCCACCATGCTCGGCGAAGGGCTGCTGCTGTGGCCAGGAACCGTTCAGCCACAGGTGGGGGTTCTGCTACTCATGACCCACTGACACCGACTAAGGAGCTCCAAGCTAACCTTAGGGCAGCCACCACACACCATCAACCTCAACACGTCCACATCGCAGCGGTGGTTGGCACCCAGACAACTGGCAAGGAGTATCCAGGTAAGGCCCCAGTGGACATCAAATGACTACTGTAGCAGCCATACTGGCATCCGTAGAGTATATAGACACATATGTGAGGTCAAAATGCATTTGTGTGTGTTGTTTGTAATGCACAGACGTGCATATCTATGGTGAATGACAGCAAACTGTATAGTATTAGAGCTTGTAATGTACATGTGAGAAATGCAGCATTCATCCTGCACCAATGCCACATGTGAGTCTGCTGACAATTCCTGTCTCACACAACTACATAGGTCCCTCTCGTCTGGATGTGGAACAGCAGCCTGGAGCTGGTGAGTATACAAATGTCCTGTTGTGGCTCTCCAATACCCTAGGCATTTTAAGGTCATGCATTTTTCCATGCACACAACTGTTACTCTTAGTCATATTGCGATATGTGCATGTTCACTTGTGGGGTTCACTGCATTGCATCGCAGTGGTCATCACAGGGGCCTATATGCAGGAGATGTAACATATCTATAGCATACCTCACAACCTGCCAGTGCAAGATATATGGACCAAGCATGACAAATTGAGGGGACAAAGTGCCAAAAATAGGGGCATATTTTAAAGATTACCATTATAAGTTTAGAAAGTTCCTAGAGTAAAAGGATTTGTTTAAACATATATTTACTGCAGGATTTGAAGTCTGAAACTCAAATATATGTCAATAATTAGTGACTTCAGTCCTCAGATCATCTCAGTTATTTGTCAGAGAAACACAGAATTTACGAGGAACAGACCAAAAATGTGAGCCAAAATGCTAGACATTATGCGGATATCTATACAGTTGAGAGGTATGTTCTGTACGAGTTGCCACTGTGCTATAGAGGTGAACAGCAATAATGTGTACATGAGTGGAGTGTGTGCTAGGTGAAGGCCCATCACCTACTAATACTACTCATGTATCCCAGAGGTGTATATTAGTAGTAACATTAAGTGGAAATGGTTGCACCGCATGATGTTGAGGGCCTGTCCAGAGTGTGTATGCTGTGGTCTGACTGTGTCATTTATGTCACCATTTGGATATTGTGAGGTGTGTGTGTGTGTGTGTGTGTGTGTGTGTGTGTGTGTGTGTGTGTGTGTGTGTGTGTGTGTGTGTGTGTGTATACCAGCAAACTTTATAGTGCAGGTATTAATTTGCATATGTTGTCTTTCCCTCAAGGTGGCCATGGAAGTCAGGGTCCATCCTGCTCATAACTTGATGTCAGTGTCTCTGCAGACTCTGACGATGATGGCGATCATAGTGAGGCACAGGTGGGGTTGTCGGGGGATAAATCTGTGCCATCGGTTGGCATCTCACTGTCGACCACAATGTCCCACACACAGTCACAATGTCCATACATACCCAGTCCCGAGCAGCCACAGAGAATGGACAGTTGGTGGGTGGTGGCATGGAAAAGGCTAGTGTGGTGACTGTAGACACTAGTCATAGCCAGACAGCAGGTGAGGTCCCACACAGGCAGATGGACAGGGGTGCTCGAAGGAGGACTGCTGCCCGTCAAGTCCCTGTTGTAAGTGCCACAGGAGGTGTCTGTCTCCAGACACATGTTTCAGACTGTCATGGAGCCACAGGCATGCATTGAATGTAACACCAGACAAATACTCTTGAATGCAACTCTTCCTGCCATGCATGATGAACTACATGCCTTTGCTGAGACCACACGTTACAAAGGTGAGGTCATGGATAGACGTTGGGGTGAGATATTGGCAATTTTCGACCATGGAATGTCTATGCTGGAGCATGTGGTGGGAGATGGGTGTCAGCCACATGGATGTAAATCAGCACCAAGATCAGCTGAGGGTCCACGGGGCCATGCACATTAACACTCCCATAGTGGCAGTGCCATCAGCACTACTGAAGCAGTTTGCTGTCCACACAACGAAGCAGGTCATGGGTACATGGTCCTGGCTGGTCATGTCATGGACATGGGTCCAGCAGACAGCAGTCACCATTAGGGAGTAGTACTGTATCTTACCTTGGGCCTGGTGGTGCCAGTGAGACCCCTGGCAGGACCATTTCCTGTGTCCATGACCAGAAATTGTGAACTGTACACCCTGCCATGTACGGACCACAGCTGTCCAACATACCCCTGTGTAGGGCAGCCACATGGCATGACTGTGTGCATACAAACACACACACACACATCTCTATCACAGGCAGGTCATCACCAGACACACACACCACATCTGCACAGCCCATTTAGAGAACACCCCTTCAAACATACACACACATTATGTCAACTGTATAGCCCAGCTCAGGCCTCTGGCAAACCCACACCACACCCTGTGCATATGATGATACCTGTGCCACATCCCTTTCATCAGTGCCATCGATGCAGGAACATGCTAATATGGGTCTGATGCACAGGGTGAATATAGTACAGTGTAGCTATGTAATACTGTGTAAGGTGCTGTCTGCTTGCATTTGTTATAGGTACACATCAAATTGTATGTATCTTTTTAGCCATGATGCAGTATTGGTGTTAGTACCGCTGACTGGATGTAGTCTGACATGTTATATTCTGGGGTCAAAATTAGAAGACCGAATGTTTAGGTGATCGAAAACCTAAACATCGATCTTCTAATATCGAAAGCAAAAAAGGGTGAAGAGCCGATTTAATGCAGGGAAAGATTTCCCTTGGCCATTCACCTGACTTTGCTGTTTCCCTACTGTTGAGCAATCTCAGAATTTTTATATTTAGTTAGGGTGGTGTGGGGGGCACAGTAATGTTTTTTGTGTTGTGGCCAAGGGGCGTGTTTCCCTGGGATGTTTGACATTGTGCAGTTCGATATTAGAAGATCGATGTTTAGGTGTTTGATCACTTAAACATTCAGTCTTCTAATATAGACCCATATTCTGTCTGTGTTCCAGGTGTCTGTGTGTCTGCAGGCTGTAGTCCTGCAGACATTACCAACAGGGAGTATGGCAGAGTAAAAAGACATTGACTGTGTGATAGCCAAGGTACAGCTGTATATGTACATGTTTACCAGGTGTGTATGCATGCAACAGTATGTTTGGGACACTGTTGGCAGACAGTATAACCTTGCATACATACCCTTTATCACAGCCAGCTAGGCTTCATACATGTCACCTCAGTGTTCTGTAGTACCACAGGCTCACACATTCAGAGGAGGTTACTGGAGTACTGGCACTAGGTCCCTCACAAGCCTAGCCATGACTGTGACCCCAAAAGATTCACCTATCTTGTGAGCATACATTAGTCACAGGGCCTTCTACATATTGCACACACATAGGCAACACACAATGTGTGTGTGACATTATCAATTGTGGAGAGTGGAACACAGGTTGCAGTAATGTGACTGTTGGCAGCACATGGCATGCCCACAGCAACTGCAACACACAAGATGTCCACTGGTATGCTAGTTAGACACCTTCTTTGTATGACATTACCTTCACTTACAGTATTTCTCATGACATTAAGGTGCTTCTGAAGTGCAATCACTTCTCTATGCAGTCAGTACTGAACTGTGTGATATGTTTCTTGTCCTACAGTTCTGGGACCTCTTTTAACTGTTTCAGTTGTCATCACACGTTACACCTTGCCAAACATGGACTGCAACCTGCAGGGTGGTTCAGACATACCTCTCAACTGTAAAGTTTACTGTCCTGATGCATGCCACATATCATTAGTCCATTTTCACATGCACCTGTGTATGTCTGGCAGATTGTTGGCAAACCAATGAAGTCATAAAATAATGGCAGACATTATGAATTGCACACTATATTCCATTCAGACAATCTATGCTAATGGAAACCCTGTTATGCTATCACTGTTATATGTTTGTAGGTGCAATATTTGACAGGTGTCCCTATTATGTGGCCATTGTCACCCCATTATATATGGCTTTGTAAACATTCCTTGAGCCAACATCTTGGGAGGTATGACGACAGATGGTGGCCATACCTCTGACCTCTGCATATGTGTGCAGACTGTCCTGATCTCTGACACATGATTTCTTTACATTGGTCATGAGCATGTGGTTTTCCGGCCAACATCTGGTAAAATCATGACAGACTGTGACATTGTAGATTAATGATAGCTATTGTCATGTAAAAACACATACCCTTTGGAATGTGCATTCAATTGCATGACCTGTTCCACTATCCATCTCCCATGTGTCTCACAGCAATATGTGACAGGTGTGCCCAATGCTTGCTGTTTGCCCCAGCTTCACATATGGTGTTCACCTGATGTCTGTCTGTGAGTGGTTGGGAGGTTTGTTGGTGGCTGTAACACAGGTAGACTGCTGCAAGGTGATGTGATACAGTGATAGAGTAACAGACTATTTATCAGCATTATGTATCAGACAGGTACAAGGTCTGCTGCTGCGATGTCTGTTACTAGAGTAACTGTGGCATATTTTGAAATGTGTCTTACATATGCCCATTGTTTGGGGACACAGACAACACATTGGTTGCAAACATCTGGATATTCCATATACATATGTACAGATGGCTGGTGTGGCCTGTACAGATTAACATGGTGTATGTATGGCAGGTGCATTTTACTGGCTCTTTAAATTAATGCCATTGGGAGGGAGTCAAAAGGTCATAAAATGGTATAACCAATGCACACAACAGGCACAGGGGATATGCTTCACACACAAACTACTATAGTTGCCAGTATTGGGATTAAAACCACTGCCTACCTAATTAATTGCACTGTAGTATTACACAGCTATTGCAGGCACCACAGAGCTTATAGGACAGAAGAGTGTATACAAGTACTTCTATGGTGGATGACAGCAGCCCTTGTAAAAAGGGCAATGGGAAGCATACTGGATGGAACACACCTCAAAATGGTAAAATCCATACCCCAGAGTTTATAACTACACACACACACACACACACACACACACACACACACACACACACACACACACACACACACACACACACACACACACACACACACACACACACACACACACTTACCTGTATTGAGTATAGAACCCCTACCTATCTAGCTGGTACTACAGTATTATGCAGTTATCACATGTGCCATAAAGCTTATAGGGTAGAAGAGTGTCCCAAGGTACTTCTAAGGTGTATACCATCACCAGCCCTTTTAACGTATGGCAATGGGAAGTGTACTGGGAGAGAAATGCCTCAAAATACTGTATCCTACAAATATACACACTTACACTTGTCAGGACTGAGAGTAGAACCCCTACCTATCTAGTTGTTTGTACTATACGGTTGTGTGTTTATTGCATGTGGCATAGCGCTTATAGGGCCGAGGGTTGTCCAAGAGCACTTTTAAGGTGAATGATGTCAGCAGATCTTGTAAAGTAAGGCAATGGAAAGTGTACTGGGTGGAAAAGGCTTAAAACTCTTATATTTATGAACATACTTGCATATGCTAGGACTAAGATTAGACCCCCTACCTATCTAGTTATTTGTACTATACTGTTACACAGTTATCACACATGCTACAGAACTTATAAGACTGACAAATGTCCAAAGGTACTTGTAAGGTAAATGACATCAGCTGATCTTGTAAAGTAGGGCAATGGGAAGTGTACTGGTTGGGAAAGGCCTAAAACTAATATACCTAAACACACACTTGCATATGCTGGGATTGGGATTAGAACTCCTACCTATCTAGTTATCTGTACTATAGTGTTACACAGTTATCACACGTGCTACAGAACGTAGAGGGTTAGCAAGTGTCCAAAGGTACTTCTAAGGTGAATGACATCAGCAGGACTGCAAAAGTAGGGCAATGGGAAGTGTACTGAGTGGGAATGGCCTAAAACTGTTTCATCTACAAACATACACATACATACACACACACACACACACACACACACACACACACACACACACACACACACACACACACACACACACACACACACACACACACACACACAGAAGGCAGGCAATGTGATATTACAACCCCTACCTCAGTACTATTACACAATGGAGCTCACTTTCATGTTGGCATATGCCACTGGTTACAACCAGTATGCCACTGTCCACATCAGGACATCACTCTATGCCATTCAGGATATCCTTGTGTATGACTCACTTTCTTTGTGTGTCTCCCTGTATCTCTCTCACTATCTGTCTATCACTGTCTGTCTCTCTCTCTCTCTCTTTTCCCCACATCTATGTGTGTGTATGCTTGAGATATTGTTATATGTTGTCCATATATATGTCTGTGTATCACACACAGCAGATGCAGATATATCACATATGGGCCACCTACAGCTAGCTGAGTGTAATCCTGTCTGATGGGTGTGTCTAGATACAGTTAAGGTGTACATAGCTGTCTGTATAAAAAGACATATCTGTGCAATACACTCATAAATCTGATGTGGGTTCCGACATGGGCTGTGATTAAGTGTATGAGCATACCCAGTATGACCTTCCATAGTGAGAGTGGGACTCCATTCCAGAGATAGTTGTACTCCAGTCTGAGGTTTTGTGTGCTACAGCCATACATCTCAAAAGTAAACAGGAAGTTGCTAAAGGTACAGGTTTTGATTTAGCCAACTTTTCTGACATACCTGACATCTGACACTGGCATGTAGTATGTCATTACCTAGTGACAGACATCCACAGATCATCACAGTGCTTTACCAGAGAAATACAAGATGTATGATGCATAGACCAATGTTATGAGCCTGACTATAGACATTCTTGCCCAAAATTGCCAGTTGAGAGGTGTGCCTACATCCGATTGACTAATGAAGCTGTGTAAACTGTCCATCAACTTGGTGATATACTGGCTGGGGTTCTCCTGCTTGGGTGGTATTCTTCTTACCTGAAAAGTCATATCCTGATGTACCATACCTCTCAACTGTACAATTTTTGGCACATTGTCCAGATGTTTGTCTAGAAGTGCTGTCCAATCTACATAAACTTGTGTTTTTATGGCAAGTTAGTTGCAAATAATTGAAGACTGACTTTACAAAATAATGACAGTCATTAGTGTTTCAGACTTCATGGTGCCTTCTGTGTGGACTCTGCATGTCCTTCCTGTGGTCACGTGGGTTTCCTCCAGGTGCTCCGGCTTCCTCCCACATCCCAAAGACATGTTGTAGGTGGATTGGACACTCTAAATTAGCCCTAGGTGTGAGTGTGTGTATGTGTGTGCCTTCTCTCGAAGGCTGGGCACTGGGCTGGCAACTCGACACTGTAAAATGCCACTGCCAATCATGAGTGGAGAGGTGATCCGTTGTGGCGACCCCTAACCAGGAAAAGCCGGAAGAAGAAGAAGAGTGCTTCAGACTTCATAACCTTCAGACAATTCCTGCTAATGCAAAACCCCTTATCCTACCAACTTTCTTAGTATGTAAGGGCAATATTTACAACATGTGCCTATCATTGGGACTTTGCCCCACTTTTATTTATGACCTTGTCCAGATGGCTTGCTATAAGAGGTTGAGAGGTATAGGTGTGGGTACAGAGTACATTTTATTGTGCAGAAATGTCCATTATATGTGTATATTCTACATAGCACTGTGACTTTCAGGTATGTCAGTGACAGGCCAGTACAGAGTAATGTGCTGAACTACTGACAGTTGTGTATAGGTTGATAGGTTGATATGACATTAGTAGGGTATTGCCCCTGAAGCCCTTATAACCCATGCAGATGAGAGTGTAGCCTGTGTTAAGACATGTCAGCATACAGAGCCCCTGTCCAGCAGGGACACAGGTGGAATCACAGGACTGTATTTTGTGTTTTCCATTCACGTATATAGGGAGCACATCACCAGTGGTATTGAGGCACTTGGCTTGATGTGGACAGGGAGTGTATTCCACAGATGGGGGAGTGTGTGGGACATGTATCTGTCACACCAACAAGCCATACTGATATCACAGACCAGGTTGGTGCTGTGCCTACAAGTTGATCAAGTTGGCCTTGACATCCAGATGTGCAACAATCCCATCAAGGCAGGGTCTGGATTGCTTTGTATGCCAGACAGTGGTCACCTCAGCAGAGTCAGTATAGAATGGGGCAGATGGACAGTGCTGTTAGCCTATCTGTGTAGGGTAGGTGTTTGGAGTTTGGGATACTGCCTTAGTGTTTGCAAGACCCTGGTGTGTGGAGTATGCATGGTCTGTGGTGTGTAGGTTTGTGGAGTTCTCATGTGTTTTTGCCTCTGAGGTGTCCTTTGGGTTTTTGCATTGTTGCGGACCTCCACTTACATGGGTGTGTGTTATGCATTTGCAGGTGATGTTTACTGACTCCATACACTGCATGGCACCTATGTTACTGCACAATTTGTTGAGGTGTGCACATTCTCCATTTGTCTGGCCTGTGGTTCCCCTTCCCCTTATGTGTGTATCATTGCCCTTCTGTTGTCCACTCACAGGCTTTGCCCACAGTGACTGCTGTTATGTATTTGTAATTCTGATGTGAGCAGGGCAAATGCTGTAACATTACACACAGTGTTATGGACTTCACACCTCTGAGTGTACCTATTTAGCAGGTTGTCCATCATTGCACCACTATATTTGCTGTGGTCCTCAGATGGTTTGTGTTGCTATATATAATTATGAGGCTACATGTTGGCCTAGCTGTCAAACCATCACAGACTGACAGCTGGGCAGGCCCATATATGACAGTCAGACAAAGGACCACACATTGGGACAGGGTTTTACTACTGTTCTGCCAAACATAGACAGTTGGGAGATCAGTTTGGTATTTGCTTGCTTTCTCTTGTGTTTATGACATCTGCTTCCCCACTGTTTGCCATGGCTGTTTTGACATGACCCTTTCTTGTTTTGCAAATAGTTGGCAGGAAAATGCAATGTTAGGACAAGCAGAACAGATAAATAAGGCATACTTGTGCTCCTTCTGTGACAACCTGTCATTCCAGGGGTATGGATGTTGGCCAGTGACATGTTGCCAGTGCTGACACAGTAAGTTGGCAGCCTTTTATAACCTGGCAGTAAACTGACCTTCAGGTACCTGCTGTCCTACTAGTCACCACACCTCTTGATGTTTTAGAGCCAGACATATGGAAAAAACTATAAGTACTTTGGGGACAAAGGCCTACATATAGGGTCCATTGTTAACTATTGACCTTACAATCCTGGAAAGGTGATACAATAACAGGTTTTGCATTAGCATGCATTTTCCTAAAAGGTATGAAGTCTGAAATTACAATCTGTCATTATTTTCTGACTTTAGTCTTTTGTGATTTGCCAATGATTTGTCAGAAAACCACAATTTCATGATAAAGAGACCATAAATATGATGCAAAACTCTGGACATTCTGCAAAAAGTATGTACAGTTGAGGGGTATACTAGGCACTGTGTAAGGTACTCTGAGCTGTGTACTGTCCATATGTGTTGCTCCCTGTCCCTGACTTGTACAGCTGTTGTGCAGTTACAGATATTGATGCCTGGACAGCGTGTACAACTCCTACCACAGCTGCATTTGACATGCAGAATAATTTGCACTGCAGTTCTTGGAACATGGACCCTGTCATCCACAGTACTTTGCCTAGGCCACTAAGACACAATAGCCAGGAGTAAGTGCAGGCCACATACTAACAGTACTGACCACACATATACATAGCTCATTGACTGCTACATATTGTGGACATGCAACAAGTTATCAAGTTGATTGGGACAGCCCTGGGAATGTGTGCTCTGCTGGTAATACCCTACAAACATTACTGTTACTGCATTTCTATGGAAACATTAGGTGTGGGGGGGCACACATGTCAGCTGTCCACATTTGCACAGACTGTGATGATGTTCCCTTTACATTTTGGTTCCATTTAGCATAGTATTATGCTTGTCTTGGAGACTACAGGCATATCACTAAAGACTACAGGTTAGATTGTTATGGCAGACATTTGGGTTTCAGACTTCTTACCCTTCAGAGCCTTACTGCAATTGTAAGATCTGCAGTGATATCATTGTGTAAGTCTGTATGGGAATATTTCTTCATTGTCCCCATTTGTGGTCCTTTGCCAGACATTTTTTTAGGGTCTATATCATATGAGCGAATTGCACAAATTGCGAATGCTCATAATATCGAATATACCGGACCTTGAACTTCCTATTGTGGAGAGCTGTGCCCCCCACCACCGCTAAATATATATTCCAACTCCGAGATCCCACTACAGTGGGGAAAGAGCAAATATCCCATTCTTTACTGTACCGCAATCTCAGAAAAAGCACTTTGAGGTCCGGTACGTTCGAAATTATGAGAGTTTGCAATTTATGAGATTCACTCATATGATTTAGACCCATTTCTTTATGTTTTTCTACATCTGACTTGCTGGCTGAGGCTGGGAGGTGAGTATGGGACCCCCATATTGACATCCATTCATGTGACCTATGACCCCACCAGTGAGTTAGCCCCCCACATATAATGCAATGAGATTTATCACCTAGGGGACTACTGCATACTCTGGAGAATCTAATAACCCATATAGCTGTCAGTTGTCTGCTGCTATCCCAGTAGGCGAACCCATTCCCTTGCATGCATGCAGTGATACCATAGCTATGCTACCACAACATATTACTCCATTTATTTATTGCTAAGAAGACTGACTTACCTTGTGCCTGCAGCAGTTGTGAGGATGGTGCTTGAGGGCTGGCTCTGTCGGATGCATGCAGTACACAGCCTATACATGGTAAGATACAGGTAGTGTGATGTGTGTGGCATCCATTTTACTGTGTGTGCAAGTCAGAGAGAGGTGTCAGTCCCTGGGACCCTACATTGTCAGTGTATGTGCTATGCGTTTCTTCTTTGACAAGTCCTGGACATACTGGGCACACCTCCATCTGCCTACAGGAGCAGGCTCAGGGGGTTCCTCCTCCATGCTCCCCTGTGCCTGTGGAGGCCTTGGCAAGGGTGGCAGGGCTGTGTGGGCCTTCTCTGTGATGTTTCTGCCACAGCTGTTTTAGCAGGATCATATTGTGTAGCACAGCACATACTATGAACATGTGTCCACCAGATATATCAAGGCAGCAGAACCGTGACTTGAGCATCCCAAACACATGCTCTATAATGATTCTGGTTTGTGTGTGTGCCTCATTATGGCATTCTTGAGTGAGTGGGTGTGCATTTCTGATGGGTGTCATCATCCATGGCTCCAGTGCATAGCCAGTATCTTCCACCAGATGGCCATATGGGATGTCCCCCTGGCAAATGCCTGGTAACAGCTGTGAGGCATGCCAGATGTGAGAGTCTTGATAACTACCAGGGCTGCCAGCACACACATTCATGATAATACTCTGGGCATTGCTCATGACCTGGCAGTTGATGGAGTGGTAGCCCTTGTGTTTGACAAAGAATCTACTCTCTTCACTGGGTAGTGCCTTGATGTGGATGTCTGTACAGTCTATGGCACCCATTACCTCTGGGTAGTCTGCTACACAGTGGACGAGATGCATATTGCTGGTCCTCTCCTCACGGGTGCTAAGAAAATATATGTTCTCACCAGTGTGTGTTCACATGACATCCAGGAACTGGTGGAGTACCCTGGATGCAGATGCCTGTGAGACCCCCATGATGTCCCCAGTAGGTCTTTGGAAGGTACCTGTAGCTAGTATTCTTAAGGCTACACATACCTTGGTTTCAACTAAGATGGGTTCCCTTTGTTGGCTCTGAGTCTGAGGTGAGGCCAGCACAGCTCACAGAGTTGCTGAAGTAAGTCCCTGTCCACTGTGTAGCACTCTAGTATCTCCAGATCATGTAGCCCCTGGTAGGTTACCCTGGGTCTGAACACTCTTCACCTCCTCCTCAGTCTGGGATGGTTGTCAGCATTATCCTTCTTACCACCCTTAGTCTCTAGCACATACTGATGTATCAAAGCAACAGCAGCTCCTAACATTATTTTGTCAGTTAAAATCCCCCACAGTGTGTACACCAATGATGCAGTGTTTGTGGGAAAAAAACAGAATGAAAGGTGTTTGCATACTTTATACTGGTGTGCTGCAGATGGTGCCTGTGTGATTGGCTATGATACATTCAACCTGCCAGCTATATTATTTGTACTTGAGTGCCTTTATTCTGCTATTTCCTGGTTCTTTTTTTTTTCTTCTCATTTCTGTCCCTTCTAAGCCCCTTGGCACCCTGCACCAACTCGCTGCTCAAATGTAAACACTTCTGCTAGTTCTTGTTTTTTTTTTTTCCATTGTGTTTAAGCCCTGCGGCATACCGCACAAACCCCTGTAGCTATAGTAAACAATATTGAGCAGAAAGGGTCCTCCCAGGGGCATGAATACACTCAGCATTTCTTGAACTAGCTCAGACATACTCCCTTGCTTAGCTGTGCTTAGCTGAGCATGAATAGGAGCCGCAGAGCTTCAGTGTGCTTACACCAAGCATGACACATCCCCTTTTCATGTCAGCTGCTTCTCTTGCATACACTACAGCATTATAGCTCTTACATGGTTAGGTGCAGGTGGACACAGCCTCCCATTTTGCTTTTCAATAAATTTAGCTCATTTGCATATACCACTGCCTTAGTCCCTTGTTACACCACTACAACTGAGCCTATCTCCTTTGCTACCAGGGTTACCTGTTATAATTTTGGTTCTGTATGTGACCCACTATAATGGCAAAATTCATATTTCACATTAAATTGTCTTTTTACATTTTTTTAAAAAAATTCTGCACAATCTCGTTTGTGCGCCACTGCACTATGCTTAAACAGCCAACATTGGCCAAATAAACTTTGATTTTTATGATTTTGAAAATGTTTTTCATGCCAATGGCCATATCTTTGGCCATTGGTATGCCTAATAGTCATAATACATGTTTTACTTTGAGCTGTCATGCCCCCATTTTGATTTTTGCAGAAATGTACATGCTTAGTAACCGAATACATTTCTGCAGCAGACACTGGTCTGACACAGATGCCTGCCTGCTTACTGAATCACTAATTCACCTCATTTGCATGATTTTCATCAGCAAATTAGGTAAGTATCATTATTCAGTGGTGTCTGTGTCAGAATAGTGCTGGCAGGCTCGGGCACGCCCCCTAGCCTTGTTTACTGGACCGCTCAGCAGCCATTTTCCATGCAATAGCTGCTACACTATTCTAACATGGTGAAATTGCTTTATTGAATCCTGAGGTCAGTGTAGGACTAGCGTAAGTTCTACAAGCAGTGTACTGTGGCCATTTCTGCAGCTCCCCCTCAACAGTGCACCTTGCATATTAATGTAGGCACATTACTGAGAGATAGCCATGTTACATGGTTACAGAATCAGTGTAGGGGGTGTGTTACAGTGTCTGCAAATGAGTAATATGCCCTGCACTGTTAAAGTGCTGGATGGCACTTAAATAATAAAGGGAAACATGTTTAAATAATTTTTTCTGTGTTTGAGCAGTGAGGTGCTTAGCAATAGACACATGCCAGACATCTAAAAATAGAAACTGGCTGCATTTAATTAGTTAGGAAAGGTCAAATTTAAGCATAGCTAAGCAGGTTTGCAAAGCGCAGTGCAGTGCTCAGCATTGCATAAACGTAGCTGAGAGCTATATAGAAATGTATAGCTCTGATCACCATATCCTTGGTAGCTGAATGGTTAGAGTCATGGCCTCATGTGCAGTAGGTGCACAGTTTGAATACAGGCCATTCAAGTTTTTACATGCGATAGGGAAATGTTATACATTTTTTTTTTTATTATGTATACACTGAACTTTGTTACATTTGTGTGTACGATAGTATTGCGGCTCATATATTATTGCAGTATTGTCACCACATGGGCACTGGAATGCTGTTTGGTTTTAATGCATGAATTTAACAATATGGCATGTCAAAACTATATTTCCAAAGCCACATCTATAATTACGTATTTGCAGCAAAGTGGTTCCTTGGCACTAGGACTGCATTGGAGCACTGGGAATCTTTATCAAAGTCAGCTACAGTTTTTGGATCATTTGTTTAACATTTCACACTTCTGCCAGTTTCTTTTCACATTTTCAATTTCTTTATTTTTACATTCAGTCTCCTGAGCTTCAAAATTGTAAGTTGAACCCATTATAGTTAGCTGCTTCAAGAGCATTCACTTTTCGATACATCATACTGTTTCTATTCTGTTTTCCATTTTTTATTACATGAAAAACTTTTATTAACAAGTTAGCATGGACAAAAGTAAGTACAACAAAAACAATCCATGTCAGACTATTTAGAAAAGAAAAACAAAAAGATATGGTGACAAGTTCGGAAAATTACCCTCTGTTCTTGCCATTCCCCTCCTTTTAAATAACGAAGCCATCTTGGTTTTAATTAGTGTTTATCATGCAATATACTGTTTTCATCCTCTGTTAGGAAGTCAAGGAGTATCCCTGTGCACATTAAATAGCATCTGGTGCAAGGTACCGTCTATAAGGTGATGTAACATGCAGTTTGGAGACATTTTAAGCCTCATTATCATCTGCTTTGCAAATCTCTTAATTTCATTTACTGCCAGTGCTAAATAACACTTTTCAGTGGTAATTGTCACTGGCAGTCCATGCTTTTTATTGGCACAGAATACCCCGTCAGTCATTCCCCCAAACACACACACACACACACACACACACACACACACACACACACACACACACACACACACACACACACACACACACACACACACACACACACACACACACACACACACACACACACACATGCATAATCACACATCTAATAGCACTACTTCTCCTCTGCTCTTCCCCAAACTTAGCTGCAACACAGTCTCTGCTATGGACTATAATGGGAGAATTCAGTACTTTGACCATGTTAATTAACATGGCCTGCTGTGCTTAGTGAATTGCTCATCTGCATAAATCCCTTCCCACATATTTTTTTAGCTAAGAGCACAATTACTTGGATGCATAATTTCCTTTAAGCAGGCATTTCCAGCTAAGACCACATGGCTATTTATTAGCCACTTCCCTTGAATAAATATCTCATTACCATGCAGCATGTCTGAGGAAATGGCTAAAAATAGTGATTCAACTGTGCATGTGAACTCAATGGGATGGGCCTGTCCCTGAATCAGGCTGTCCACACCCACTCGTGTAAGGGTTTATCACTCATTGTACCCCTTTCTGAAACCTAACCATGGATAATACAAAAATCCAAAGCAATTCATTCTCCTTTTTTATGGTTAATCATTTTATATGCAGAACCTTCTGTTATTGTTTACTGCATACCTGCTCTCTATTCCATCAAACCATCTTTCATCTTTAATTCACATTTGTCATGTTTATACCTACTGCCTGCAATTTGATTACTTACAAGTCTGTTTTAGGCCTGGTATCAAGACCAGACATCCATACTTCAAGCTGCCATCCTCTAAGAATTGAGTAATCTGTGAATTGTCCCTTTCACAACAATTTAGTACCTTCACCAAATGTACAATGGATACAGATCAATGATCTAAACATCTAATAAACACTAAGAGATAACAGAGCTTCTTTTATTCCCCATGCTTCCTAACAGAATTTTTTATCTCATTATCCCACTGCAAAAGCAGAGGCATATCCCTCCTATTGTAAAAATATACATAATGCCAAATTGCTGTTGTGCCTTTAATTTTCTATGTTGTTATCAACTCTGGTATAATTCAGGCCAGAACCTTGCATCCTCTTCCAGTTCATTGCTTAGTCTTTTTCAATGTCCAGAAGACAGTCTTTCTGACAATAACCTAATAGGTCTTGTAACCTTGTGCCCACTATACATATACCCACTAGGGGGTCTATATTAGAACACCGAACTTTCAAAATTTCGAGTGTTCTAATATCGAACCCTATTAATCGAAAATTTAAAACATCGAACATACAGAACAGCAATTTTTTTCCTAGGGAATAAATTTGCTGTTCCAAAACACATACACACAACACAAGCACACCAAACAAACAGCTATCCACATACATACACCTAAACTCTTACACCTAACCCGACACTAAACTATACATTCACCACTAACTATCCACTTACCTTAACCCAAACCTTAACCCTAAGGTCCGTCACTATCGCACAATCATCTCACCCGCACCCCAACCCTAACTCACCTATCCCTCCCTAACCCTCACGTCCACACAATTGCACACTTACCTGACCTGTGCCCTAACCCTAACTCACCTAACCCGCTCTAACCTTCATGTCCACACAATCTCACACTTACCTGAACCCGACCCGTAACTTTCCACCACAGCACTGAAAATACCAAAGTAACAGAAAAGGACAACCAAATTATTTCCCCAGGAAAAAATTTGTTTTTCTGTTTCTTCGATATTTTCTGCGTTCACTGAAAACGGGTCAATATTAGAACACTCAAAATTTTGAAAGTTTGGTGCTCTAATATAGACTCCCACTAGGCCATATTATAACTTTCATGTGAATAATGGTCTGGTCTAGCACCTTTTTCTAACTGCCCCTTCTAGTTCTTTTCTCTTTATGCCTAAGCAATATTTTTGTCCCAGTTTCCTGGTATCTTTTGATTCATTATTGACTCTGTGCACTGTGCCTCTAGCTCTTGTAGCATAAGCCTGAATTATGGACTGAAGATGTTAATATCTATCCCCTCCACCTGAAAGATAAAGTTTATTTTTATCACATTGTTGTACTCAAAGTTTTGGTGCTGTGCTCCATAAATCCCCCCATCAGTGTATTTCTAAATATTCAGTCATTCACAAATTGAATAGTTCTTTCTATTTTAATAAATGTTACCTCATAAGTCTAGAACAGTCTGAGTGTTAATGTGGACCAAAGTACTGTAATTTATGAGAACTAATTTTTTTAAGAGTGCTATATCTTTATTCATTATTTTGACAACCATTACATGAAAACAAACCTTTTTCATTGTCTGCCAACTGCAATACTAATATATGCAACTCCCTGAGTACTCTAGTCATCTGACTGGCCAAGGTTTTTCTATATGCATTTGCTAACTAGGTAAGCTTACTGAACACAAGTGCTCCTTTTCAGGGGTAACTTTATGATCATGACATGGTCAATTGACTGATTAACAATTACACAGCAGGCAAATGGATGCAGAAGGAAGCAAGCCATATACCCTTGACAACAGAAAGCAACTGGTAACAGCTCAAAACCTTAATTATCTGTATTAACTGCAACACTAAAACATCTGAAACGGTTTCATTTAATCCCACACTGTTTCTTCCAATACAGGAGTTACTTATATATGTTCCTACATGGTTTATTCCTTACGAGATGCAGTTTAGACCTCCTGGCTTATCATTTGATGAAATAATCACTGTGGAACCAAAATGTTTTAGGACCTGCGATTGAAAAAAAAAAAAAACAAAACAGGGTAATGATAGCCAGTAATCTGTGGCGTCCAGCTACTTATTCCCATTTCATATCCATCTTTTACCTTTTGCTTATTTATGTATTTATTCATTCTTTTATTTAATGAATGAATGAATGAATGAATGAATGAATGAATGAATGAATTAATTAATTAATTAATTAATTAATTAATGTATATTTTATGCAGCACAACAATTTACTTTTAATTTTTTAACCTAATATATTGTAAACAATGTCTCAATGGCCATCTACATTCCTTCTTAATAAGTTTCACATTGGATCCCTGCCTCTGAAACTCTAAACTACTACTTATACTAAAAGGATGAGAAGAAAAATTTGTTGATCCACAGTTTTTGCAGTACTTTTTTCAACATACTTTCAAGGTTAGCTACAGTCATACAGGTACTTGAAGTACTAACAATCAGTGGTTCTAACTCATTGTTGCTTCTGATAGAGGTGACATAAAGTATTCATGGAGTACTGACCTACCTTATTAGTCATGTAAGTCTGTTCCCATCCTCGTACTGTACTACCTGTTAATCTTTACCCAACTGGTTAGTTTCAGATTTTTTTTATTTTATTTTGCTTTTGTTTACCAGGTTTAACTGTGTTTAGTCTCACACTGCCTGTTAACCACTTGCCTAACTGATTAATTTCAGGTTTTGTTTTTAATTGTTTTTAAACATTTTTAAACAGCAATTCAGTATTGTACATTAACAGCCATTAAGGAGTATACATTAACAATTGCACATTCATTTTCTAATTAGATTGCATTCATATGAAATTACAGTATAAAAGATAATTATGTATTAGTAGATGTCAGACATTGAGCATTCAAAGAGGTGTATTAGTGGGCTTGACAAATAAATAGATCATACGATTACTGCTTAGAAACTAAATGGAGTTGGTGGAAGGAACTAGGTAGTGCAGAAAATGTTAATATTGTAGTTAAGAGGTGATATATAAAGCAGGCCTATATATATATATATATATATATATATATATATATATATATATATATGTATATATATATATATATATATATATATATATATCTATATATATATTGGTCCCCTTCAAAACATCTATAACCCATAACATCTAATTTCATAACATTGAGACCAGAACATCTAAAACCCATAACAGAAAATAACATCCCCTCCACATATAATGACATATAATGTCACCAAACTACCAAACACACATTTTACTATATTTCTGCAGGAGGGCTTGATACAGTGGTTTAGGAAATTAACTTTTTCCCACTGTAGTGCAATCTTGCAGTTGATATATTTCATGTATGAGGGGTGTGGTGTGAAGGGGGGCTTGCCCCCTACAGAAACATAGTAAAAAATGTGTTTGGTAGTTTGGTGTTGTTATATGTGGAGGGATGTTATTTTCTTGTGATATGTAATGTTAGATGTTGTGAAATTTGATGTTATGGGTTTTAGATGTTCTGGTCTCAATGTTATGAAATTAAATGTTATGGGTTTTAGATGTTTCAAAGTAGACCTACATATATATAAACTGCAAAAGTCATTTCTTGATATTGAAAATTACCTAAATGAACTTCAACTCATCTTAAACCCAAGCAAAACAAAATGAATGATCTTCTCCAACAGGAAATCTAAAGCAAAACCACCTCCTCTCTCCATCTATTCCACTAATGGCACTATAATAGAACCAGTTAACCAAACAAAATCACTTGGTATTACAATAGACAACAACCCAACATTCAACAAACACATATTGCTCGCAATTAAGGAAGTTCACATCAAACTTAATGCTCTATATAGGGCCAGACCTTACCTTACTTGAAACGCCAGGCTAGCCAAAGCCGGATCCCACCTCCTACCTACTCTCCTCTACTGTTCTCAACTTTTCACTATCCCGCGCATGCCTGATTTACATCTACTTAATTCCTGATATAATAAAATAGCAAAAATTGCTGCCAATATACCCAATAGGACCCATCATTGTCTTGCTCTGCAAAAATTACACTGGCATGAATTCCCCAATCTGTTATTGCTCAATCAGCTCACTACTGCCCACTGTATTATCCACAAACTTGAAAACTGCCCTGCACTCTCCAGTGTAGTGCAACTAAATGCCAACCCCAAGACTCTTACATCATCGGATAAACTTATACTTAAGGTACCTAAGTCCCATAATTACTTTGGTGACTCTCTCTTCGGCTTCAAAGTAGCCAAACAGTGGAACCTAATACCCCAGAATATCCTAAAAACACACATAGTCATAGCTTCAAACAGCTCCTAAAGGAATACTTTACTCAACAATGGCTATGCTCCTGTAATACTCCAGGTTAGTTTCTCATGCCATTCTTTTCTGCTATCTTCTCCTTGTCTTACTGCTACCAAATGAAAATGCCACAATGGTTTATTTTAGTTTTATATATAATGAGTTTCATATTACTGTTTGCAGTAAGACTTAGGAAATATAATATGTTCTGTTTTTACATTCCATTTTTGTAAATTGTGATTGTTGGCAACTGTTAAACATTTTTGTCTACTGTTTATAAATCTTCTTAAAAATGTTGTAATCTTTTTGTACTGTTGTTGTGGAGCTTTTCTTCCCAGGTCTCTTCTGAAAATGGGCTATTTGCCCAGCCGGACTCTACCCGGTTAACAAACATAAAATAAAATACATAAATAAATAAATAAATAAATAAATAATAAGAGGCTCTCCATCCACATTTTACATAAAAATAAATAAAACAAAATATCACAATATATTATGGGGGTGCACAATCATTAATATGTATCATGGCTTTTATCACAGCTGTATCTTCAGTTGCATTACCTGTACTTTATCATCCCTTTAGTACCTATGAACTGCTTCATGTAGTATGCCTAATGAGACCACCAGCTAATAAATACTGATCTCCACCATTATTTTTATTGCTGCATTTTTTAATTGTTTTCCATATCTTATACTTGTACACAACTGCCTGATATGGACCACTTCCAGGCATTGTTACTGTGTACTAGCATCAGCAAATTCCTGTTGGTTCCATACTGTAACTCTTTGATCATCATTTTTCCTCATTTGCCATGTAAAACCATGTAATATTATTTTTAGTGCAAGCAGATAACATTAATTGATTGCCTTGCTAACTACCCTAATACATACAGTGTTGCAGCCCAAATGGCTGTTACATGCCACTCTGTAGCCTATACTGCTTTATGCCCCTACCACTACATTTTCCCAATAAAACTACTATGCCTCTTGACCCCTTATGATGGCAGAGCAATTGTCATGTGACTGCACCCTTCTTGGAGTGTCTTGTTCTCAGGAAATGAATTCCTATCCCTTTAAAGGGCATCTAAGACATATATGGAACTTGATGATCTCACTCATAATGGCAACAAGATGGTGGCCATCTATGTGCATACCAGTGTTTTTAAACTTGGAGAACAAAGTGAAAAATTGTAACAAAGTGCTTTAGGCTCAGAATTAAGTTTCAGACTACCAAATATCCTTGCTTTATACCTCAAAAGCACAAATGTAATGCATAAAATGATGTAAATGGTCTTAGTGACAATTTTTAAAATGTAAGCATGTACACTGGTTTGAACATGTTTTAAGAAGGTGTTTTATTGCTACTACAGTTTTGACACAATAAACTTCTGGTTCAGTATAAAGAAAACTTATACAGTTAGATTTCAGTCATATTTTTAAAAAGCTTTACCTGTATTTAGCAACTACAACATTTAGAATGTAATGCAACACTGAGTAAAGACTTGTACTACTAAAAATTTAAACTTAGGTGCAATTCTCATTTTTGTCCAAAAGCCTTAGTATATGGCTTTACTGTACCTTGCAGGCTTTCAAAGCCCTTCTTACTATTTATTATTCAGGATATGAAATCTTGCTCTCAAATGTTCACCTTCTCTTTCTCTCTGTTTTTAAGCAAAAAGCAATATCTAATTGTATACAACCCAGCATGCACCTTGCTGTGCAACACAACCCCTAATAACCTTGCAGTTCCCAGATTCACTTTATATTCATGCAGATTCATTTGTGATTAATCCCCAATAACTTAGATGAAATTAATTTTAATCATTCACTCTCCCTTTGGGCTTGTTTACTGTTTCCTTAATATTGAATATTCTGTATAAAGATGTTTGCTTATTTATAAATGTAATTATCCCTTTTTTAATGCTGACGATAAAAAAAACACTCATGCTTGAAGAACAACAACAAATAAATTAAAACAAATATGCCATTAATGAACTATTTAGCAAAGCTCCTTTGTACTTTAAAAGCAGCCCAAGACATTTGCAGATGGCCCCCTGCCCCCCTTTCTAATGCGTGCTTTGCCCCAACCTTAATCCTGATCAGTACCTTATAAAAACCCTTTCTTTAATACTGCCACTACGCAAGGTAGGCTCAGACACAGAACCACACAAAAATGCATAACATCCCTCTGCCTAACCCTTAGTCTAGCCAATCCAACTAAACTGACCCAAACACATTTCTATCTGATACCAACCCACATGCCTCTCTTAAGCATTCAACTGCGGTAACACCTTTATCATTCTTATAAGAAAAGCGCAGTCCACATCTGAACTGTCTGCAAACAGCAAAAGTTAACTTTGAACCTAACACTACTCTTAAGTATTCAACTGCAGTACCACCTTTATCATTCTTATAAGAAAAGCACAGTCCACGTCTGAACTGTCTGCATACAGCGAAAGTTAACTTTGAGTATGTGTCTACCTGTTTGAGCCAATATTCATTTTCCCCTGGAGAGCACTCTGCTTTGGCTTGTAAGCAGCCCCACCCCCACCCACACACACTCATCTTCCACTTTCTCTCTTATTCTCTTCTGCTAACAAATAGTATCCATAACTGATCAATACTGTGTGTTTGTTAATTTAAACTGAGACCACAGTAGCCTACTGATACAAGGTTATCCTGTTTTTCCACCTGAGAAATGGTTAAGAAATGACTTACAGTTTCAGAGCAGTCCTTGGTCAATTCTGATTGTTTCTTAAACACAAACTTGTCTTTGCCTTGGCTCCTTAGCAGCAGTACAAAAGAACTGCCTGCTCACACCCTTGTTCTCCCCCTCCCCTTCCCTGTTTATTACCTTAAGCCAATCCCAAAGTTAATAAATATTACCTGTGGCAGGCATCATTTTTAAAACTACTACCACCCTTTGTCACTATCATATGTTCATTTATCAGTTTACTCTGTTACCTGATTGTTTCCAGCCCCCTCATAAGAGCTACTAACAAGGTCTCTACCCACTTCGCTCCCCATCCTGCCCCTATTCCCTCCCGCCCCCAGTGGTCCTACCTTTATTACACTCACAAACCCCTCCCATCTTTCCAATAGCCAACCACAGCGCTAACTCAACACTACCTCCTCCATCTTCCCACTACTATCACACCTCCTCAACTAACATGTACAAGCAGACCTTACCTATGCTCACTGCATGCACTCTCTTTGCATATCTTACATCCTACCAAAGCTCCATCATTCCCCCACTCAAACACTACCACTGTACTACTACTCACACCACCACTCATGTCTCACCCTCACTCAGCTCCCCTCCCACCAACTCAAGAACCATCCCTATGCACCCCCCACATATTCTACCAACTATATTACTCAAACATAAAGCATCCCTACAACTTAATATAGTAACCCTCCCACCATACCTTTTACCCACAGAGCACGATCATAAAGTTTCCCTAATAAACAAACACATTCAAAAACTGAGAAAACTAATAACCGCATGCATATCAAAACTTGCCCTAAGTGGAGACATCCACCCCAACTCTGGCCCTACCATCTCCAACCCCAATCCTCATAATCAGACTAGAAACCACAACTTCTCCCATATCACAGCCAATAGAAAGCCAAGTGACTTCCTTCTACTAAGCCTAAATATTAGAAGTATATCCAACAAAGTCCATGAACTCCATGCCACCATAGACTTGTACTCCCCAGATATAGTCATCCTGACAGAAACCTGGCTAAAACCTCACATTACCAGTGAGCAAATACTCCCTACCGGTTACGGCATACTAAGAGTAGACTGGCTAAGCAAGAAAGGAGGTGCTGTAGCTATAATATTTAAACAGCATCTAAACATCCAGATCTTAAAATCATCAACTCCACAAATAGGCAATGAAGAAATAATATATACCAGCCTCAAAATAAACCAAAACAAAACCATCAACATAATTGGATGCTACTTCCCACCTGGCCAAAACATCCCTCCACTAGAAAACCTCCTCAGCTGGTATACCCAGCATCTCCCCCAAGAAACTATAATTTTAGGTGATTTCAATATTGACTGGCAATCCTGTTCTGGAAACTATCCAACCCATCATGTAAACCTTCATGGCTTCACCCAACTAGTCCAGTCACCAGCCAGGATAAATAAAAACTCCAGCAAGCACACTACCATGAATTGGATACTAGTCAGTAAGAGCCCCCAGTCATATATAACAGTGATCACTCCCCAACATTCCTACTCAAAAAATACATATACCAAGCTAAACCTGTCATCTACCATCAAATATGTACAAAACTAAACTTTAACCCACTCACATTCATCTCATCCCTCAAAGAATGTAACTGGCATCCTCTAAAGTACCTTAGTCTTGATAACACAGTTGAATTTTTTAATACTACCTTCCTGAGCATCCTTAATTACCATGCCCCCATAAGACTTTCCAGAACCAAAACACAACCCTCCCCATGGCTACAAAAAAACACTAAGTCAGAAATGAAAAACAGGGATAAAGCCTGGGAGTACTGGCGCAAAACATTCTGGTCCTCCATAAACTCCATCCTCCACCCAGGTAAAGTCAGTACCCCTCCTCCTAACATCCCTCACTCCTCCGAAAATATTACTACCTCATTCAACACACATTTCACACAAACCATACTATCACTAGCTAAGCAACACAACCCCCTCCCCTCCAACCCACACCTTCAACTAGTAATCTCCCTACTGCCTTCTATTTTTCCTCCTGTACCTACCTCCAACATAAAAAACTCGTAACTAAACTTAAGCCCACCAAATTAGCAGCAGACAACCTCCCAAGTGAATACCTACAAATCGCAGCTGATTCTCTGGCCTACCCAGTATCCATCTTGATTAACCAATCTCTGTCAGAAAGGTACGTTCCCACACTGTGGAAAGTATCACATATAATTCCCCTCCACAAAGGTGGACGCTTCACAGAACTAACCAATTACCACCCCATAGCTATTCTCTCTCCACTCTCCAAAATACTAGAGAGATGCATACACTCTCAGGTCTCAGACTACCTCCTTACCAACATCCTCCTTTCCAATACTCAGCATGGTTTCCAACCAAACCATAGCACCACCACTGCCTTACTCTCCTTTACTAACAGTATCCTTCAGCATAAAAGTAATGGCTATCTCTCCTCTGCTACTTTCCTAGACCAATCTAAAGCATTTGACATGGTCCCACATAAACAACTCATCTCTGTCCTCAATAACCTATCCTTCTCACAATCAGTCACCAACTGGTTTCAGAGTTACCTGTCTGACCGCCAACAATCCATTGTATGGCAGAATGACATATCTCCCCAACTACTTGTCTCCATAGTGGTTACACAAGGATCCATCCTTGAACCCCTACTCTTCTCTGTTTTCACCAATAATCTAGCCTCTGCCACCAAACATGGCACACTCATTCAATACGCAGATGACTCAATCATCATCTGCTCAGCCCAGTCCCTACCCAAGCTGCACAAAGTCACACAGGAAGTCTTTGCCTTTGCTGAAACTTGGTTATCCGATGTCCAATTAATACTCAACCCAAACAAAACTAAACTACTCATCTTCCAACCCACCAAACATACTCAAAACAACTCTCAATTTAACATCACAGCAAAAGACAACACGACTATATACCCAACTGAACACACCAAACTGCTAGGAGTGGAAATAGACAATAAACTAAAATGTGACAGTCACATATCCATGACCATAAAAAAGTCCACAAAAAACTAGGAGCATTATACACAAATAAGCAACTTCTCACCAAAGCAGCAAAGATTTCAATAGGAAATTCCCACCTTATCTCCACCCTACTTTATGCCTCTACAATATATACCAACCTAAGGCATTGCGATCTAAACAAGCTAGAGACCTGCTACAACAAAATCACCAAATTCGCCACAGGGGCATCCTACCCTAGTCACCACTGTCTCTCACTTACTGAACTGGGCTGGCTTGAACTTCCTCACCTCCTTCAATAGTATCAACTATCACTCGCCCACAAACTAGTAAACCATCCACTAAATGTCCCATCCCTCCAGAATCTACTCCAACCCTATCGCATCACCAGACTACTAAGATCAAGCAACAAAAATCACTTGCAAATCACTAAAGCCAATAACTCTGCTGGTGAAGCACTATTCTTTTGCACCATAGCCAAATTATAGAACTCCCTCCCACCCACAATTACCTCTGTACCATCATGCACCCACTTCAAAACTTTACTAAAAGTGCACCTAAAAACATGCTGGCTATGCCCTTGCAACTCCCACTCTAATATCACCCACCCCATCCAACCACTACCTTTTTTCCACCCCACTAACTACCTTGATTATAGCAAGCTCAGATGCTCATAAGCCTAGTACTTATTATACAGCAGGAACTTCTTATTGTAACATTTGTTAATGTCTGTTATGTACTTCACAGATAAAGATTCTAGTTGTCTAATGATGTACTATGTTCTTCATCTGTAAATATGTTTGTAATTAATTGCTATGTTAATCAAATTGTTAATCGCTATGTAATCCAATGTAACTACTGTCTGTTTATTTTAACTGTGGAGATTTTCTCCCCAGGCCTCCGCTGAAAATGGACCTACGTCCAGTTGGACACTCCCGGTCAACAAATGTAAATAAATAAATAAAATACCTCTTTATCCATTTTGAAATGTTGACTACCAATTCACACTGGCATCATCTGTCATTTTAATTATAATCATATACATAAATATTATACACGCATATATTATAATGTGCCTCAATGTTAGTGCACATCAGCATTTGGTAATACTGTCTCTCTCTATAGATATATAGATAGATGAAAATAATTTCTGAAGGAGGCTAATGACTGACTTCTAATAGGAAATGGAAGCTTATTCCATAATCATGAAAGTTGCTGGGCAATATATGTGTATGTATGTATATATATATATATATATATATATATATATATATATATATATATTCATCTAACACTGCATTCTATACATAGGCTTTAAAATGGAACAGGATAACATGTTGCATTATAGACCAGACAAAAATCATCTCTAAGTATTCTGTAAAAGAAAAAAAAAGACCATAATGAGAGTTATTGAAGCATTTTTATGTAGCTCAGTTTTCCAAACCTATTATTTTTTATAGCAAGGGCTTTTTGTACCTTTTTGCATTCTTTCTGATAGCTTGTTCAGAGCTCATAAAGCATAGTGCTGTATTCAATTATTGTTCAGATCAGTGATAAAGTGGTACAGTTATCTCCATAGACATATCTTATAGAATTAGATCAGTTGCTGAATATGCTTATCTTACTTTGATAGATATACATTTGTCAAAGTTTAACCATACTTCATCTTTAATTATATTTGTTTTTATTAATTTGACCACTTATCCTGTAATCAGAATTTATGTTCTTTCTTCCCTGTTCCTGGCTGCTGTGCTCCCTGTTTCGGTGCCTGACCTGCACCTAGTGTTCCTGCTTGTCCCTGCACCAAACACCTGACTTCACCCTGCTGGACACCTGATAAATATAGTACAAACTAAAGACCTAAACTACCAGCTCTCTGTGAGACATTTTTCATCTGAAAAACAGTGAAACCTAGTGTTCCTGCTTGTCCCTGCACCAAACACCTGACTTCACCCTGCTGGACACCTGATAAATATAGTACAAACTAAAGACCTAAACTACCAGCTCTCTGTGAGACATTTTTCATCTGAAAAACAGTGAAACCTAGTGCTCCTGCTTGTCCCTGCACCAAACACCTGACTTCACCCTGCTGGACACCTGATAAATACAGTACAAACTAAGACCTAAACTACCAGCTCTCTGTGAGACATTTTTCATCTGAAAAACTGAAAATCCCATCTAGTGCTAAGAACTAAGGTGCGATAGAACGGATTCCACTGCTGTGGACCAGATAATCAAAACTTGTTTATATCCTTCTCTTAGTGCAGATGTTCACCTAAACACTCAACGAATGCTTATTTCCGATTAATATCCTTACCATAGCGACAACTTGTCTTAACTCCCTATACTAAATAAACAATTAAAACCAGAACAAAACATACACACTTAATGGAATCTTTGTTGATTTCTATACACAGGCTTAACCTAAACAGCGACCTAAGAATTAACCCACTACACTACTACCTGATTTCAGTTGTTTATGTATTTAACTATCCTGGACTTGGTACTCCTAATGTACAGCATCCTGAATCTGAAAAGTAGTTTTATCAGAGTATTCTTTTATTAATATGCAGCTGTTTTTCCTGGCTATTTGACTGTGTTATAAGGAGGTATTGAAGGTCATAGAAGTCCTGATACATTTTGTAACCCTTGTCTGTTGGTTAAATGGATTAACTTATTTAATTAGCAAAGGCAACTCCTCTGTATCCTATTTATCTGTATGTGTTTGTGCAGCTTAGAGCTCATAAGATGTTTGATACTGTAACAGAGTATTTTTTAATGTAAAAACTTACGTAATTGTGTCTAAGACTTATCTTCACTCACTCTCTAGTTGTAGTATTGTCTGCCTCACTACCTTTTCTCTCTTTCTGTATATCTCCAGCCTAGTGTTCCTGCTTGTCCCTGCACCAAACACCTGACTTCACCCTGCTGGAAACCTGATAAATATAGTACAAACTAAAGACCTAAACTACCAGCTCTCTGTGAGACATTTTTCATCTGAAAAACAGTGAAAGTATGTATTGTTATATCTAAGAGTACTAAACAATTATATTAATGTATTAGACTCTGCTAGGTTAGGCAAGCTTCCCATTCAGGTAAGCCAGCAGCCATACCCCCCTCACTAAACACTCATCTCTTTTATACCCCTACTCCCAGCTGTTTTAACTCTTTCACTATCTAGTCCATCCCTCATCTCTCCCTTGGCTTGTTATCTCCTGTAGGAGACCCATCTTTGCAATAAACTGACTGGCCACTAGGTGGTGTCCCACTGTAAACTCCCTGTAAATCTATCTCTTACCCCAGTGATAAGTGGACCTCCAGAACTCTGTCCCTAGTTTTTTCTACACAATTTTATCTTTCTACATCTCTCCTATGTCCCAAGGGATCTTTAATCACCTTCTACTCCTCTAATAGTCTCAGTCTCCTCTCTCTAACCTTGTAACTTTCTCTGACACTCTCCCACTTTCAGACTTACCTGCTAAATTCTCATATTCTACTGATTGTTTTCCTTGACAGTCTTTTATCCTGTCTCTACCTGCTCCGTTCACCCTCCGGGCTCACTCCACTCCCCTACCCTACCACCAATTCCCACCCACCCACAGTGCTCCTACATTTAGTTCCTCTATAAGACACACTCCTCTTTACCTACTCCTATCATACCAGGAAAATCATTAACACTCCCACCCCCTTTTTTCTCTGAACATACCCTCTAATACCTACCTCACATCCTTCCCTGCTTATTTACCCAACCTTTACTATTATCTCTTCACTGCTTTTAATACCAACCTCCCATTTTTCTTTCACTGCACTACCTTTAGAATGTATATATCAATCTTCCCTCACAATTTACATCTATTAATCTGGGTCTCACTCCTTCCTCCACTAGCCACCACCTATCTCCTTACCTCCTATGAACAACCACTCTACTCTACCTTTCCCTTACCATACAAACACACATCGACACCAACATTATCTTTCTCCCCAAACTTCCTAAACCTAATTTTTAAACCTAGCTACCTATTAGCGAAATATCACAGACTAGTACACATTAAGCTCACCAACTTAAAAACTAGAAAACTACTTAACTATGATGTTAAGCTTCTCCAGCCCAAACACTTTACTCCTCCTCAGACATTACTGGATGGAGACATTCATCCCAACCCTGGCCCTAACATTCCCCTTACCACTTCAAACTGTATCCATAACAAAACTAGGACCCTTTCACCTACCCAACTACCCAACTCACTCTCTATAGCACATCTTAAAATACGTAGTATTTGCAATAAAATTGCTCGTTCATGCCCTCCTACATACTCACCAATTTGACATCCTATGTTTATCAGAAACATGGCTAAAACCTACCATTAAAGACAATGAAATCACCCCACCTGGTTATAATATAATCAGACTTGACTGTACTACCAAAAAGGGAGAAGGGGTAGCAATCCTTAATAAAGGAGAGCTACAAGTCAGCACTATAAAACTGAACCTCCCTTTGGATAATAGAGCAGAAGTAATTATCTCCAAACTTCAGGTCAACACATGCAAAGCCATAAATATCACCTGTCTTTATCTTCCCCCAGGAAATAACATTAATACACTTGAGTATATCCTTAACTGGCTTTCTATTAATCTCCCTCAAGAAACCATAGTCCTTGGGGACGTTAATATTGATTGGAATTCCTGTACTAGTACAACCCCCGCCACCCATATCAACCTATATGGATTCTCACAACATATAAACTGCCCTACCAGAACTAACACACTCCATAACAAAGAAAGTACCCTGGATTGGATACTTACTAATACCCCTCATCAAGCCTACATAACAGGAACCCTTCCAGATGACCTAAGTGACCATTCTCTAACTTACATTATCAGACAGAAAACCAACATAATATTCCCTAACACTTTCAGAACAATACGCTCTAAAAGCAATTTAACCAAGAACTTTTCCTAACAGAACTAAAACAATGTAACTGGTCACCATTAAAATCACTCCCTCTAAATGAAGCAGTTGAATACTTCAATTCAACATTCTTAACCATCCTTGACCACCATGCACCAACTCGCTCTATAAGAACCAAAGCTAAGCCCGCCCCTTGGCTCACCAACAATACTAAACAAAAAATCCTTCTTAGAAACAAATCCTGGGCAAAATGGTGTACAACTAAGAATCTAGTAGACCGACAAACCTTTAGAGAACATAGAAATATTACAAAAAAAGCCATCCTACTAGACAAAAAGAACTTTTATCTACATTTACAGCAAACCACTCAAAAGGATCCTAGAAAATTCTGGACTAGTATTAACAATCTTCTTTTCCCAGGCCAATCAATCTTATCCAACCCACAAGGCTCAAACCCTGGCAATCCCAGACAAACAGCCAATGCCTTCAACTCTTTCTTCACAGATGCCATCCAAACTCTAGCTAGCCACCTATCCCCTGATACCTCTAACCTGCCCACCTATTCTATAAACCTACCTCCTTTATTTCACTTACAACCAGTATCTACTTCCTTTATTTCCTCCCTTCTCCAAAAGTTAAAACCTAATACTCCCGCAGCTGATAAACTGCCTGCAGAATTCTTGCAAAAAAGAGCTAAAGCCATTGCCTATCCCATCTCCATTCTGGTAAATAGATCTATAAGTGAAGGAACTGTCCCATCTATCTGGAAAATTTCTCATATCATCCCACTACACAAAGGGGGGAACTCCAATGACTTCTCTAACTTTCGCCCTATAGCTTTACTAGCCCCTATTGCATAAATTATGGAAAAGTGTATCCATAAACAATTTCTTAACCACCTTCTCCAGAACAACCTACTTGCCAACTGTCAACATGATTTCAGACCTTCCCACAGTACTACCACTGCTCTGCTGTCATTCACTAACTGCATTAACAATAACCTCAACAAAAATCTTCTCTCATCTGCAGTTTTCATTGACTTATCTAAAGCTTTTGACATGGTTAATCACCAACTACTCCTCCATACACTGAACTCTCTTTCACTCGATCCTCTATCTATGAGCTGGTTCAGATCCTACCTTGAAAACCGCCAGCAGGCTGTACTCTGGCAAAATAAACTATCGAATCACCTCTCTATCTCCCTTGGGGTCCCACAGGGCTCAATACTAGGCCCACTCCTGTTTTCCATTTATATTAATGACCTGAATTCTACTATTCCTTACTCCACCTGTATTCAATATGCAGATGACTCTACCATAATCTGCTCAGCCTCCTCTGAAACTGAACTTCATAATCTTACTCAAAAAGCTTTCAACACTGTAGAACAATGGTTCTCACACCGCTGCCTCCTCTTAAACCCCAAGAAAACTAAACTACTACTCTTTACACCAACCCGAAAGTCCACCTCTTTCCACTTCAATCTCACTTCTAACAACGGTACTCTTATCACTCCTGAACCAACCACTAAACTGCTAGGAATAACAATAGACAACAATCTTAATTTTGACACTCATATAAACACCACAATAAAATTAGTTAACAAAAAACTAGGATCCCTTTACAGAATTAAACCCTATCTTACACCTGAAGCTAGGACCACTATAGCCAGAACTCACCTAATCTTCACTCTCCTCTATGCTTCTCCTATATACACCAACCTCTCTAAAAACAACCTCAATAAACTAGCAACATCCTATAACAATATTGCTAGATTTGCAACAGGCTCTCCTTTTAGAACCCATCACTGTCTAAATCTACAACATCTAAACTGGCTAGAACTACTTAACCAGCTCCAACTTCACCAGCTTACAATAATCCACAAGACTCTGTATCAACCTAGCAACACCCCAATACTCTCTACCCTAATTACACCTTATAATAATCTCAAACATCTACGCTCCTCAAACAAACTACTGATCAATACTACTAAACCCAACAACTCAGCAGTTGAATCCTTATTCTCAAACTCTGTTGGAAAAATATGGAATAAACTACCCTCGGAAATCACTTCTCAGTCTTCTCTCTCACTTTTTAAAAAGAACCTAAAACTATACCTCAATAAACACTGGCTATGCTACTGTACTAACCCAGACTAATTATTTTCCTATCCTCTATACATCACCCTACATCCTTTCTTTTCTTCTATTTACGTATTCTTTAAAATACTATTATACAACATATATGTATCTTGCACCTGATCATGAAATCACTAAGTGTTTTGCAATTTGTATGTACCTGTGTGTGTGTGTGTGGGATAAAAAAATATTATAATTGGCTTTTGTAATACTTGCTGTTTTATAATATCTGTAATAACTTCTGTTTTAACTATGTATGATTTCTTGGAGCTTTTCTCAATGGGCCTCTACTGAAAATGGAAATGTATCCAGCTAGACTAGCCCGGTCAACAAATGTAAAATAAATAAAATAAAAATGTTCTTTTCATCATGACTCATGACGCTTAATTTAGACACACACACACACACACACACACACACACACACACACACACACACACACACACACACACACACACACACACACACACACACACACACACACACACACACACACACACACACACACACACACACAGTAATTAAATATGAGATCATCACTACTGAAACAGGTTAATGTTTCTTGTAGTCCTTCTTGAAGAACATCAGCACCTCTAATTGAAATGATTTTTGCTACTCAGTTTGTACTCATTATCATATTTAAGAATTCATGGCCCACTTCTTAATTTTATGGCTGAAAATGAGAAGTCTAGAAAGAACTGACCCCAATATGGAATTGTGGAACTTCACTGGTAACCCCCACTTACCTTATTCCATGTTTACTTGATTCTGAAGGCAGGCTCTCCTCATGACAATGCCATACTGCCATGTATTTTCTCTGTGTCATTCTGGATAAACTCCTCTATGGCTCTTTCAATGTTTTAACATAGGAGGATGAGCAGATTGATGGGTCTAAAAAAAAAGGAAACTTCTACTAGGACAAAATCTGGGTGGCTAAGTGAGATAGTTAAAAAAATCACCGTAAAGTAATTTAAGCATTTTGCATACCTTCACACACCTCTCCTATTTATTTACACCAACTCTGCTGTACAACACATCACAGTAAAAGGAATAAAAGGAATACTCTGAGGTGCTACACCCTCAGACTTGACACACACACACACACACACACACACACACACACACACACACACACACACATATATATATATATATATATATATATATATATATGGATCTATGTTGATCCATCAAAAGTACGTTTCATCAAAATGTACAACATCGAACTCATTTTAGCGAAAGTGCATTTTATCAAAAATGCACTTTCACAAAAATAAATAAATGAATAAAACAGTAGTCACATTTATGCAGGGGGGGCAAGCCCTTTTACGCCCCTACTTTAATATTCTCACTCCGAGATTGCACTACAGTGGGGAAAATGGAATATTCCCTTATCCCCACTGTACTGCAATCTAAGCAACAGTTTGCTTAGTTGTACAATCAACAGTACAGTTGACGTACAACTAACTCTACATGCAAACAACTATTTGCTTAGTTACCTTTCAGAGAAAGTGCATTTTTGACAAAATGCACTTTCGTGAAAATGAGTTTGATCATGTATGATGAAACATACTTTTGATCATAAGACCAGGACCATATCTTAAAGATTTGTACCTCAGAATTTTAACAGAAACCCCCTCAGACTCTCCCCTGGCAGTAAGGGTTAGAGGTGAATTTTGATGTGTATGAGACCAAAGGTACAAGTGGCGATGCTAAAGAATGAGGCCATGCTCTTTTTGTTTTCTAACGGCTTTCTTACAGTGCCACTCCATAACAAGCCATCCCTATTTACTACCCATTTACTGTGTATTCTCCAGCGTGGGCAAAAGCTGCCATTGGAGTCAGTCATATAGGCAACCTTAGTAGGGTTTTTTGCTACCATTGGTATCCTGTCAAATGGAATGAATTTATATAAAGACTAACCACTGCCCTGGGTATTGAATAAAGCATCGGTGTTACTGCAGGAATGTCACTCCCCCTTATTAATACCAATGAATATTCTCATGTAGTCACAAAGAAATCTACTGTCAAAGAGGCTTGGTGTCTGAACTGCCAACCAAAAGAAAACTTTTTTAATGTTGCCCACTAACGAATTCTGGTATTCAACACTCCTAGAACATCACAGTCTTTTTCAGAATGGGCACACACATCCTCTCTGACTATTTCAATCAAGTACCACATCCAGTAATCAATCTCAAGTCATCTAGGCCATAGTCAGGGATTTATTCCTCTGTGCAACCAGAGCTGGCATGAGAAGATGGTCTTTATTCCATAATATTCCGTTTTTCTTCACCATACTTTGTGAACTTCATACCTTCAAATGCTCATCTTATTTCACTATATTAGCCATAAATTAGTCACATGCCCATAACTTTCTAGTGGATTACTTTGTTTTTTTTTGGCCATTATTTCACTTTAATATCTCTTACTCCTGGCATTACCTTAAATAATTACCTTCTATAAGGAATATGAAAAGGGATCTCAAACTCATGGCCTTCAAGCTCAAATAGCCTCCAGACTATTAGTACTCTAGCTGAGCGATGTTACTACACTATATTCTTAACAGCACTGACCAGCTTTGTTTTGTTTCAGAAGTTGTGGCCTTCAGCTAAGAATATTAGTCTTCAGAACTCCTTCTGGTCATTTCAGTATGAAACTTCTGAGTAAAGGATTCATGAATCCCACTCTTTGACAGTCACATTTTCAATGGACTTGATTTTCAAATGGCATGTAATTTTGGGGTACAATAACATGTTTGATGTATATATTTGATTTAAGAAAAATTATGATCTTTTTTTTTGCTGTTCCTATTAGGGTTCGGCACAACAGATCATCCGTTTCCAAAAACAATGATATATGTGCAAAATAAGCTGTAAATGTTCTGAAATGTGCCTGACAAAGAAACATTGTTTTAAAATCTGTTTATCAAAGCATGTAAACAGTGGCTGTTTAATTTTTGAGCAAGTGTATTTCTTGCTCAGAAAAGACTTTGAAATGGTTAACATTAGAGCTATAAAAGCGCTATTATTTGTACTGAATGTTAATACAATTCTGAAATTGCAACATTGTCTAGCAATGCTATACTACCTATGTGCATTATTCTATGTTGAATGTATTACTTTTTGTACGAAGGAGCTTTTCTCCTCGGGCCTCCATTGAAAACGGGTTTAGCATGGCCCATTGGATTTTCCCAGGTAACAAAATGCAAATAAATAAATAAGTAAAAGCACAGACTGTTGATCAGTTTAGTTTACCAGAATCATGTTAATGTGCTCAAAAGGTGGTGTGAATGGAGCACATTAATTAATGTTTGTTTGCACAACATCATTTCATTAAGCCTCAGGTGATATTTTTACACAACATATACATGAAATGCTTTGCTGGTGTGTGTGTGTGTGTGTGTGTGTGTGTGTGGTTATTTTTCATTTTTTTTGTTAAGCTCATTTCTGCATAACTTGTTCTAATTTTTTGAATTCTTATTCTATTTTGGAGATATTTTAATGTACTATCTGAATTCTGTTACAGCTATAAAGTGTGTATTATGTTTCAAAGATTACTATGGTGAGTTTTGTAAAAATACTCTTATTTTGAAACAGTATGCAGCATTTCTTCAGCCCTTTCTGGCATGAGTGTCATACTCTGTGGGAACATTTACATTTTATAGTGGAATATTTCAACAGTTGAATAACAATTAGTCCTTTAAGTAAACACGTATGTAGTTACTACTGTGGAAACATGCATTTCATAGATTGTGTAAGACTATAACAAATGACTAAGAATTAAATGACCTCTTTAAATTACAGGGGTCATGAGAGCGAAGGAAAAGCAGATATGATAAACCAAATAAATCTGTTGTGTGCTTGCAAACCAACTAGTGTGAATCCAGTGGAAATGTTACTCCAAAAGAAAAATCTCACAGTGGAAATTATGTCTCCTAGGCCTGATACATTAGTAGACTATACTTATTTATTTATTTATTTGTACTTGCTAAACCTTCAGAGAGGTTTTTCATTATATTTTAGATATTCTGTTTCCTTGAAAATGAATACAGTGCATGCACTGCTCTGATTGCACTCCACAATTGGAAAAAGGGCAGGCTTGCTAGTCACCTTTTGGACATCAGAAAAATATTTAGCAAGTTTTCTTTAAACACTTCCAATTACTTGTAAGCTATAGTCTCAGACTAGAGCCTAAAAGTGTCCAGTACTGACCACCACAGACCAGCAACAGAACTTAAAACAGCTATAAAATGTGTTTTATACTTTGCTCTGCAACATTTTAAACAAAAAAAATATTGTCAAACAAAGTATCAAACAGCTTTTTAAGACAATAGTTCCTCAGTCGAACTCTGTGTAGTAGCACTGTTTTATGACTTGCAAAGCTGTAAATTACTTTGAACTGTTTCTGTTGGTAGTATGTGAAGCAGATAAAGCTCCCTGCAATACATAAAGGATTATGATCAGGTCTAGTATCATCATATCCAAAATGTACATATGTGAAACATGGATTTCATGATATTCACCTTGCATGTAAAGCTCAAGAATTGAATCTTAACTCCACAACAAGATTTCATAATGACACCAGTTATGATTGGATGATAATTATTTGTACACAAAGAGCTTTATCTGCTTCCATTGACTACACGAGTGAGAGGAAAAGAAAATGTGCAGCAATGCTAAGTGCTTCAGAGCTTGAAAAGCTGTAATGCATATTGCTGCCCCACAAAGAACAATGACCAAAAAGAAGCAATGGGAAACTGATATGCACTTCATTTGAACTTAAAAAAAGATCTGAATGATGCATTTACTGGCATCTGCTCTTCTTCTTTGTGGCTGATAAGCTTTAATACTTTTGCATGAGGCTCGTGATTAACAGTACTGAGGGGTTCTTAACAAAAACTTAAGCACCTTGCTGATTTCAGAAAAGTACTTAATAAGCTTGTCTTTTAAGAGCATAATTATGGCACTCTGTTCTTCTCAGAGGAATATGATGAAATCCCTGAACATAACCAGCTTATTATGTGTTTGAGACATGGTTATGAACAAATTCATCTCAAGAGCAGTGATATATGTGCGAGGGTTGCTAAGATGACATATCTATGTGTTTTCTTCCCAATGACAACGTCTATGAATATTGTAGGATGAGTGTGGTAATAAAGGAAGGCCATATTCTAACTTGGGTAGAAGGGTATTTTTTTTTCTCTGTAGCTGTAGGGGCAGCTAGTGAGGGGAGATGTAAAATTATGTAACATAACTTTAGTTGATATAGAACTTTCTTAGTGAATTTTTCTGTATCTATAGTAAAACTTAGGGATGGATCATGTGCAATGCCAAGATGTTTTGTTCCATGACATTTGGGATGATGTTGCCTTGAAAGTCTTTAACTAGTAGAGGCAATATGGTTGTTAAATTTTAAGTTGAAGAAAACATCATAATATTTGTTTTCTTTGTTTTCTTGAGGTTCATAAGTATAATCTTGGCAGCGGACCATTTGGAGAGTTGAGACATTTTTGTTTACAGTTTTGATTGCAGGTTGATACTGGTTCTATTCTATTCAAATAGTATTTAAGTGGTGTACATAAAGGGATGGAAGCTCAAGGTGTAGTCATTAATAAAAATTGTAATCAGTAGGGGACTTAATACTGAGCCTAGAAAGACAACAATGTTGAGGATTTCATTTTCTGAGAAGGAGTTTTTGTTGTACATCTGAAAGTTTCTATTGTTTAGGTAGGTTTGGAACCAATTAATTGTGTCACCAAAACTAAATATGGTAAGACTGCTGGCCAAAAGGTTGTGATTACCTGTCTCAAATGCCCTTGTTATACCTATAAATACTCCAGCAGTAAGCATTTCATTCAGAATGCTATAGATGATATAACTGGAGGTGAACAATACAGTTATAGTGCTGAAATAATCATGAAACCCACACTGATGGTCATGGAGAAGGCCATAGCTACTTATGTGCCTAATTAGCTGCTTGTACAACACTATTTTTGTGAGAGCAAACATATGACATTGGTCTACAGTCTTTGAGTTTAGTGGGGTGATGAAATCTTAGGTTGTGCTATATGGATGACCTGTCGGCATCTATATCAGCATCAACTCTCCCTTTCTCATTTTGTACATGAGGTCTGGGCACCACATCAACAGTTTCTATGACCTAGACCAAATGTTCACACCACCAGGTGACTGCCTTAATAGTTAGGAAAGACTGAAAGGCAAATAATGAGCTTAGTCATTTTTTCAGCTGCCATCCTGCGGAATGTAGGATGTAATTTATTGAATTTAACACCCAAGGAGTTTTGTCTCAATAGAAGACATTTAGTTTCTTTCAGAGTCATAGCTTGCTCATCTAGTACCTGGTGCTGTTCCATGATTCAACACCCCTCAAAGCAGTTGAGAAGCAAATAGCAGTAATGATAATTTAATGCTAATAAGAAGAAGAAAGAAAAAAATGTTTGTTTTTTTCTTTGAGTTGGCATTCTTCAACTAAGGAGCAAGCCAGGTTCATTCTTCTCAATATGCTCTCCTTAACTCTATTATGAGGTGAACAAAATTTCTTCTAATTCAGGACAGAAATTGTGACATGGGGCTCATATGGCCTGCTGATGCAGAAAAAAACAGCACCTGCATTTATTCAGAATAGAATGCTGGTACTGCACAGCCAATCAGCATCTGCCAATGTCACACCCAACAACTTGCACCCAGGATGGTTGCCCTTTTCACTTTACCCTAGCCATGCCACTGGTTTCTTTAGCAGATGTTCTGGGATACAGAAGGATGGTGACGTATGATGCCAGAGGATGGAGCTTTGGTGGTGCTGTATCAATTTGAGTCTGTGAGGTAAATGATGGGGTAAGACATTTTCTGTTAAGTTTTGTACAGTTGTTTTGTTTGCTTCCAGAAAAGATCAGTTTGCTGGAGAATGCAACTTGCTTTCCTCTTAGAAATAAATCTTTGGCATTATTTGTGACTATCCTGTCCCAAAAGACAATAACTTCAGAATTAGAACATTGTCCTTGGGAGGGGGTTAAATGAGATTGGGTATGATTAGATGTTGCAGTATTCAGGATGTGTTATTTTGTATATAAGAGATGCAAAGCAGGAGTGCCACTGTATAAATAATAGGTAGCCAAACAGGTTAATTCATTAAAGCCTAGTGATACTTCCAGTCATCTCTGTAGTTACATCCTGATAATGCCTGTATGTGCCTAATATTGCCAACACATATTTACATTAATAATTCCAAAAACATGCTGCATACAAGCTTCTGAAAGATTTCATCATAAATGCTACATGATGTACAACACAACTGCACTAATGCTTGGCCTCTGACTTAACTGATGTTCATATATTTATTTATATTTCTATAAATATCTCATTATCTAAGTGACATAGGCAGGACTGCTTGGCCTCATATGAAAGCCTTCAGCTGGATGAACAAAAAATTCTGCTAGCAGTATGTAACTAGACTAGTTGCTGAGCTATTGTAAGTTATTTACAAACTATGACAAACTTTACTGTATATAATGTGACTGATAAAACTCAGTTTAAGACCTAGATCCTAAAGAATACTACCACTATAAAATAGTTTGTGCTGAAGAGTTTGTCATTTATGCTTCTGTAGTTAATTCTACAGTTCCAGAGATATGAACATTTGTTTGAAATGTGAGGACATAATTTCAATTTACCCAAAAGCACTGATTCCACCCATTGGAAGTTGCAGTGCAAACTTCCAGAGTGCCATTGGAGGGAATAAGTTAAAAGTGAGACAGTGGGGCTGTCTCATATAAGCACCTGTTCTAAATCTGCAGTTTTTGTTTTGCATAGTTTTAAGTCTCTTCCCGGAATTCAATAAACTGTGCAGGAATAGTGCTATTCCTGCATGGTGTGAACTGTGTCTGTTTCCGCATAGCTTTAACAGCAGTGCACCTTGCTTATTCATGAAGGTGCGCTACTACTAAGGCTAAATGGACACAAAGAGTACTGAGTGCAGGGGGCGTGTTTAAGTAGTGCACGTACATCTAACATGACCCTGCACTCAGCAAGTGATGTACAGCACTTTTTAAAAGTATTTCTGTGTCTGCAGAGACTGAAATGAAATAAAGTGAGCATTTCAGTGTCCACAGACACAGAAATAGATAGGGGAGCAAGAAACAATGCAGGGGGTGTGTGACAGGTTCTGTCACACACCCGCCTTAATTGTAAAAGTGCTGTCAGGCCATAGCCCTCAACTGAATATGTATCTGCAGAATGCCCAGATGCCTCCCTCACATACTTCTCATCCCTCTAGAGCAAGAAAGCTGTACAAAGCCATAAATAATGGGGGGACAAAGGCACACAAATAGGGACATTCCCTAAATATTGCACTGACAAACCCGAAAATCTGACAGAATAAAAGGTATGCAGTAGCACTGACTTCCTGAAGGGTATGAAGACTGAAACACAAATGTCTGCCAAATGAAAGTGCCATTCAGCCATAGCCATTAACTGTACAGATTGCTGCAGACTATCCAGATGCCTGCCTTACATACTTCTCAACTTCCTAAGCAAGAAAGCTATATAATGGGTGGACAAAGGCACAAAAATAGGGAAACATTGTAAATATTGAATAAAAGGTTTGCAGTAGCACAGACTTCCTGATGGGTAGGAAGACTGAAACTCAAATGTCTGCCATATAAAAGTGCTGTACTGCCATAGCCATTAACTGTATAGGTTGCTGCAGAATGTTCAGATGCCTGCCTCACATGCTTCTCACTCTCCTAGAGCAAGAAAGCTGTACAAAGCCAAAAACAATGGAGGGAGTTGAAATTATTAATTTAATTTTAAATTATGTAGTAATTAATATTTGTCAACCAGGGTAGTGTAGCTGGTCGAAAATGTAAGTGTGAGTGCATATAACATGTGAAATCACCTATACACAAGTGCCCTTTACAGTATAGTCACAGTCCATGTTAATGTAATGAAAGCACATAGATGGATGCCATGTAAAGTAAATCATATACACTTACTAATATGTCAGTAATGATTAATTAGGTCAGTATCCTAATATGGTTGGTATGGTTAGCATTGCTCAGCTATGCTTAGCCGATGTAAGCATTGCTTAAATGTGAATGCTAAGCAGCAGTCAGCTCAGCTAAATGAATGTGCACACTAGTAAACAATGCTCAGCAATTACCCCTTTAAGCACTGTTCAAACCAGTTTAGCAGATTTTCACACTGTTTAGCTGATCTTAGCATTTTCAAAATGGTCCAATAATGGCAAAGGGAGGGAATATGGCCTTATTTAAACTGTGCAGGCAGGAATACAGCCATAACCTTTTTATTTTGATTTCTTCAGGAACATGTCTGGCATTGGAGAGGGAGTGTGCTTTTGGGTGCAGCGCTGGGCATTTTGGAGTCCAGGACCATGGCTCGACTCCTCATAGAAAACCATGATGACAAACTGCTGCAGGGCCAGTACCAGGGCTCTCAGTGCAAAGTGGAGGCCTGGGGCCATCTGGCACACAACCTCAACAGTGCCACTGGAATGCCCCAAACTGGTGAGCAGGTACACCATCATTATGCCGACTTAAAGCATAGGAAGGGTGGGGTCTTGGCCCAATGGATCCAAGATGCTCGGGACCAGCATGCTCCAGCAATTTGTAAGTATCCCAGATGTAGCTGCACCAAATTTTAGCCTGAGTATGTGATAGACAGGTATGCATATTGTTTGTTTCTCACCCCTACAATTACAGCAGAGAGGGCTATAAACATTGAGGCCCATGCAGACAGACTAACAAGGATGCGCCGACAGGCTGGTGAGTACAGATCTGTCTTGCAGTGTATATAGTGCCATAAAGTAGAAGGAGTACATTGTTTCCCTATATGTATATATATATATATATATATATATATATATATATATATATATATATATATATATATATATATATATAAACCAACCTCTTACTGCAAGACATCTGCAAAAAGCCTGACAAAGTAGGGAGATAAAGGGTGAATAATAGCGACAAATTTGAAATATGCCTGTTATATGCCTAGAACGACTGCCGCCAGTACTGTTAGCCAACAGGGTGCTGGTGGAAATTGGGCTACTGTTGGCGGGAGGAGAAGAGGCGGAAGGCATGGCCGAAGGCAGGAAGAGAGAAGAAAGGCTAGGACTGTGGTAATGAGGGTTGGAAATTTGAATGTTGGCAGTATGACTGGTATAGGGAGAGAGCTAGCCGATATGATGGACAGAAGTAAGGTTGGTATATTGTGTGTGCAAGAGACCAGATGGAAGGGGAGGGGAGTAAGGCTAGGTGTATTGGAGGTGGGTTTAAATTGTTTTATCATGGTGTGGATGGGAGGAGAAATGGCGTAGGATTTATCCTGAAAGAACAGTGTGCTAAGAGTGTTTTGAAGGTGAAAAGAGTGTTGGCTAGAGTGATGTTTTTGAAGCTGGAAATTGATGTTGTAATGATGAATGTTGTTAGTGCATATGCTCCACAAGTTGGTTTTGCGATGGATGAGAAAGAAAAATTTTGGAGTGAGTTGGATGAAGTGGTGATGACTGTACCCAAGGGTGAGAGAGTGGTGATTGGAGCAGACTTTAATGGGCATGTTGGTGAAGGGAACAGAGGGGATGAGGAAGTGATGGGTAGGTATGATGTTAAACAAAGGAATTCAGAAGGTCAGATGGTAATGAATTTTGTGAAAAAGGATGGACATGGTTGTGGTGAATACGTATTTTAACAAGAGGGAGGAGCATAGGGTGACATACAAGAGTGGAGGAAGATGCACACAGGTGGATTATATCCTATGTAGGAGGGCCAGTTTGCAGGAAATTAGAGACTGTAAAGTGGTGACCGGGGAAAGTGTAGTTAGGCAGTATAGGATGGTGGTTTGTAGGATGACATTGATGATCAAGAAGAGGAGGAGGAGTGTGAGGGCAGCACCAAGGATCAAATGGTGGAAATTGAAAAAGGGTAATTGTGAGATGGAGTTCAGGGATGAGTTATGACAGGCACTGGGTGGTAGTGAAGAGTTACCAAACAGCTGGGCAACTACAGCAGAGGTAGTAAGGGAGACAGCTAGAAAGGTGTTTGGTATGACATCTGGACAGAGGAAGGATGACAAGGAGACATGGTGGTGAATGAAGAAGTACAGGAGAGTATACAGAGAAAGAGGTTGGCAAAGAATAAGTGGGGTTGTCATAGAGATGAAGAAAACAGACAGGAGTATAAGGAGATGAGGTGCATGGCAAAGACAGAGGTGGTGAAGGCTAAGGATAAGGCATATGAAGAGTTGTATGAAAGGTTGGACATTAAGGAGGGAGAAAAGGAACTGTACCAATTGGCTAGACAGAGGAACCGAGCTAGGAAAGATGTTCAGCAGGTAAAGGTGATAAAGGATAATGAGGGAAACATACTCACAAGTAAGGAGAGTGTGCTGAGCAGATGGAAAGAGTACTTTGAGGGGTTGATGAATGAAGAGAATGAGAGGGAGAGAAGGTTGGATGATGTGGGGATAGTGAATCATGAAGTGCAATGGATTAGCAAAGAGGAAGTAAGGATAGCTATGAAGAGGATGAAGAATGGAAAGGCTGTTGGTCCAGATGACATAATTGTGGAAGCATAGAGGTGTTTAGGTGAAATGGCAGTGGAGTTTTTAACCAGATTGTTTAATGAAATCTTGGAAAGTGAGAGGATGCCTGAGGAATTGAGAAAAAGTGTTTTGGTACCAATTTTTAAGAATAAGGGTGATGTGCAGAGCTGTAGTAACTACAGAGGGATTAAATTGATTAGTCACAGCATGAAGTTATGGGAAAGAGTAGTGGAAGAGATGCTGGAGAGATGGAGATATGCTCTGGAGAGAAGAGGAATGAAGGTCAGCAGGACTAAGACAGAATATATGTGTGTGAATGAGAGGGAAGAAAGATGAATGGTGAGGATGCAAGGAGTAGAGGTGGCGTAGGTGGATGAGTTTAAATACTTGGGATCAATAGTTCAAAATAATGGCGAGTGTGGAAAAGAGGTGAAGAAGAGAGTACAGGCAGGATGGAGTGGCTGGAGAAGAGTGTCAGGAGTGATTTGTGACAGACGAGTATGACTAAGAGTGAAAGGGAAGGTCTACAAGAGAGTAGTGAGACCAGCTATGTTATATGGGTTGGATACAGTGGCACTGACAAAAAGGCAGGGGTTAGAGCTGGATGTGGCAGAGTTAAAGATGTTAAGATTTGCACTGGGTGTGACTAGGGTGGACAGGATCAGGAATAAGTATATTACAGGGTCAGCCCAGGTTGGAAGGTTTGGAGACAAAGCCAGAGAGGTCAGATTATGTCGGTTTAGGCATGTGCTGAGGAGGGGTCTATATTAGATAAATGAAAGTTTATCTTACCAAACACTGACATTATTGAAAATATATTCCAGCTCTGAGATCGCACTACAGTGAGGAAAAGGCAAATATTTCCATCTTCACTGTACTGCAATCTCACAATTCCGGTTTCAGGTTCCTGGATTTTTGCTCATGTTAGCGTTTGGCAAGATAAACTTTCGTTTATCTAATATAAACCCCTGAGGATGGATGCTGAGTATATTGGGAAAAAGATGCTAAGGATGAAGCTGCCAGGTAACAGGAAAAGAGGAAGGCCTAAGATAAGGTTTATGGCTGTAGTGAGAGAGGACATGCAGGTGGTTGGTGTGACAGAGCAAGATGCAGAGGACAGAAAGAAATGGAAACAGATGATCCGCTGTGGCTACCCCTAATGGGAAAAGCCGAAAGAAGATGATGATATGCTGTGAAGTCTGCTAGAGTACCATGGTTTGATTTAACATATACTCAATGATAGAGTCCAGGTCTGAAACACAAATGAATGTCATTATGTACCGATGTCAATGCTCACATCATCACAGTGAATTGTCAGAAACCCACAACTGTTATGGGGAACAGAACAAACATATGGGCTATGCATCCAGACAGAATGTCTAGACATCTGGACAGTGGAGAGGTATGACTGCAGTCATGTAACAGAAGAGAAAAAACATTGAAAGCTGCCAACCATTTCACCCAGCACCTTTTGAACCACAGTAAGAGCAATATGACACTTTCACAAATCAACTCTGGGGAACTACCCATGTATTTCCAAATATATCATGCACTACAGGGATGGAACCATACAGAAAAGCAGATATCAGTGTGAAAAAATGTCCACCCACAACCAATTACACCACAGTCACAGCAACATTCCAGTACCCCAAATGAATCCTAGAGAAGAAGGAATGTTTGAACAAACATATCCTGATTGCCAGTCACACACTACAACAACATATACTGGCCCAACTCACAGCCTGCTGTGAATCATGAGGTGTTACAGACACTTCCCTGTCTGTCCCTACAAACATATGCACCTGACAGACTGCAAGAAACCATAGCTGCATGCACAGTCAGATAGAAAAAGGATCTATGACACTCACATCTGCTACTGTCCCAACTCAGCCCTGCAAACATTTACACACAACACTGCTACACATTCTTGACAGTCCATTAACAATGGCCAGACATACACAACTCTCAACTGTATAGATTTCTACAGGATGTCCAGAGTATCAGACCATATATATGACCATTGCTGCATACCGCTTCCAGGAGTCTGCTAAGTCTCCTGGATGATACCAGGAGGGCAGTCACTAAATAATGATATACCATACCTCTGAACCTCTTACTGCTAGACATATTGACAAAGCATGACATACTTGGGGACAGGGGGGTGGAAAGAGGGAGATATCTCACATAATGGTATTACAAATTGAAACAGTTGCTGGTGTTACAAGGTTTGGTGTAATATAACATCCCTGAAGGATATGATGTCTGAAACACTAATGGATGTCAACATTTACCGACTACAATCCTCATATTACCCACTGATTTCGCAGACCACACATAACAGGCAAGCCTCGGGGCAGTCTGTGGATATCTGGGCAGTTGAGAGGTATGCCAGAGACATATCACTGTCAGAAGTCAAGTCACACAGAAAATGCATGTCCTGACAAACTCTGTTAATCTAGCAATCCTCTATGTGTATAACACCCATACATACTTAGAATCTGTTCCCATGTCTGGAGCTTTGTCCCCCATGTTGTTGGACTGTCTCCACCTGTCTTGTCCTGAGAGGTATTTCCACCTACTGTCTGTGAAGCTGTAGCCCCACACCTCCATAATGTCCTCCACACAGGCAAGAAAAAGGGGCAAGGCCCACATGAAAAGCTTAATTATAGCACTGTGCTGCTATGACATTGGCTAATGGAAGGACAGCACAGCCACACTGGATGGAAGTAGCAAGTGAAAACACCAATTGGTGCACAGGCCATCACCTGCTCATGCGCATTACCTACAAAATGCAAGCTGCTGCCTATGCAACACAGGTCTGACCCATCTACACAAAGACAGACTGTGACTACACAAACCTTACCATTTGCAGTACTCTAAGGAAACTTGTCAGCACTATAACAGGTATGTCAGTCATGTAAGCTTGTAGTGGAATGCAGAAGGGGGGATGCAATAATGTCAAATAGGACATTAAATACTAAGTCGCAACAAAACCTGCTCGACTCACATGCTGCTGTCCAGCACCTATGGCCATTCCTGCTTGCCCTGTCTGAATTGACATAGATCATATATCTGGACTCTGAGTCACCCCAGCAAAGGTCAGCTCATGTATTACTACTAAAGGAGTGTCTGTTGTCCAACACTGAGTGTAACACTGCTAGGCCAGCTACCTTGGATGTTGTAAATATTCATGTCACCTGTGAATGCTCCTATGATACATTTGCCTGTCTTACAAATGTAAGAGACTTATGGTATATACATAGTACACAACAGGTGCAGAAGTGTGTGTTGAACTGTATGTGATATACTGAGCCCATACCTGACAACTGTCCAGGGTTTTGCAGACTGACCACATGTCTGCATCATATTTGTCGTCAATGCCTCATACAGTTGTATATTGTCTGGCACATCACTGCAAAGACTGATGTCATAACATAATAGCATACATTTGATTGTCGGAGTACAGCTGTGAATGCAACACCATCTTTGCTGGCATCTAAGGGTGTTTCAGCTAGATTTATAAAGTGACACTATCTTCTGATCTTTTCCCACCAGTGATGTGTGCCTTTGTGCAGATGTCTTGCTCTAACAGGAGCTAGGTGTCTTAGCATGACCCCCATGGCAATGCAAGTCTACCTTGTCATGTAGGATACCGACATGTGCACAGTCACTGACACCTGCTTTGTAGCTGTGACAAGCGCACTGACCTTGACAGGATATGTTACTCATACCATCATATGTTTAGACTCCAAATGGAGGGATGCAAAGCCACAGGAAGTGGAGTGTTGAACATTATCATACACATACACATATCCAGGCTGGGCAAACAGTATGATGCATGGGCGACATCCCGAGTGCAGTTAACAGTTTCCAAAACACCTACTCAAATCATAGCTAGCTACAGGCCTCCAACCATGACTATGGACATTCACCACAGCTATTGGGACTTGCTGGAATCTGTCAGGATTCAAGCATCTACCCTTCTCCTGGGTGACTTCAACTACCCAACCATAGTGTGCATGACCTATGCCACCTGAACATGGATGCACAGAGATTCCTCGACTTTGTCAATAGCAATTTAGTGGATCAGCTGGTCAACACTCCTGCAACAGGTGGAAATATCCTGTACCTGGTCCTGACCAACATGGGTAGCCACTGTAGCACTCCTACAGTGTAATCCTCCTTGGTAAGATCTGACCACATAGTCATCACTGTTCAGGTCACCATCCACCCTATCCCCCATCAGGGTCAAACAAAATTATCTTTACACAAATGACTATAAATCTCCTCAGAGCAGGTAGAAGTAGCTTCACAGCCAACGTCCCATCAGTTGGAAGTAGCAGCAGAGTCCATGCCCACACCACAATACTATATGGGCACCTACATATCTGTATGGACTCAGCAATACCTGACAGGACAACATCATCTTCCTCAAGGTAAGGTAAATGTCCATGGTGGACAGCAACAATACACAAACACCATAATAGGTGGATATAATTGCTGGACAGGGCAAAAAAAAAGAAAAGGTGCCTTACTGGAAGCAATGTCACCTTGGTCTGCACAAGCAAATAAGGTCACAGATGAATTACCCTAAGGCCATCTGTGAGTGCAAATTGGACACATCCACCAAGGCCACCCACTAGGCCTTCCACACATGTGTCTGCAATCCCAGAGGCAACACACAGATCTGCTCTGTAGTGGTGGTCAACAGCACCACATATGTGTACGGCATAGATATAGACAACAAGATGCAGACAGTTGAAGTGTAAACATCACCCCCTGTCCCCCATCGGTACACATGTGGATGCACAGCACCTGCCCCCCTCCCCTCATCATCAGGAAGCAGGTCCATAATACCCTCTTAAAGGCAACAAACAGAAGTCTCCATAGGCCTGATACCATCTCTGGCTGCATCCTACATGAACACAAGCCTGGGGTCTCAGATCCATACTGCACTGTAGTCAGCCACACCCTGAGCACCACTGTCATTCCATCTGCACAAAGGACAGCCACTGTCATCTCTATATACAAAGGCAGAGAAATCCACCGACCAAGTCAGTCATATGCACATCAGCCTAACTAGCCTGCTCTGCAAGGACATGGAAGGCAATATCAAGGACATTATGAACAGGGACATTGGCAACATCAAAATTCCTGAGCCCACACTGCATGGAGGAGATCAGGCCTGTTAATCCTGGTCAACCTATTGGAAGTGGTCAACAAACACAAGGATGAGGGGAAGATGGTGACCAATGCCTACCTTCACCTAGCCCAATTCTCTGACAATAATTCCCAGATGGCCAGAATACATACGCTTACACAGCTAGGCATCAACCTGTATGTTACCAGATGACTAGCTAACTGACCCGATGATAGTACCACTCAGTGAAAGTAGAGAAACCTACCTCTAGTAGTACAGTCTTCCAAGTTGTGGTGTACCCCAAGGATCAGTCTGGGGGCCTCTACTGTTTGAGATATACATATCTCAGATACAGGACAAAAGCAGTGGTCTGTGGCTGACCAGGTGTACAGATGCTTGTAAGCTGGCCACAGTATTACATTCTCTTACTGATGTTAGCATCCCCCAAGAAGCCTTCACCAAATTAATGACTGGTGGAAGAAGCATTTCCACAAAATGAATACTAGGAGAGGCATCATTCTCCCTGCTGTGGCAGATGACATCCACACTAATTATGACAGTAATACTGTACTGAGCATGCAATCAGGTGTGAGGCGACTTGTGCACCAGGGTTGCTGACAACCTGACAGTTTCCCACCATGTGAGCACCATTGTAAGTAAGGCCATCTACATGGCCCACCTCACAAACACAGGTATGTCATCCAGGAACCAGGAGGCCACAATATCCCTGTACTCCACCCTTATCAGATGCATTACCAAGTACAATGGCTCCTTTGGCATGTACCTTGCCAAACAAATGCAACAGTTGCAGAGACTGCAGAGGTTCCTGACCAGGCAACTCCGGGGTCCGTAACACCTATACAATACAGGTAAACTGAAAGCCCTGTCCCTGTACTGAGTATCATACAGACTGATCATAGGTGACCTGTGTCTGGCATACAAGGCCATTTCCAAACCAGCATTGAAGGAATTTCTGTGTATCTGTAAGACAAACCCCACTCATGCATCATGTACGCAGGGCTCTCACCTGGTCTCTGACATGTATAGTACTTGTTGGCAGGATAGTATAGTGTCCCACACAATATACTGTCTGTAAAACACACTCCCTCCCCATGTCTAGCAGAGTACAAGTATAGCCCTCTTGAAGAAGACACTGGGCAACTGCAAGAGAAATGAATGAGAAATGTCTGGGATCCCACGGGTGTACCAGCTGGACAGGGGAAACAGATGCTGGCTTGGAAGGGACATGGGTGAATGTCTGGGCCAGGCTTATGAGGGCATCAGGGCCAATAGCTTGGTATCATCTTATCAGGCTATGCCCCTAGTACTTTACATGTTTCCTGTATGTATTGCCGAATGTCCTGCCATGTTGCTGGAATGAATCCCTGTGAGTCTGAACTGTGTAGGTACTGCAGTGATGGTGTATAATCTTGTCCCTTCATCGGTTATCATCACATATCATTATACCTTGTCATTGTGTGTGGTCTGTATAGTAGTAAGTCAGCTTTTACAGTACGTGCATATGCACCTGGCAACACTGTAATGCACACTACAATAGCCTTGGTCTTGGCCACAATTACCAGTTTGCTACTAGGCCCATCACACGTTAGGATTTGTCACCCTTTGTTGTGGGCCTTAGAGTAGCATTAAAAGAGATGGGTTGTGGCAGGCAGAACTAGCGTAAGGACTGCCCTGAAGGAGGGCCCATAGGTGTGACAGCTGTGCCAGACTGTACCAGGAGTGTGTGTGTGTGTGTGTGTGTGTGTGTGTGTGTGTGTGTGTGTGTGTGTGTGTGTGTGTGTGTGTGTGTGTGTGTGTATCACCAAACATAATACTGCAGGGTATTAATTCACATATGTTGTTTTCCCCTCACAGCTGAACACGGGAGTTGGTGTCCCTCCCCCTCACAACCTGATGTCAGTGTCTTAGCTTACTCCCATGATGATGGTGGTCATAGTAAGGCACAGGTGAGGTTGTTGGTGCCTGAATCCATGCCATTGTTTGGTATCCCACACTCAACCATCATGTCCCCACACACAGTCAGTATGCCCACACATACCCAGTCCCTAGCAGCAATGGATGATGGACAGGTTAAGTATGGTGGCATGGGACAAGCTAGTGTGTTGGTTATGGCAAATGTGAGTGTAGACACCAGCCATAGGCAGGGAGCAGGTGAGGCCACACACAGGCAGGTGGACAGGGTTGCTTGACAGAGGACTGCTGCCCATCAAATCCTTGTTGCAAGTGCCACAGCAAGTGTCACCAGATGCATGTTATGGTCCGTCATCGAGGCACATGTGTGTACCAACTGCAACATGGGACAGATGCTCAGGGTCATGAAAGTAGCACTCCCTGCCATGTGTGATGACCTCCACAACATTTGTGATGCCATACATCATCTTTCTGATGTCATGGATAGATAGTGGGGTGAGACATTATCACTGCTTGACAGTGCAATGTCTGTGCTTGAGCATGTGGTTGGAGTAGGGCATCGGCCAAGTGGATGTAGGTCAGCAACATGATCAGCTGCGAGCCCATGTGGCCCTGCACATTCACAGTCCTGTAGTGGCAGTGCCAACAGCACTACCAATGGGAGAGTACTCTCCACACAACACCAGAGTAGGTCATAGGCACATTGTCCTGGCCAGTCGCATCAGGGACGTGGAACCAGCAGACAGCAGTCACCATCAGGGAGTAGTACTGCATCTGTCCTTGGGCCTGGCAGTGCCAGTAATACTCCTGGCAGAACGAGTTGCTGCATCCCTGCCGGGAGATGGAGAACCGCACATCCTGCCATGTACAGTCAACAGCTGTCCAACATAGCACTGTGTCGGGCATCCACATCACTTGATGTGCAGATAAACACATCCCTATCACAGGCCAGTCACCACCAGACATGCACAGCTCCTCTGCATGGCCCAGTTGAACATCACCCCTCCAGATACACACACCTGATGTTAGCCATATGGCCCAGCTTAGGCCTCTGGCAATCCAACACCACACCCTGTGCATGTGATGATACTTGTGCCACAACCCTGTTATCCATACCATCAATGCACACACATGCTCATATGGGTCTGATGCACAGGGAGACTATATTACAGTGTAGCAATGCCATGCTATGTAAGGTGCTGTCTGCAGGCAGTAGTTATGGGTACACATAGAAGTGTATGTACCTTGTTAGCCATACTGCACTATTGCTGTTAGAACTGCTGACTGACTGTAGTGTCATGTACTGTAGTCTGGCAGTGTTCCAGGTGTCTGTGTGTCTGCAGGCTGTGGGCCTGCTGACAATAGCAATGCTGAGTAAGGCAGAGTGGAAACACAGTGACCATGTCATGGCCAAGGTACAGCTGTATATGTACATGTTTACCAGGTGTGTTTTTATGCAACAGTGTGTGAGGGGCAACTGTGGCTAACAGTGTGACCTTGCCTACATACCCATGACACAGCCAGCTAACCTTCATACATGTCACTTGGGTTTTCTGTAAGACTGCAGGCTCACACATTTAGAGGGAGTTACTTGAGTACTGGCACTAGGTCCCTCACAAGCTTAGCCATTACTTTAACTGCAACAGATTCAGCTATCAGCACCTGTTGCCCCTGCCATTTCTTTCACATCCACTCAACCATCATGCAGTTGATGAGGGTATGCTTGGTACTGTGTATGGCAGGTTTGGGGTATGTATTCCTGATACAGGTCAGCTTGTGTTAGTCTAACCTGACAATCACCAGCATGTGTGTCTACTATCTATATGCATGCCTGGCCTCTTGTACTGGTAGTGCATACATAGTCTTAGTCCTGTACATGGGGCAGCTGATGAAGGGATGAGCACAACCCCTACCTGCACAGTCTTATGAACAATAGCACTAGGTACATAAAACAGAGAGCACAGCACTACTGTAGTGTGACCAGTGTCTGCCACTACTATTGAAGTGGGTGATAAATGCAGGGGCTGTCAGGATTGCCAATGGTGGGGTCAGAGGCCCTTAACATGTTAGAGATATCTGACACACACACACATGCACACTGCTGCATGTGGACATACATTGAGACACACATAAACATGGAGTTGACACTTATCCGAGTGGATGACCTACTCATCTATTAATGTACAATACACAGTGGTACGGCCATTGCACCATGGTGGCTTGGTGTTAGTAACTGTGTAACTGTGTTTGTACAGTGGATGACATCTGTATGGGCTGACAGTAGGTTGGCAATGGCAGAGTTCACAGGGTGGAAGAGACACACAAAATGGTATAGTCATCACATACACACACAGAAGACAGCCACAGGGGCTTTGCATACAGAACCACATACACAATTGCCAATAAACATATTAGTAACCCTAAGTATCCACTTGTATGTACTATACTGCACCATACACATGACATGCTCCACATAGATTATATGCCTGGGACATAACACACAACCCCTTACAACAGGTAGTCTTGTAAATGCCTTCATGGATGGTGGGATAACCCACCAGACATAGCAATTGGTCTTGTCTACATCTCCTGCAACCCTACACAAGTGATAGAGTGACAGACTCTGTATCAGCATGATGTGTCAGTCAGGTACGATGTCTGATGTGGGCATGTGTGTCAGTATGGTAAGTGTGGCATATCTGGCAATGATATCACAGGTATGCTCATTTTCAGGGGACACAGACCACATATAGGTTGCAAACACATGTATATCCCTTGTACATCTGTACATATGACTGTTATGGGCTGTATAGTGTTACATGGTGTATGTGAGACAGATGATATTAACAGTGTCTTTAAATTAATGTGATGGGTAGGGAGTCAACAGTCTTTAAAATGGTATAACCAACACACACAACAGCCACAGGGGATACATTTCACACACACTAATATAGTTGTCTATATTATGATTAGAACCCCTACCTGTCTTAGTATTTCCACTATAGTATTATGCAGTTATTGCACACACCACAGAGCTTAGAGGGCTAACAAGTCTATACAGGTACATCTAAGGAGAATGACATCAGCAGCATTATAAAGTAGGGCAATGGGAGGTGTACTGGGTGGTAAATGCCTCAAAATGGTATAACCCACACCCCCAGAAGATATGATTCACACACATACACACACCCACACACACCCACACACACACACACACACACACACACACACACACACACACACACACACACACACACACACACACACACACACACACACAATTTGGTGCAACTGAGTGTAGAACCCCTGCTTATCCAGTTATCTGTACTATACTGTTACTTAGTTATTACACATGCTATGAACATTACAGGGGTAAGTGCTGTCCAAAGGTACTTCTAAGAGAAATGACATCAGCAGAACTGTTAAAGTAGGGCACTGGGAAGTGTGGATGGGAGAGCCCTCAAAATACTTCAGCCTACAAACATACATATTTAAAAACTCTTGCACATACAGGTATACATACACACACACACACACACACACACACACACACACACACACACACACACACACACACACACTTGCCAGACCTGAGGATAGAACCCCTAACTATCTAGTTATTTGTACTATAGTGTTACGCAGTTACCACACATGCTACAGAGCTTATATGGCTGATAAGTGCCCAAAGGTGCTTCTAAGTTGAATGACATCAGCAAGATTGCTAAAGTAGGGCACTGGCAAGTGTTGTAGGTGGAAAAGTCCTCAAAATACTTCAGCCTACAAACATGCACACACTTACATACACACACACACACTTGACAGAACTGGGAATAGAACCCCTGCCTATCTACTTATTTGTACTATACTATTACATAGTTATTGCATGCACCACAGAGCTTATAGGTCCAGGGATGTGCAAAGGTACTTCTAAGGGGAATGACATCAGCAGGACTGCTAAAGTGGGGCACGGGAAAGTGTACTGTATGGGTGTGGCCTAAACCTGTTTCACCTACAAACAAACAGAATTACATTTACCAAGACTGAGATTAGAACCCCTATCTATTGAGTTATTTGCACTATAATGTTACACAGTCATCGCATGGGCTACAAAGCTTACAGGGCTGAGGAGTGGCCAAGGGTGCTTCTTAGGTGAATGACATCAGCAGGACTGCTAAAGTTGGGCACTGGGAAGTGTATTGTTTGGGAATGGCTTAAAATGTTTCAACTACAAAGAAACAAATGAACACACACACACACACACAAACACACACACACACACACACACACACACACAAACACACACACAAACACAAACACACACACACACATATTTGCCAGGACTGTGATTAGAACCCCTACCTATCTAGTTATTTGTACTATAGTGTTACACGGTTATCACATGCACTACAGAGCTTACAGGGCTGACAAGTGCCCAAAGGTGCTTCTAAGGTGAATGACATTGGCATGACTGTTAACGTTGGGCACTGGGACATGTACTGTGTGGGAATGGCCTAAAACTGTTTCACCTACAAACAAACACACACACACACACACACACACACACACACACACACACACACACACACACACACACACACACACACACAGACTTACATTTGCCAGGAATGCGATTAGTACCCCTACCTCTCTAGTTATTTATACTATAATGATGTTAGGCAGTTATTGCATGCGCTACAAAGCTTATAGGGCTGACAGGTGTGCAATGGTACTTCTATGGTGAATGACAGCAACAGATCTTATGCAGTAGGGCAATGAGAAGTGTACTGAGTGGGAATAGCCTCCTAATACATAGACCTATAGACACACACACATACACACACACACACACACACACACACACACACACACACACACACACACACACACAGAGGCAGGTTATGTGATATTACAACCCCCACCTCAGTACTATTACACAATGGAGCTTGCCTTCATGCTGGCACATGCGAGTGGTTACAACCAATATGCCACTGCCCACAGCAGGACATCACTTTATGCCATTCAGGGTATCATTGTGTGTGTGTGTGTGTGTGTGTGTGTGTGTGTGTGTGTGTGTGTGTGTGTGTGAATCACTCTGTGTGTGTGCTCCTGTGTCTCTATCTATCACTGTCTGTCACTCTCTTCCCCACATCTATGTGTGTGCATGCTTTACATATTGTTATCTGTTGCCCATATATATGTCTGTGTATCACACACAACAGATGCAGATATATCAGATATGGGCCACCTACAGCTTGTTGAGGGTAATCCTGTCTGATGGGTGTGTGTAGGGACAGTTAAGGTATACATAGCTGTCTGTATGCAAAGACATATATACACAATACAGTTATGTAGTCCGATGTGGGTTCCAACATAGCTTGTGATTCTCTAAGTGTAGGAGCATGCCCAGTGTGACCTTGTACAGTGAGAGTGGGACTCCATTCCAGAGATAGGTCTACTCCAGTCTGGGGTTTTGTGTGCTACAACCATACCTCTCAAAAGTAAACAGGACTTTTCTAGTGTTACTGGGTTTGTTTTAGCAGACATTTTCAGACATATCTGATGCCTGCCACTGCAGTGTATTGTGTTATTACCTAGTGACAGACATCCTCAGATCATCACAGTGCTTTACCAGAGGAATACAAGATGTATGATGCACAGACCAATATTATGAGCTTAACTATATACATTCCTGCCCAAAAAAGCCAGTTGAGAGGTGTGGCTACAGCCGGTTGAATGATGAAGCTGTGTAAACAGTCCAGCAACTTGGTGATATACTGGCTGGGGACCTCCTGCTTGTGTGGTATTCTTCCTAGCTGAAAAGTCATATCCTGGTGTTGCCATACCTCTGAAATGTATATTTTGTGGCAGATTGTCCCGGTGTAGCTGACATGCAGATTAGATGGCACTGCAGTTCTTGGAACATGGCCCTGTCAACCACAATACTGTATCTAGGCCAGTATGACACAACAGCCGGGAGTAAGTGCTGGCCACATCCTGACAGTATTAACCACACATATACATAGTTCATTGACGCCTGCATATTGTGGACATGGAACAAGTTATCATGTAGATTGAGACAGGCCTGGCAATCTGTGCTCTGCTGCTATTTCCCTACAGACATACTGCAGTTCTATGGGAATATGTGTGTGGTGGGGGCACACCTGTCAACTGTAGACATTTGCACAGACTGTGCTGATATTTGGTTTACATTTTGGATCTATTTAGCATAGTACTGTGCCCTGTCTGGGAGACTAGTGGCACGTCACTAAGGACTACAGGTCAGATTGTAATGGCATATTTTGACTTTCAGACTTCTTGCCCTTCAGAGTCTTACTGCAACTGCAACACCTGCTGTACTATCATTGTGTAAAGTCTGTAAGGGGTGTTTCATCATTGTCGCTATTTGTGGGCCTGTGCCAGACATTTCTTAATGGGTTTCTACAGCTGGCTTGCTGGGTGAGGCTGAGGGGTGAGTATGGGACTCCACACTGACATCCATGCCTGTGACCTATGACTCCCCAGTTAGTTGGCCCCCCACATATATTGCAGTGGGATTTGTCACCTTGGGTCCTACTGCATAGTGCGGGGAGGCCAGTATTGGGAAAACAATTCCTGGTGTCCCACATAGCTGTCAGTTGCCTGCTGCTATTCCAGTAGGCCACCCCATTCCCTTGCATGCATGCATGCAGCGATACCATAGCTATGCCACCAGAGCATACTAATCTATTCAGATATTATTAAGAAGACTGACTTACCTTGTGCCTGCGGCAGTTGTGAGGATGGTGCTTGAGGGCTGCCTATGTCAGATGTACGCAGTACAGTGCCTATACATGGTAAGTTACAGGTAGTGTGATGTGTGTGTCATTCATTTTACTGTGTATGTGAGTCAGAGAGTGATGCAGTCCCTGGGTCCCTACAGTGTAAGTGTGTGAGCTATGCATTGCCTCTTTGCCAAGGCCAGGGCATACTGGGCATGCCTCCATCTGCTTACAGGGGCTGGCTCAGGAGGTTCCTCCTCTGAGTCCCTCTGTGCCTGTGGGGACCTTGACAATGGGGGGCTGTGTGGCTCTTCTCCATGCTGTTCCTGCTGCAGCTGTGTCCACATAATTCTATTGTGTAGCATGGCACATACTATGAACATGTGTGCACATGTAGCTAAATAGTATTGCAAGGCTCCACCAGATATGTCAAGGCAGCAAAACCATGACTTCAGCATCCCAAACACATGCTCTATAATGATCCTGATTTGTGCATGTGCCTCATTATGGCATTCTTGATTGTGTGTGTGTGCATTTCTGCTGGGTTTCATCATCCACGGCCCCGGTGAATAGCCAGCATCCCCCACCAGATGGGCATAGGGGATGTCCCCACTGACAAATGCCTGATACAGCTGTGATAAATGCCAGATGTCGGAGTGGTAATAGCTTCCAGTGCTGCCAGCACACACATTCATGATAATACCCTGAGCATTGCACATGACATGGCAGTTGATGGAGGGGATGCCCTTGTGGTTTAAGTAGATCCTACCCTGTTCACCAGCTGCTGCTTTGGTGTGGATATGCATGCGGTCCATCGCACACAGTACCTGTGGTTAGTCTGCTACATGGTGGAAGAGAAGCATATTACTGGTCCTCTCCTCACGGGTGTTGGGGAAGTAAATGTGCTCACAGGCATGTGGTAGCATGGCATCTGTGAACTGGTGGAATACCCTGGATGCAGATGCCTGTGAGACTCCCATCATGTCCCCAGTAGGTATTTGGAAAGTACCTGTAGCTAGTATTCTTAAGGCTACACATACCTTGGTATCCACTGGGATGGATTCCCTCTGTTGGCTCTGGGTCTGAGTTGAGGCCAACACAGCTCAATGATTTGTTAAAGTATGTCTCTGTCCACCCTGTAGTGCTCTATTATCTGCAGATTATGTATCACCTGGTAGATTACCCTGGGTCTGAACACTCTTCTACTCCTTCGCAGTCTGGGGTGGTTGTCAGCATTATCCTCCTCACCACCCTCAGCCTCTAGCACATATTGATAGATCAAAGCAATGGCATTCCCTAACATTTTTTCAGTTAAAATTTCCCCACATGTGTGCACCAATGGTGCAGTGTTTGTGAGAGAAAACAGACTGAAAGTTGTTTGCAGTTTATACTGTTGTGCTGAAGATGCTGCCTGCATGATTGGTTGGCTATAGTATAGTCCACCTGCTTGCTATTTTATTTGTACTTGATTGCTTTTATTCTGGTATTTCTCCTTTTGTTTTCCCTTCCCATTTCCACCCCTTTTAAGACCCGAGGTGAGCCACACAAACCCACTGCCCAAATGTAAACAGTGCTGCTATTTCCGAGTTTTTTGTTGTTTTTTATTCTGTTTTGTTTTAGACCCAGTGATTACCATGCAAACCTGTTTCACTAATGTAAAGATTTTGCAGTAGAAATGGCCCTCCCCTGAACACAAAACACACTCTTCATTTCATGGAATAAGTCAATACAGCCCCAGACACACACCCTTGCTTAGCTGTGCTTAGCTAAGCTCAACTGTGAGCCATGGAGCTCTAATGACTTTACACCAAGCATAACACACCCCCTTTTCATGTCAGCTGCTCCTCCAGGTCTATATCATGTTATCAAACTCTTAAAAGTTCGAACGTCATATGGTTAGCTCCATATGATCAAATTTTTAAAAGTTTGAACGTTTCAACGGATATCTCCATATAGTGCGGAACAGGAAGATTTCCCTTTTCTGCAATGTAGTGCAATCTCAGAGTTGGGATATTTAAAGAGTGGGGGGTGTGGGGAGTGCAGGGGGGCTTGCTCCCCCTGCTAAAACTGTTCAGGTAGGTTTTTTCTTTTGTTTATTTTTTTATTACATTTTTGAGCTTTTGAAAGTTCAAACATGTGGTGTCGACCATATGACGTTTGAACTTTTAAAAGTTCGATTATGTAATATAGAAGTGCTCCTCCTGCTTAGACCACTGCCTTATAGCTCCTACATGGTTAGATGCAGCCAAAGAATGGTCTCCCATTTAGTGATTTCGTAAAATATGCTCATTTGCATAGCCCACTGCCTTAGCCCCTGGTTACATCACTACACCACAGCCTTTCTCTTTCAACCATTGTTACTCGTTATTGTTTTGATTCTATATGCCATAGACTATAATGGCCAAATGACAGATTTCACTTAAACACTTGAAATTGCCTTTTCACATTTTTATTTTTTATTTTTGGCACAATCCTGTTTGCGTGCCACTGCCCTATACTTAAACGGATGGAATTATTTTTATAATTTTGCAACACTTTTCCATGCCAATGGCAATCTATTTGGCCATTGGCATGCCTAAGGTTTGTAATACATGCTTTACTTTAAGCTGTCATGCCTCTGTTTTTGGCTAGTAGCCAAATACATTTCTGCAGCAGACACTATTCTGGCACGGATGCCTGCCTGTTTACTGAATCACTAATTCACCTCATTTGCATGGCTTTCACCAGCAAATGAGTTAATTAGCATTATTCAGTGGTGTTCATGCAAGAAAAGTGCTAGCAGGCTCAATGCATGCTCCCAGCCTTGTTTACTGGATTGCTCGTCGACCATATTCCATGCAGGAGCTGCTACACTATTCCTTAATGGACGGAGAAAACAGCTTATTGAATCCCAGGGTCTGTTGCTTATACATAGATTTGATAGCAATAATTGGGAGAGTGCTATCAAGGCTAGTGAGTAGGACCCCTTTCACAAAAGTGTATTTAGCTTGTTTTGATATTATGCCACTTACAGTGCAACAAGTGATGACGTGGCACAGATTTTATTCACTAGAACGGAAATTTGTTTGGGGAAAGAGATGTGTCCAGGTAAGCACTCAGCCATTTTTTAGATTTTAAAAGTTTCCAGCGTGGCTGCTATTTGTAGCAATGATGCTCCAATTTAGTTATTTTCTGAGATCAGAAAGATCACTTGATGAGAAAGAAAAATTAATAATATGCTCAAGAGGAGTATGCGGCCCAGGAATATGGCAGACTGATTTTCTGTTTCCATTTTTATTACCCATTTCAGCATCATTTTTAGCATTTGGAACAATTAATTGACTATATTTAGTGCAGCTCTGTTGGTAGACTGCTGCACTTCATAGAGAGAAAATTAGACTTCATTATTGCTAAATTATACTGATTTTCTATTCAATATGCACAGCTGAGTGACTAGACAGAATGTCTGTGAAGAACTAGCTGATCTTAAGGCTAAGCACAAAGAATCGTATTTGTAGTAATGACATCAGCAAGAGGAAATGTGGGATATCAGCATATTTGTTAAAATATCTGTCAAGAGCTTCAGGATGTCAGTGTCACAGAAGGATGTAGATTGTCATGCCAGAAATGAAAACTTACATTCATTGTTTTTACATTTACAGACCAACTGAAGATAGAGCTTTTGTAATAATAAAAAACCATTCTTTGAAGAATAATTACACCAACTTTTTTTAATATTAAAAAAATAATAAATTTTATAAACCAAGACAATCATGTATGAAAGAAAATCATAAGATCAGAAATTCAAGAATTATGCCCTGGTGAATTCAAGATTATCTTTTATATAAGGCCTTAATATGAGAAAATTGTTTATAGAATTGGTTCTATATTTAAAATCTTCTATACCATTTTATCTCATATTTTTTAGACCTACCCACCATCCTGCATTTTCTTATACCTTCCACAGGTGGATTTGGAGAAGGAAGGAAGTAGCCATTGCAAACAAATACAGGATCTGGGAGCAGGATGTAATGGAGTGTGCCATCTTGGCCCACTCCTGTATACCAGCTCCTGGGCTATTAGTATCACATAAGAGCCAAGGTGGGCCAAAATTCAGCAATGGGAGACAGGTTTTTTTTCTTTTTCAGAGCAGTTTAAGTTATAATTAATTTTCTGTAAGGATTTTCAGGTTGGGGAGACATAAAGGAGTGGGAATTTGTGATGGAATGTGGGAGATATTGAGGACATGATGATGGGACTGTGTAGAGAGATGAAAGGACTGGAAACTTGAATGAGGGACTGAGCATTCATGCTTGATGACAATAATATGCTGCTTAAATATCAGATGACACAATTTATGGATGTGCCTAGGACCTGGGGAGGGAAGCAATAAGTGCCTGGGGATTTGGCAGTGCCTAAAGGAATAGCTCAGGGGCAACCGGTGTTCAAGAGAGACAAAGTTCCAACATAAGGGCAGGCTACAGGGGTCCATACATAGGCTAGATATAACATGGCTAGGCTTCTAGATACCTAAGGACCACAGCCCATGTGGCAATCTGAAAAGAACTAGTTACGCAAGGAGATTCATTAGCAGATTCGCTTGGATTTGTCCTTGCAGTTGCACTTCTAGAAACTAGATATGATGTCCTTGAAATGTGCACCTCCACATCCCACCACCAACCCCCACATCACAAACCACCCCCAAACCATTAAACAAAAGTAAAAAAAAACCTTAACAAAACACATGTGGACAAAGTCAAGTGGTGAACTTCACCATGCAGATGGACAACAATACAGTTACACAAACTGAATCTTATGCACTGTATAAACACTTGCATGGATTGTGCATGGATCAACAAATCCAGCCAAAACGCCAAAAAAAAAAAAAAAAAAAAAAGCCCAATCTGGTGGTCCCCGCAAAACAAACTGTACAACAAGAGAAAGAAGAAACTGTAAAAAGATAAAATCCCATGAGGAGGTCAGAGTCAGTGGTCCTCTCAGAGAAGCTGAGATCCCTATAAGATCCCTCCAAAGCTGCCACGAAAAAAAATCACCACTAAATCCAAAGACAAACCACACATTCTATATAGCTATGTCAAGAATCTAGATGGCAACACCCAGATCTGCTCTGAGTTACAGCACAAAGGCACAAAATTACAGAACCAACTGATATTGCCAACATCCTGGCAGATCGGTTCAGTGCTAACTTTACCCCCCTATCACCCCCTAAAGGGCCCATATCTATACAGGAAGAATGCAGAGTCCCTGTAATCACAACTACGCAGGTAAAAGCTGCACTCTCTAAAGCCAAAAACACAGCATCCATGGGACCGGACAACATCCCAGGCTGCATTTTACATGAACTTCAGAACGAACTGGCTCCCCACTTAAGCACCATGTTCAATAATAGCCTCGCAACAGGCTTTGTGCCCACTGAATGGCACACAGCAACAGTTATCCCATTCCACAAAGGGGGAGCCACTACTGATCCCAGGAATTATCGACGAGCTTGGTCTGCAAGGTCAGGGAACGTATCATCATGGAACTCATAAACAAAGACATTGGTAACCTCCAAACTCTGGATCGCACCCAGTTCGGGTTTGTGAAAGGCAGATCATGCCTCCTGAACCTGATTGACTTCTTTGAGACAGTCATCAAAGTCGTGGATGAGGGTAAGGTGGTTCACACAGCCTATCTTGACATCCCCAAGGCTTTCAACACCATCCCCCATTCTGGAATTATAACTAAACTCACTAAACTAGGTATAAAGCCCTACATCATAAGATGGGTTGCCAACTGGCTCACTGACAGAACCCACACTGTAAAGTTGCAGACTCCAAATCTGACCTCAAAGCAGTGACAAGTGGAGTACCAGAGGGTTCCATCCTGGGACGTCTCCTGTTTGGTATCTACTTCTCTGAAATATAGGCTAACACAGAAGGCCTCTGGCTAACAAAGTTCACAGATGACTGCAAACTAGGAGCCATAGTCAAGTCCCCAAATGATGTGGACATCTTACAGAAGGGCCTCACTGAGACAGATGCCTGGTGTCAGAGCCATGGCCTCACTCTCAATGCCAAAAGGTGCAGTGTCATCCCCTTTGGTAAAAACTCTGTACCCATGAACTACCACATAGGCAGCAATCTACTTAACACCGAATGCGTGATAAGAGACCTTGGGACCCAGGTGGACAGTAGTCTCTCCTTTGATAGTCACATCACCACAGTAGTCAGAAAGTCCTTCTACGTGGCACACCTCATCATAAAAGGGTTCTCATCCAGGAAAAAAGAGGTCATTGTTCCCCTCTACTCATTAGACCCATTATAGAGTACAACGCCCCTTTTGGAATGTATCTCACAAGACATCTGCAGCAGCTGGAAAGGCCACAGAAGTACCTCACAAAGAGGATTACTGGACTCAAACAAATGCCCTATACTGACCGCCTCAAAAAACTCCAGCTTTACTCCGTAGCATATTGCCTACTCCGAGGTGATCTCTGCCTAACATATAAAGTTATATCAAACCCAGAGCTGTTGGACATGCTACACCTAAAGAAATCCCAATCCCTCCGAGCTACACAGTCTAGGGACCTAAATCTTGTCACCACAATAAACAGGACATGCAGGAGGGATAGATTCCTGTCCCAGAGACTTCCTATACTCTGGAACAAGCTACCCATCTATGTCAAGCAAAGTTCTTCATTAGCACTCTTCAAGAAAAATCTTGATGAGTGGATGGGAAATAGGAAATACACCCTGGGGATCACGTCTGTGTCTCTGCTGGACATTTCACAGGAAAATAACTTTCTTGGGTGGCGTAAGCTATGGAACCTTGCTGGCTAGGCTTACGTAGGCCCTTGGGCTGATAGCCTAGTACCTACCTATGAAAGTTTTTGGTTTATTTTTCACTTTATATGTCTCAGCCTGTATTGACCAAGCCTGATGCATAGAAACTGAGTCAGCATCAGCTGATCTTTTGCTGAAGATCTCTTATGAATTCCTGCTTTTGGCTTCGATGTACTGACATTAGTGGCTGCCAATACACTGCTAGGATCAAATTCAGACTATCTGCAGTGGTAGAAACATTGTGTATTGAGGTAAAGACCATGCTGGAATAAATGTAAATGACTGTTCAATTGTCTACATATTGTACCAATCATTCCCTCCTTCAGAGTACTATAGCATGTCTTATTTTATTTTACATATGTGTGTATGTATGTATATATGTATTTATTTATTTTAAATATTATTGGTCTTATTGTAGAACCATGATACTGTTAATGGTTTCTGTCATATGTGTGTTTATTTAATTCTAAAGTTTAACTTTAGTGATTCAAGATTTGTTGATTCACCTAAATTGCCTATTTGTTCTTAGACATTTATTCATTCTGATGTTTACAGAGTTGTGAGGAAGTTGATATTGGACTTTATAATGTTGCTATTCCTTTGAAAGTCCAGGTGTCATCCAATGGTCATAATACAATGTCATGTGGTAGTGTACTTCTCATTTAACAAGATCAGGCACAGGGTAGGGAACATGATGGCACCCTACACTATTATATATTATGATAACTGTGTGACCTTTATCCCGTTTGGTTTTAATAACTATAATTTTGGTGGACATATTTTATGCAATGGATCTTGTGGACACAATTTGGAATAAGATTAACAAAGAAGTTGAGCTGCAATATAAGCTGTCAAGGAGAAGTGAGCTTTCAACAATCTATGTTTGAGGTGTGCTAGAAACACCCAGTTCTTGTTGATGGATAAGTCTGATGGGATTTCATAGCCAGTGCTTTCTTATGATGGCAGCCTATTTTTTGCCTGCAATTACAGAATCCTAGGATATCAGCAGGATGGTGTCCATTTTGGAAATTAGTTACTGTTTTCCTCTTCCTGTTATGACACTAGGGGTGGAGCATTTAAAATGTAATGTGAAATGGAAGAAAGAAAGAGAATAGTGCTGAGTCTTACTATGGTCAAAACGCTCATGAAATATTCGCTTTTTTTTTTTTTTTTTGCACCATTTGATTTTATGTGCATGATGGAGATAGAACTTAATAAGAGGTTCCTTCAATTTGTCATTAAAGGCTAGAAGGATATTTGGTAACAGGGAATAGTGTGTTACAGACCAGGAAGTACATTTAAGGTAATTTAGAATTACTTTATTTATTTATTTTATTTTATTTTTTTTACTTTATATTTCATGACCGGGAAAGTCCGACTGGACACAAGTCCATTTTCAGCGGAGGCCCGGGGAGAAAAGCTCCACTTAAAACAATGCTACAAATACATTTTATAAAATACATAACTGTACTCTTAAGGCATACATATAAACATATAAGAATACATTTAACATTTTTTCATAGACATATAAATCAATACCACCAGAATAAAACATTGTTTGGTAAGAATAAGTATTTAGAGGTTAGAAACTTATAGGTGATCTTTGGCAGAATCCTTGCAAGACTGCAATATAGTGGATTAGCCTGGGGAGTCACATGGGCACAGCCAATTGTTAAAATAGTGGGTTTTGAGTAGTTTCTTAAATAGTGAAGCAGAGCTTGTAGAAGTTATGTGATTTGGGAGCGAGTTCCAGATTGTTGCTATTGTAGAGCCAAAGAGAGTTTTACCCGCTTCATTCTTATGTTTGATGACATTTATGAGATTTTGGTCTGTTGATCTTAAGGCTCGGCTGGTAGTGTAGGGCTGTGTTAGATCCTGTAGTGCGGGTGTTTTGTCAGGGAGGTAGTACAGTTTGTGGGCTGTGCAGAGTTGAGTAGTAAGAAGTAGTTGGGGCAACTCAAGCCAGTTGAGCTGTTTTAGGGAAAGAGAGTAACGGGATCTATTAGAAGCACCTGTAGCATACTTGGGTATGGTACGTATATCGTCAGGGAGAGGGTGGTGTATCATTTTCCAAGGATAGGTATAAACAAGCCATTATGATTGATTTCCTTTTAATAGATGTAGGGCATACAGGACAGATGGAGGAAATGTGAAAGAAAGAAATGCCCCTCTAGATCATACATTTTTCTTTGTGAATTGGGAGAGAAGAAGAAAGGTGGAAACAGAATCCATTTGATTACAACTCATCTGTTATGATGTACTGGTTTCTAGTGATGGCGCAGAGGAAAAATAAAGAGAAAAAGCCTTATGTTGAAAGGTAAGAAAAGTATATGGTTGGTTGCACAAAAGCTTGGATGGATGATTTTGTAATAGGCAATACTAATTGTGGTCTGTCTGTCTGTTGCAAGGCTCTTTGTATACTGTAAGCAGACACTTTTACTAGAGCCAAAGCCTTTACTAAAATTAATGTTAATCTAGGATACTGAGTTTGCTACTGAATTTTCCATTTTCTCATACATAGTACTTGAAGTGTTTGCAAGACATTCACAAAATACTGTAATTCCATTTTCTGTTAAAGCCATTTTATGAAGTAACATGTGATGATTCAGCGCATGATAGCTTGTACCACAAGTGCATTCATGTTCTTTTTCAGATGCTCTGTAACAGAAGACTTTTCCTTGTCAGAGTTGTTTTCTGTCTGTGCAATAGAGATAGATAACTATGCACTAATCATTCATTCATGAATTGTTAACCAATCCAGTTTAACATCTAGTGGGGTAGTTATACATGAACATAAAATGCAGTGATTACTAGTCATAGGGTCAAATCTAGCTATTTTTAAGAATAACTGAATATATTGTAGGTCTGAAAGAGTTGAATAAGATAGGAAGGTATCCATGGCTTTCCAGTGCAATACAAAATCTCTCAAGACTAACCCTGGGATTCAGCAAGCAGCTGTGCAGGAATAAGTCATTCCTGCATGGCAGGGACTGTTCCTGTACAGCATGGCATCACGCCTTGCATATTCATGAAGGCATGCTGCCTGTGCTGTTAAACATACATGGAGCCATATACGAATGCAGGGGGTGTATCTGAGAGCAGAGATCTAGCAATACACATGCCCCTGCACTCCAGAATTACCTGTTGGCAATTAAAATGAGCAAGAATACTCATAACACCCCCAACACATCAGGAAAACAAAAGTGGTAAAGGAAAAAGGGACAAATGTCCCACCACCATACCTCTCAACTGTACAAATTTTTAGTGTCGCATTCTCTGAATAGTAATGTTGCATTAACCACTGTTACCCACACTGTGCTACATAATAAAAATGTCTAGGAGTGTCTCTATAAGACTATTGTAATTACAGGGTCAGATTTGTACAACTGAGAAAGACTTAGAAAACACTGAAGACATAGACAGTACTATGCAAATACCACACAGCCACGGTTCAAATCCTGGGAGTAGTAGTAAGCTGTATGCATAATCATACCTCTCAACTGTACACATCCTTTCAGAATGTCAAGATAATTGTCTCATATTTTCTGCCTGTTCCCCTGTCCCCGTGGCAAATCAGTGGGATAATATCAGATTTGTAGTCAGTAAATAATGATATACATTTGCTTTTCAGACCTCAAAACCTTCGGAAAATGTATATAAAAACAAATCCTGTGACTCTATCAGCCCTCCAAGTTTATGAGAGCAATATTCAAAATATGACCCATTTCCACCACCATGTTGTCAAGCTTTGACCAGAGTGTGTGCAATAAGAGATTGAAAGGTAAGTGTATAATATTAACTCGGAATCAGGGAATATGTATAGAAACAGGTAGTGTTAACAAACATTCCCTCCACAGGTATACCAGGTAAGAGATATAGAATTTAGCTGTAAGACAGTTGAAGTATACACTTGTTTACAAACATACTACTGGCCATACCAAGGCCATAGGGTAGTTTAATAGTACCTGTACCTTAATGATTAGAGCAATGAGCATTAAAGTTGTGAGAACTACAAGGATATATAAGTTGATAATTGACATCTCTCCCCTCCCCCCCCACCATATTTGCAACAATAATCTAAATACACAAATCAATGGGTATGTTTACACCAAACCTTCTGTTGGGACATATGTCCTCTTGTTCAATAAATACTGAAATGTGTTTCTATTAATGTTCCATGTTGAAATACTATCATTGGTGGCCTGTTGCTATTAATGTAACCTGCATGCTGTTGTAATGGCCACTGTGGTTCCACATATGCATGTGTTCTTTTTGCTATGCAACTGTTCCAAATCTGGTGTTTTGGGTTAATGGGAATATCTATACATGCTGTTATAACTAATTCTGGATTGTCCCTTAAGGTGGCTGTGCTGGGGGATAAGCAGGAGGGGCAGGCTGAACCTCTATGTGTGTCATGAGGGCCTCAAGTTGGTGTAGCAGATCCCACAATACTCTGCAGAGCCCTCTATGTACCAGACGCTGGACCTGACTTCAGATTACAAGATCATGTCTGTGTGCGCTCCCAGTGGGGGGACAGGCCCCATACCCTGAGGTGTTTCCACCTGTAGTTAGTGTTGGACCAGCAGATGACAAGGTCCCGGGTTGGGTCCCAGACTTGCTGTGGCCTGATGCCATGGCTAGATGAGGTGGGAGAGGTGGTTCTGCTGGGAACAGCCTTCCCAAACATGCTATTGTGTTGCAGTTTTAGAACATATGTGAGTAGTAATAGTTAACACAATCCAGGATTAGTTATAACACCATGCATACATATTCTCAGTAACCCAAAACACCAGATTTGGAACAGTTGCATAGTAAACAGAGCACATGCATATATGGAACCACAGTGGCCATTACAATGGCACACAGGGTACATTGTTAGCAACAGGCCACCAATGGCAGTGTTTTGACATGGAACATGAATAGAAACAATATTTGTTGCACTATAGGATATATGTCCCAACAGAAGGTTTGGTGTAAAAGTGTGCGTTCAGATTATTTTTGCAGATATGTTGGGGGGAGAGAGAGATGTCAATTAACAACTATTATACCCTTGCAGTATGAAGTCCTCAGACCTTTTTTCCTGTTTATGTCTTGCAGGTACCATGGCAAGAGAGTGACTGCCTGTGTTCACTCCACAGGAGAATAACATCCTCATCAAATTCATGGTGCATCACCATGGAACCCTTTTTGGGTGTACGGCCCATGATCTGCAGGAGAGGACTGCCCTGTGGTATGAGCTCTTCCACAGGGTAAATGATGGCCTGCATAACCGCAGTTATGAGCAGGTGCGACATCGTTGCACTGACCACATCCACCAAGCCTGTCAGCATGCTGCTGCAGTTAGGAGGGACCAGCTAGCCAGAGGTGGGGGTCATGCCATCCAGCCCCCACTGACACATGTTGAGGAGCTCCCCGCCAGCCTTGGGGCACCCGCCCACCAGCCAAGTCAAGAACCTGAAATTAGCATTGTGGAGGTGGGTGGTACCCACACAATGGATGAGGAGCATGCAGGTAAGGCCCCAGGGCACATTAGTAGACCACTGTTGCTTATCCAGCTTCATCTGTAAAGTATCTTCATACATAAGTCAGATGACATAGTATGTCACTGCAGTGTAGTAATGAACAGATGTGCATAATCTGTAGTATTGTGGGTTTGTACTTTTGATGTACTGAAATGCTGTTCCCACCCTGTACCAATGCCACAGGTGTGGCTACTGATATCACATCTCTCACACAACTATGTAGGTCCCTCTGATATACCTCTGGGGCAGCAGCCTGTAGCTGGTGAGTATGGAGGTCTTTTGTTCAGTTTTGCCAATACACTGGCCATGTTATGGCCATGGCATTTGCCATGCACACATTTAACACACCTACCCATAATGTATGCTGTACATGTTCACTTATTGTTGCTGTTAACTGCACTGCATCACAGTGGTCACCATGGTGGCATATCTGAAGGGTATGTAAGAGTCCTGAAGTATAACTAACAACCTATCAGTGCAAGATGTGTGGACAGAGATAAACATAATGGTGGGACTAATGGCCTACAGTAGGGACATGTCTGAAACATTACCTTATACAGTGGGTACAACAGTGTATATACCAGTATTACAATGGCAACTGTTACAGATCTACACAACAGCATATCACAATACCACATTTCACAACTTTTACAACCTGTAATGTGATCCTAACATGAGCAATGAATGTGTAAGATGGAATCCCATGTTAGGACAACAAATACGGGGAATACATACCTTAATAAACAATGGAAGCATATGTGTGCATACACTCCAAATAATATTGTGGAAGCAGCTTTTGAGGTACTGCAGCAGTCACTCGTCTTGAGTATGCACCTTCCATCAAGAATAGTTCCTCAATGTCACTCCAGGTAATGGTCTGCTGTCCAAGAAGTATGTCCATGACATTTGCCCACTCACCTGCAACATGGGCAGCCGTGGCTTGCACACATCTTACAAACCATGGAATGGATCCCATATCCAAAAGTTAGCACTTAGGAGTGGGAGACGTAGCCTTACCTCATCACTGCATTTACCATGGCAAACAGTACAAGCATGTATGTGATGATGAAGTATGGGACAATACTAATGTAGAAAATAAACAGATGCCTATCCAAGACAGATGACAACATGTTGCAAACTGGTCATGGAGGCTGCCAAGACACATGCAGCAACACTGAGGGACTTGCAGGAATGTCTAGCAAGTACTGCTTTGTGCAGTACCTGTGTCGACAATTACCCGGACTCTACATAAATATGGCCTATGCGTTACTGTAATCAGATGGAAGAGTTGTTTCACAGGAGACATCATCCAGGGCTCTCTACAGGTAGGAAATGCATAACATCAAGTCTCCCAAAGGCATGTGTTGCAATGTGTAATAGTGTACCAATAGCAAGGCTGAAACCTATAGACAGTATTAATAAAGATACATGTGCTGCACAAGCAACACCTCACTCTATCTCAGGCCCTCCATCCCCATCTGTACCTTGCTGGTGCCAGTGTACACCTTTAGGTTTGCTGTTCATTAGCAGAAACTAGGCTGGTAGACATGGTGTTCTGAATTTGGGACACTGCAAAATGACACTCATGTGTGGCACACAGTTGTCAAGCATCTGCAAAAAGGCTGAGGATGGGGAGGGGTGTCATCCTTAAACACAACAGTGAACTGAGGCATACATCCAAAGCTCACTAAGAATGGCTGTATCTGAACACAGTCAAGGCCATGCATTGTGCCAGACATAACCCTGACTCCACAGCAATAGTGAAGGCACTGTGTGACTTCCAGGGGCTGTGCACATGAGCTGACCTTGCAATCTGGCAGAGTTGGGGGACATTTGTAGGGCAGCATGACCAAATAATGGCAAGTAAAGATGGGCCATGCTAGTATACAACTTCCAAAAATAGTGACTGCTGTGGTTCACTTAACAGGTGCTGCAACAAACCATCATGTTAAGGGTGTGCACACTTATGCAACCACATACTGTATGCATCCTAATGTCATCTGCACAACTAACACATTTGTTTGATACTGCATTTGATTGCACAGGTCATATGTCAGATATCAGATGTGTGTAATGTTAACATATGCAGTATTGTGACCCCATGGCATATCAGGTAAGAGGGTGACATGTCAATATGGGTATTACACTCCTCATAACCACAGTAAGCTTTGGAGGTTGTCAGTATAATTGGCTTTTACTGCTCACACATGCACTGCTGATGATGAGATCTGCAAATCGGACATCAGGCATTCACTATTGACATTTGTCCTAATATCAACCCAGGTATGTGTCAGACAAAAACATAGGGGCTGTGAACAACAGAGCAAACCTAACTGTCACACATATACACATTCAAAAATGGTGTATACACTTGTGATGTATGGTGCACAGTACATGGCAGGGTGCTGAACAGGTGCACGGCAACACTGTGTACATGAGTGCAGTGTGTTCCAGGGGAAGGGGCATCACCTACTAACACAACTCATGTATCACAGAGATGTATAATGTTGGTAACAGGGATTGAGTATAGTTACAGTGCATGCTGTTGAGTGCCATATGTCATGCATGTTGACAGCTGGGTAATGAGAGATCTGTGTAATATCTTTGTGCCACCTCACCTGTAAGTGTGTGTGTGTGTGTGTGTGTGTGTGTGTGTGTGTGTGTGTGTGTGTGTGTGTGTGTGTCTGTTTCTGTGTGTGTCTGTTTCTGTGTGTGTGTGTGTGTGTGTGTGTGTGTGTGTGTGTGTGTGTGTGTGTGTGTGTGTGTGTGTGTGTGTGTGTGTAGAGGTAAGCAATGATGTACAGATCTTAAAGTACATTTTCTGTTTTCCTCTCACAGGTGGCGAGGTGGGTCATGGTTCCTCCTGCAGGCGAACTGATGTCAGTGTCCATACAGACTCTGACAATGATGATAGGTATAGTGAGGTACAAGCGGGGTTGTCAAAGGCTGAAGCTGTGTCATTGGTTGACATCCCACTGTTATCCACCCATCACCACACACAGTCACATTGCCTATACATACCCCATCACCAGTGGCCATAGATGAGGGACAGTTGGTGGGTGCTGGCATGGGACAGGACAGTGTGGTGACTATGGCAAGTGTGTTTGTACACAGCATCCATAGTCGGATAACCGGTGAGGTACTATACAGGCAGATGTACAGGGTTACTCATAGGAGGGCTGCTGGACATCATGCCACTGGCAGAAGTGCCACAACAGGTGTCACCAGAGACATGTTTCAGGCTGTTATACCAGACAGGGTCTGAGGCTCCAGAGGGCTACTCATTCTGCTGTTATTGACAACATCTGTGATCTCGCAGGTGCCCACCATTATTTTGCAGAGGTCCTGGATAGACGGTTGGGTGAGATGGTGGGAATTCCCAACCGTGCAATGTCTGTGTTAGAGCATATAATGGGAGTAGGGTGACAGCCACGTAGACATAGGTCAGCAACACCAACAGCTGGAGGTCTACGTGGACATGCAACAAGTCAGAGCTGCTCCCATAGTGGCAGTACCAGCACCAGCACTGCAGAGGGGGTGCTTTCTCCACCAAAACACAGCAGGCCACATGCACATGGCCCTGGCCAGTCCCAACAGGGTCCCGGATCCAGCAGACATTTGTTATCATCAGGGGAGAGTACCATATCTGGCCTTGTACCTGGGTAATGCCTGTGGAACCCCTAGCAGGCACAGTTCTCGTGTCTGTTACTGGAGATGGTGAATTGCACACCCTGCCATGTACAGTCTGCAGCTGTCAAACAAACCCTTGTATAGGGCAGCCACATGGCCGAACTGTGTGCATACATACATACACACACACACACACACACACACACACACACACACACACACACACACACACACACATACATACACACATCACCAACACAGCTAGGGCACCTCCATACCCACGCACATCACATCTGTACAGCCCAATTAATAACAAACCCCCCTAACACCCACACATGTCAAAAAATGTGGCTCAGCCTAGGTCTCTGACAAACCCACAACACACCCTGTGCATATGATGATACCTGTGCCACATCCCTGTCACCCATTCCAGTGAAACAGGGACAGGCTAATACGGTTCTGATGCACAGGGTGAATGTACTAAGGTGTAGCAATGTAATGGTGTGTAACATGTTTTCGGCAGGAAAGCTTATTGCTTACATGTCAGGATGTGTAGCTGTCCAGCCATGATGCATTATAGCTGTTATTAACAATCACTGATAGTGGTCTCCATAATGTATTCAGTTTGTGTTGTAGGAGTCTATGTGTCAGACGGATGTTGGTCTGCTGTTGTTTCCCACAAGGGGTATGGCACTGTGGTAACACATTGACTGTGTCATATCCTGGGTACATCTGAACACAAGTAACAGGTCTGTATAACCGTTACTCAATGTGCCACATGGCTGATATGTCTGAGGGGTGTATACAGGTGAGTGCATGGTGGATGATGTCAGCAGCCCTTTTATAGTGGACAATGGTAAGTGTACTGGTTGGCACACACCACATGTTTGTGTATAACACACACACACACACACACACACACACACACACACACACACACACACACACACACACACACACACACACACACACACAGAGGCGTTGGTGTTGATGCAATACACAGAGAATACAGTACACATGGATGTACTTAATTTTGCAGTGAACCCATTTTAGCTTGTGTAATTCCACCAAGACATAATAGGCAACACATCACATCGATAAATCATCAGTCTACTACTTTAATGTCATTGACGATGGTACTGGCAGGGTATATGTCCCCTTCCCCAATGTAGTGCAATCCTGGTGTTGGTAAACATAGGTGTGCTGGTGTGGGTGGCACAGCCCTTCATTTTGTAGGGTGTGGGGTGGTGTAGAGCCACACATAGTGTGAGTGACAACTACTAAACCTGTTAAAAACTGTACAGTATTACAGCAGACTAAGCATGGGGATACACATGACAATAACCCCAATGAGGGTGGCTGTGTCCACAACATCGACCGCCAACTATATATACCAACTCCACTATCGCTATACACCTATACAGTGGGGAAGAGGACATTTACACAACTACTATTAGTTTTGATGGAATGAATTTCCATGACATGTTCCCTTTGAAATGTTAGCATTTGCCAGTCAGTTCTCGGACAGATGACCTCCTGGGACATGTATTTCCTGCAAACTGAGTAGATGCCTTCACATACACACACACTTACTTGGCAAAACTGAAAGTAGAATCTCTACCTAGGTACTTATTGCAACTAATGTGTTTGGCCTTAATTGCACACACCACACAGCTTTTAGGATGAGGTGTGTCCCGAGTCTCTTGTTAAGTGAGGAACATCACCAGGCCTTGTACAGTATGGCAATGGGGGATGTACTGGGTGTTAATGGGCAATGCATAGTATGCCATACTGTCATATACACATTGGCAAATACATAACAGTCATAGACACATCTGAGAGACCTGGGTTTAGCAGTGCTAACTACCTTGTTAGTGAGTCCATTCTGTTACAGATAATATCAACACAGCACATGCATCATTGGGCTGGATAGTGTACTCAGTTACCTGTGTGGTTCATGGTGACAGTGGTCCTCATACAGTGTACCTTTGGACATGTACTGGGGTTACCATGGTGTAAAGACAGTATACCCAGCACCCACACCCCACACTGGATACTTTACTCAGTGAAACCCATGATAATACTCTGACATACCCACAGTCACACATTGACCAGGACTGCAATTACAACCCCTTGTCTCTCATCGGTGCTACTACAGTGATATGCATTTATTGCACATGCCACAGGTATAGTAGGGTGATGGTTTGTCATAGCTCTCCTAATGTCAGCAACATTGCCATGCCTTATACTGTATGCCCAGGTGTATTGTATTTGGAGAATGTGGCCACAGAATGCTATATCCCACAAATATACACATTTGCCAGGAATCAGATGGTAACCCATGCCTATCTACCCATTTGTACAACAGTGTTGTGCTGGTACTGCAAGCTCCAGGTAGCCCATAGGGTGGAGAGTGTAACAAGGTACATTTAATGTCCATTACAGCAGCAGCCATTTCTAACTATGGCAATGGGGGGAGTAGAGTGAGAGAAGGTCCTCAGGGTATTATCAACTGCAGCTTTACAAACACACAGACACTGTTATTCTCAGCAATGCACACTGACATATTTGTCAGTACTGGGGTCCATAGGTGCAAGTGTTCCTAGGTGTGTACCAGGATATCATAAATTAAAGGACAGAATATATGAACACACATATAATATCAGGAAAGTGAAAATGGAAAATGCTTTAGCTAAGCATATATACGAATATGCTGACCATAGTTTCCCATTTAAGGTGATAGACCAAATACACTACAACCCTAGAGGGGGCCCAATGAGTCTATTTTTAGAACTTAGTGAACACATGTGGCAAATTAGACTAAATGCCTACAACCCACCAGGTTTGAATGACAGGATTTCAATAACTTGCTTATTAAAGCTAAAGAGCATCCAGAGATGAAGGTTTCCCCAATTGTAACAAGTTATTCATAGTAATTCAGTGTTTCAACTTCACCAGCAATTGCAATGATTTAACAGCATAGCATATTTTGACATAACAGATTGCATATGTAACTTGTTTAGTTGATACATTTAGTTTTAAATGTTTTCTTATGAATTATTTCATTTTATGCATGCTATACCAAAATATTTCCTGACCATTTCCTTCTACCTTGATAGTTTTAGTATGACTTTTGTATTTTAACAGTGTTAGTATACCTTTTAAAAGTTTATCCCAACATCATTTGACGACTATTTAGGTATATAAGATTTTCAATTAATTTTTTATATTGTCTGAAGAAGTCTTACTTACTAGAGTAAGACGAAAGCGCTAACTTTATTGTTTTTTAACTGTTGTAAGTTTTATATTAAAAGTGTTTTTTGGTGGATAAGAAGAGCCAGCAGTTTGTTTTCTAGTTAATAGTCATGTACCAGGATATTGTCCATGGAGAGATGAGAAGAGTAGGCGATGTGGGTACAGTGGTATCATGCCACTTGACATTTGTCAGCAGGCCATCTATCAAATGATGCCACATGAGTGATCCTCAGGGTGACAGTTAAATGCAACATCCAATCATCTGGTTGTCTCTTGCAGAGGGCCAGTGAGGTGCTCCAATTGACATGTATGCAACATATATTACATAACATGGCCAGTGTCTGGGTTGGAGACCTGTACCCAAGCATGTTATGTTGACTGTGGTAGTCTAGTTGAGGTTTCCATGGCATGTGGTGCATACAGGGTGGGATTTCCTAGCTGTGATATTCATAACACAGCTGGACAGACATGTCAGTGTCAGTAAAGCATAGACTGCCTGTGAGCAGCCAAGATGGATACTTGCATCTGCACATCTGTACAGGGGATAGACAGAAATCAGCTAGCCAACAGGTTATGCATTAGGATTAATGTTTTGACAGATAGACATCTGACACAGATCGGTATGCTATTACTACATGACAGCAGCCCTCAATTACATGTCCTATACACATAGCAGTCTAAAGTTAATATCCACATATCAGATCACTATCCAGTATCAAGTACTTAATAACACACAGCTCACACACCAAGAACATGATAGTCAGTACTCAAGAGTCCAGCTTTGCATGCAGGGTGTATGGTTCCAGTCCTACAATCTGCAATCTACTCTTACTTGGAAAAGCACTGTTAACAGTAGTAATGTAATGATACAATACATGCAAGTGTGACTGCATATAAACTGGGATACTACCATGTATGAAATACATACAAAAGGAAAAGATTGTTGCACTAGCCATATATACTCGGGTGTCCCATACAATATATTCACATCCCTTGTTCTGGAATGACAGCACACAGAAGCATGTTATGTACATGGAATTAAATGCACTTATTAAACATGTCATTACCCTGCTATTTTATCAGACTGGAATTTGATCACTGGTTACCAGGGCTAAGCTATGGTTACCAGGTGTAAGCATTGCTTACGTAGAAATGCTAAGCAGATTTGCGCACTGGTAAGCAAAGCCCACATGGTGTAAGTGCCGTTTCATTTAACCGTACGTTAGCAGCGCTTGCTGTCATGCAAACTCATGCAAACCCACTTAAAGCTGCTCAAAACTGCCTTAACCACTCTGTATGCAACAGTCCTTGTTCTACCTAGGAACACAATAAATACCTGTTGCAGGTCTTGAACCCAGGACCCTGTACACTATAGTCACAGCACTTAACCACAAAGCCATCACAGCTGTAAAACTGCTGTTGCTTTTTCCAATATATCTAATCTAAATATACAAATACCAGAGAAATATGGTGTGATACATCTGGTGTGAGTAAACAGTCATGTTTACACATAAGGATATGGATATATATATATATATATATATATATATATATATATATATATATATATATATATATATATATATACATATAACACTTCTTTTGACTGAAAAAACAAAAAAATAATAAAAAAGCACCAAAATACTTCCACAGTGGTGTATTAAGCTTTAGTTCCTGTTAAATCTAAAATGTGCTTTAAATTTTTTTTTTTATTTATTTTACATTTGTTGACCGGGCTAGTCCAGCTGGATATATGTCCATTTTCAGTGAAGGCCTGGGGAGAAAAGCTCCACAAGATACAACAACATAAAGGTCATGACAAATACATTAACAGTAGAATTTGGTACATAAGACGTTTTTTTTTTTTTAAATATTACAAGCCAAAGATTATATATTTTATATTTCAGTAGGGAAAGAAATATTTTTCTAAGAATTAGATGAACACGACTAAGATAATTGCATTAGAAATGGTATATTACAAATCTTTATAACATATTACAAGCCTAGGATTTTATATTATGTATTTTGCTAGGGAAAGGAAACTTACTATAAGACTAAACTAGATACAACTATTAGTTTATATTAAATAGGTACTAAGGTCACATATAAGCCTAAGAAAGAAAAACACTAGAGATAAATGGATAGAGTATAGAAGATAAACATACAAGCATGCATTTATAGTGTTCTTTATCACTGAAGTTGTGATCATATATGAAGGTGGTTGACCATACCACAATATATACATATTTACATGTGAAAAAAATCTTAAGAAAGGTTAAGCTCACTAGAATTTAGTGAGTAAACACAAGACCATGATCATGAGAGACTAGGAATCGTGGGAGTCTAGTTAATGGTCTGGTGCTTAGTCTGGGTTGACAGAGGGGCATAGCCAGTGTGATTTGAGGTAGGGTTTGAGCTTGCTTTTGAATAAGCTGGCAGAGGATATTGAGGTTAGCTGGCTTGGGTGGATATTCCAGGCTTTACCTACTGTACTGGAGAACAAGGTGTCACCAGCTGAACTGTTGGATTTTGATATTTGTACAAGTAGTTTATTAGATGAGCGTAAGGTCTTGAGATTGTTATAGGGGATGACTAGGGAAGTAAGTACAGGTGTATTTTGAGGAAAATACAGGATCTTATGGGCTACTATTAGATGATTAAAAAGTATTAGATTTGGCAACTCTAACCATCCTAGCTGATTCAGGTTGATACAGTGATGAATTCTATAGGAGGACCCAGCTGCAAATCTGGCAATATTGTTGTAGGAGGTTGAAAGTTTACTCAGATTACTTCTACATATTTTGGTATAGATAGGGGAGGCATAGAGCAGGGTAGAAATAAGGTGGGTGTGAGCAATGGTAACCCTGGCTGGAGGTGTTAGAAAGGGTTTGATTCTACAGAGGGAACCTAGTTTCTTGTTTACTGTTTTAATGGTGTTATTATTGTGAGGTTCAAAGGACAAGTTATTATCTATTAGTACTCCAAGTAGTTTGGTGGTTGGCTCAGGAGATATTATAGTTCCGTTATTTGAAGTAATAGTAAAGTTAAGTGGGGAGGTTCTGCGGGTGGGGGTAAATAGTAGCATTTTTGGGTTTTTTTGGGTTAAGCATAAGACGTCTTTGTAGGAGCCAATTTTCAACTGTACTAAAGGACTTTTGGGTTAGTGACTGAAGTTCTGATTGAGAAGTAGCAGAGCATATGAGTGTGGGGTCATCAGCGTATTGGATACAATCGGCTTGTGGGATTACAGAATGGAGGTCATTTGTAAAGATGGAGAAGAGTAATGGACCCAATATAGATCCTTGCGGGACCCCTAGGGCAACTGGGAGGTGGGAAGATAAAGTACTTTCTCATAATACAGCCTGTTGTCTATTTTGTAGGTAAGATTGGAACCACTGTATAGTATGGGTGTCCAGTGACAGGTTTTTGAGCGTGTTTATAAGCAGTTAGTGGTTAACCATGTCAAATGCTTTAGACAGGTCAATAAATAGGGCTGGGCATAGAGTATCATTATTACATTTACTGTTAATATGGTTAGTGAAGGATAAGAGAGCAGAGGTGGTGCTATGAAATGGTCTAAAGCCATGTTGACAGGGTGCTAATAAATTGTGATCAAGTAGGTAGGTTAACAGTTGTAGGTGAATACATTTTTCCATTATTTTTGCCAAAGGAGATAGAATAGCTATGGACCTGTAATTGGACAACTCCTTGGAGTTACCACCTTTATGCCTTTATGCAGGGGAATAATGTGAAAGACTTTCCAGATTAGAGGAATAGTTCCTTTGGAAATAGTTCTGTTAATGAGGATCAATATGGGGTAGGCTATGACTTTAGCAGCTTTTTGCAAGTATTCTGCAGGTAATAGATCAGCAGAGAGTGTAGTGGGTTTAAGTTTCTGTATGAGGTTACAAATGAGTGAAGTGGGCCCTGGCAGAAAATGAAATTGAGGAGGATTGTTGGTAGAGGTTGCGGGAGAGCATGGGGTGCTAGGGGATAGCTGGTTGGCTAGGGATTGTATAGTTTCAGTGAAAAAAGTATTAAATAAGTCAGCTATTTGGTTGGGATTGTTGTGATCAGAGCCATAGGGAGAGGGAGTACTTGAGCATCCAGGGTGTAGGAGGTTATTGATATCTCACCAGAATTTTTGGGGATTATTTTGGTTGGTTTGTTGTAGCTGGTAGTAGTAGTTTCTTTTATCGGCTAATATGGCTTTTTTGTTTCATTTCTTAGCTGTCTGAATTGCAGGTGATCTGAGGGTCTTTTTGTTGAGCGCCATTTGGCCCATAGTTTATTTCTTTGGAGGAATTTTTGTTTGGCAGTTTTGGTGAGCCATGGTGCTGGTTTGGTTCTAATTCTAACTTTGCATAGTGGGGCATGGTTGTCTAAAATGGATAGAAATTTAGAGTTAAAGTATTTCACAGCATTATCTATTGGGAGGTATTTCCGGGGTGACCAGTCACAGATGTCTAGTTCAGCTTGAAAGTGAGCTGGGTTAAAATTTTTGTTAGTGCGAATAGTTCTACAGATGGTTGAATTTGGGACTTCAGTTTTTGTTCTGATTAGATAGGTAAGCAAGTGGTCACTTATGTCCTCAGGGAGGGTGCCTGTTTTATAGTTTAGTTGGGGAGTATTAGTGAGTATCCAGTCAAGGGTACTAGTTTTGTTGTTAGTTTTATTGGTAAGGGTAGGGGATGTTATAGTTTGGGTAAAACCATATAAGTTGATATGAGTAGAAGGCTGCTCAGATATACAGGAGTTCCAGTTAATGTTAAAATCTCCAAGTATAATGGTTTCTTGGGGGTAGTTGCTTGAGAGCCAGCTGAGGATAGCCTCTAATGTGTTGATGTTATTACCTGGGGGAAGATAGACACATGATAGATATATGGCTTTGCTTTTGTTAAGCTGAATCTTAGGTAGAAGAATTTCTGCATTGTTGCAAAGTGGAGGTTTGGGGTCTAGCATGGTAACTTGTAATCCATTCTTATAAAGAATGGCTACGCCTCCACCTTTTTTAGTGTTACGATCATGTCTTATGATATTATAGCCAGGGGGTAGAACTGCACTGTCTTGTATTGATGGTTTAAGCCATGTTTCAGACAGACAGAGGATGTCAAAGGAATGAACATCAATAAGGGCATGCAGGTGAGTTATTTTATTATTGATGCTACAAATGTTAAGATGAGCTATCAGGAGAGAGTTCGGGGGCTTGGTAAGTGTTTGTGAGATTGAAAATGTTGGTGTATCAGGCTGTGTCACTGGGATAGCGGTAGGACCTGGGTTTGGGTGTATATCACCATCTAACAGGGAGTGGACCTGAACTTTTAGGATGAGTTGTAAACGTTTAAAAGTTAGGTTCTTCGTTTTTCTAGCTAGTGGGTTACAATGAGAGATGTGATGGAGTCTATGAAATTTGGCTGCTGAGTACTTAGCTGGGCTGAAGAGGTTGCTAAGACTGTGAGTGGAGCTAGGAGTAAGGATAGAGGTGTGTGTGTGTTGTGGGTATGAAGTCCTGGGAATGTATGGCGTTCGTAGAGAGTAAATAGATAGGGTATGATAAGTATAGTTAGGAGTAGTAGTAATAAAGGTAAGGGTTTTTAGGGTCCTTGGGCCATTAGTTTAGGTATTGGTGGTGGAATGTAGGGATATTTGCGGATAGAGTAATAGGGTAATGGATAATGGTAGATGAGTGATGGTTTTTTAAGGGGGAGGAGAATAGGGGTTAGTGTGAGAGTATAATAGAGGTGATAGCACTTTAAGGGGAGGAGTTAGAGGTTGGTCCTATTGTATAGGGGTGTGGCAGTTAGTGTATAAGTTTAGGATCACTGGGGGCGGGTGAGATTTGGGGGCAGGGTAGGGGAGTGGAGTGAGCCTGCAGGGCGAACGGAGCGGGATGAGCCACCGAGGAGTTCACCCAAGGAGAACAATCAGAGGAGCAGTAAGCAAAGGTAAGTATAGGTGGGGATGGTGAGATGACACAATGCCTTGATAATAGAATATACAGAGAGGGTTGACAGAAAAAAATATAAGAAGAAAGAGAGAAAAGAGTGGGAGTGTTGGCTTTTACAGGATATTGGAATCCGAGAGCCTGTAAGTTACTTAAAGTTAGAGTCAGAATGGAGGTCTAAAAGAAACTGTTGCCCTCTAGTGGACAAAGGCTGTATAGCAGAGGTAATACATATTGAGATAAAAGATGGCAGGGCAGTAAGTATACTATAAAGGTTGAATAGGAGAGAGTAAAATACCCGTAGTCTAAGAGGGTGGAAGGGGAGACAGGTATGGGAGCAGTTAGTAAAGGTTGCTGGCTGTCCTGGCTGGTGAGAGTAAACTTATAACCTAGGATATCTCACACTAATTGTCTATAGACTTTGGTATAAAGTACATACTTTCACTTATGATTACATTCCCTTGGGGACTGCTGCAGATGGAAGGATGGGTTCAGTTCATTAGTAAGGGGAAACCACAGTATGTTGTGGATAAATGTTGTTTTTCAGCAGGCAGGGCAAGTCCTCCTTTCTACTGGCAAACCAGTTTGGGCAGCTGGGAATATAAAGGGAGAAGAGAGACAGTGGTAAGACACACAGAGAGATGAAAATAGAATGGTTTAGATGAAGTGGTATGTACCTCTCAAGACATCTGCAACAACTGGAAGGACCACAGAAATACCTCACTAAAAGAATCAGAGGCCTAAACCAGATGCCTTACGCTGACCACCTTAAAAACTGCAGCTATACTCTGTTGCATATCATCTACTCAGAGGCGACCTCTGCTTAACATACAAGACCATGTCAAACTCAGAGCTGCTTGACATGCTACACTTAAAGAAATCCCAATCCCTTAGAGCCACACACTCCAGGGATCTAAACCTTGTCATCACAATAAACAAAACATGCTGGAGGGATAGGTTCCTGACCCAGAGACTCCCCAGACCCTGGAACAGATTGCCCATACATGTCAAGCAGAGTGCCTCTTTGGCCCTCTTCAAAATGAACCTTGATGATTGGATGGGAGAAAGGAAATTCACCCCGGGGATCATGTCAGTCGCCCTGCTAGACAGGGGTCCAGGAAAGTAAATAGTGTGGGAAGAAATAGCCAGGGAATTGTTATGGCTAGGCTTGTATGGGCCCTAGGGCTGATAGCCTAGTACCAACATATGAACCACATAAGTGTATACTACAATTATGTCTCCACAGTAGTCCTATATTTACTGAACCTTTTAGGGTTGTTTAGGTGTATATATTTGTTTGCTGTTAACAGATTTTTTATTGCATACACAAAACATATTTTATATGCTTCAAGTAACTACAGTTTGTTTTACTGAAGTGTCATGCTTATTCCTTGGTGGTTATACAAGTCAATGTACTTATAGTTATACATAACTAATTTGTTTATTCTAGTTGTGATTGGTTATTTCATTTTGTGTAACATTCATGATTCCTATCTATTGTATTTTAATCTGGCCCCTTGTAATTTGACTCATTCTGAGGAAGTTCCGATACAATAAACAGTTCTCTCAGTTTATTGCATATATATATATATATATATATATATATATATATATATATATATATACATGTGTGTATCTCTCTCTCTCTCTCTCTCTCTATATATATATATATATATATATATATATATATATGTGCGTGTGTGAATATATATATAAATCAATATACAGAAGTTAGTAGTTTATTGGACATTTTGGGCTAATTTCTCTCTCTTTCACTTCCCTGTTATAAAAACCACATTTGCGCAGTTTTTGCACTTGTATTCTGCTCAGCAAGGGCCTTCTAGGTGTTCTGCAGAGTCTACAGCAGCAGACAGAGAAAAGAGTGACTTTGGCGTGATTAAGTAGCATTTTTCTGTTTTTCTTGCTTTCTTAACTAATTCCACCTAAAATGCCATTTTTTTAGTGAATCTGTGATTTAAAAAGTTTGTTATTGCTAGATATTGTACTTATTTGTTGCCTGCACTTGAATGAAGTCATTTTTGTGTTTAAATAATCTGTTTAACTGTTGTAGGCTACACACTAAAGTGTGATAGCCTTTTCTGTGCATTTAAAGTGTTGTTTTGATTGTATCTACTCTATTTTCTGAAAAAAAAATATATATATATATATATATATATATACTTGTTACCTGCCTTTCTGAACTAGTATAGTCCAGTTTTCAGGTTATTGCTGAATCCAGGGCTGAGTTACAAGTTTCTGTGTTGCCCATACCTTACATGGATAGAAGGAAGTTTATCTGTTTACCTGTGAAAGAGGGAAGCTTTGAGCAGCCTATCTGTCCCTGGAGGAGTGGTTTCATCCCAGAAGTTAGTAGTTTATTGGCCATTTTGGGCTAATTTTGATTGTATCTGCTCTATATTCTGAAAAAAAAAAAAAAATATATATATATATATACACACACACACACACACACACACACACACACACACATATATATATATATATATATATATATATATATATATATATATATATATATACTTTTTCACGCCTTTCTGAACTAGTATAGTCCAGTTTTAGGTTATTGCTGAATCCAGGGCTGTATTTGAAGTTTCTGTGTTGCCCATACCATACTTGGATATAAGGAAGTTTCTCTGTTCACCTGTAAGATAGGGGAGCTTTGAGCAGCCTATCTGTCCCTGGAGGAGTGGTTTCAGCCCAGACGTTAGTATTTTATTGGCCATTTTGGGCTAATTTTAATTGTATCTGCTCAATTTTCTGAAAAAAAAAATAATATACTTTTTCATGCCTTTCTGAACTAGTATAGTCCAGTTTTCAGGTTATTGCTGAATCCAGGGCTGTGTTACAAGTTTCTGTGTTGCCCATACCTTAACTGGAAAGAAGGAAGTTTCTCTGTTCACCTGTGAGAGAGGGGAGCTTTGAGCAGCCTATCTGTCCCTGGAGGAGTGGTTTCCGCCCAGAATTTAGTAGTTTATTGGCCATTTTGGGCTAATTTCTATCTCTTTCACTTCTGTTCTATTAAAAACCAAAGTTTGTGCGGTTTTGTGCACTGGGCAGCGCTGTTTAGCTAGAGTTAAACTATTCTCAGCTCCACAAAGTCTACTCTTCAATTTTACCCTTGGAACTAGACAAACCTGCAACTTTAGCACTCAAACCAATCATTTCACAGTCAAGCACTTGCTTAAAACTCATAGCAAGCACTAATTAACCCTAGCACTAGACCCTCCTATACTGTCTAAAAGGACAAGGCTCTCTATTCGTCCCCACCAGCCAAGCAGAAAAACAACTTACTCTACCTATTCAGGCATGTCCAAAGGGCAGTTTCCAGTGTACTCTCTAGTCCAACTGGTGAATCTGGGCATTCTGAGGCAAAGTTACAACTGCCTCATGTACATAGACAGCCCTCTCCTCGTACCACCAAACACTAATATATGCGAGAGATGCAATTATACAGCCAAACTGGAGGCAAAGCTCTCTCAACCCAAGACTGGAACTAACAGTCAAGAGGAGAAGGGTAATACTTGCAACACACCACCAGTCTCACATAGCCTAATAAACCAACACCTGCAAATAACACACATGAATACATGAAAACATACTTGGAGGCTCTAAATACAAATTTGCAAAAGCAACAGAGAACACCAAAGCAGACATCCAAGCAACCTCAACAACCCATCACCAACCATTAAACACATACTTCACATAATCAGTGTGCCATGCAATCACAGCCCTTAATGCAAAATAACATACCCAACACACTAGCAATAAGCGACTCTATAGTCAGGCACACTGATGTCCCACTAACTAGGCTGGACAAAGAGAAGGTTACAGTTAGCTGCTTGTCGGATGCCAGGATCTGCCACATAACACAAGCACTCAGGTCACTCCAGAACAAGTACAAATACATGTCTGTCATTGTCCATGTTGGTGTGAATGACCTGAGACATACGTACCTCCCTAGATTACATGAAGAGAGACATGGAAGAGCTGTCTGATCATGCAGCCCAGGCCGGTATGACTCTGACCCCGAGTAGTATCCTACCCTCACCAAGAATGATGTCACAGTATAAAGAAAAAATGATCAATTTCAACAATTGGCTAAGTGTCTGGTGTCATTCAAAAAAAATCCAGTATCTGTCCACCTGGGATGACATGCTCGACAAGCCACGTTGCCTCACAAGAGATGGTGTGCACCTGTCACCCTTAGGCTTTTAAATACTGGCCAAGGCTCTTGCCGCCCCCATAGTGCCTTCTTTTAGGCAAGGCTCAAAAGACAAACCCACCACCATAAATGGCACAAGTAACCAAAAACTGAGGGTAATGCTACTCAACACCAGAAGTCTAAAACTCAAAATGCACTCACTCGAGGCACTCCTCAGTATGGAGAACATCGACATCTATGCAGTAACAGAAACCTGGTTTAAGGCTCCTGAGAGTACCCCAGCACTACTAGGCTATAACTCATACCATACCTTTCGGCCACAGAACCAGGACCGAAACACAAAAGGCAGGGGTGCATCCATATTCATCAAGGATACCCACACCTCCAGGTTAGTGGCGCAGCACAATGCATCAGAGATCATCCATGTGCAACTAACAACAGGCAAAACTGCAATCGAAATTGTAGCTTGCTACAGATCACCCACCATGGCCCAGGACCCCCATTCCGCATTTCTGGAGACACTGAGAAATATGAAGGTCCTACCAAACACCCTAATACTGGGTGATTTCAATTACCCAAACATAAACTGGGAGAAATACTCAAGTACTAACTCCCTTGCCTAACGCTTCCTAGAATTTATAAACTCGAACGCACTGGATCAACTGGTCAACACCCTCACCAGAGGGAACAACATATTGGACCTGGTCATCACCAACATGGGCGACTGGTGTTCCACACAAGAGGTCAACCACTCGCTGGTTAGATCAGACCATAGACTAATCACTCTGGATATCCACATTCCGCTCCCACCCCCAATCAAGGAAACCACCATGAAAAACTTTTCAAAAGCAAACTTCACGTTACTTAAGACCGAGGTGGAAAGGTTCACAGCCCCCATGCTAAAGGACAATGCTGTCTAAGCTGCTGAAACCATTACAAAGGCACTCTATGAGCATCTGCAGGAATGCATGGATTGTGCTATCCCAAGTAAAACCAAGACTCATTCCTCCAAAAAAAAGGAAACCAGTCTGGTGGACCCCTGCAATAAACAAGCTATACAACAGAAGGAGGAAAC